>NC_092708.1:305952239-306265022 GCF_047496885.1 Scyliorhinus torazame
TTTCCGGCACTTGCCTATAGCCTTGTATAGAGTTTTAAATAATTGCTCTGGAGTTAGAAGTGATTTTTTTCCTCTAACTCTTTCAGAGTAACAATCAGGGTTAAACTGGCAGTAACTGAAGTTACTGATTTAAATTGCTTCTGTCAGGTGGTTCCCAGCCCAGCGCAATTGCCCAGAGGACATTAGGACATTTGGGCAATTGCCGGGTAAGCCCTTACATGGGAACCTCTTAGAGGGATTCCCCAACGCATCATTGGGGTACCGCCTAAATGCGACACTGGGAAACCAGGAAATTATGAGACATAGTCTAACTGAAGGGCACCAATAATGTTACATCATTGCATCACCCGATCAAGATTAGCTGGACAAAGTTATCTGAACTGGATGTATCCATTATCAATCTGCTGATTATGCAGCTCAGGAGGTTATCAACCAGGCTTCCTCCAAACCTTTCGGCCGTTGACCTGGTGGGTTCCATGGAGCAAACTCAAACCGTATCAATTTTCCACTTTGCAGAAGTTGAATTGAAAAATCTTTGTATTGCTGGCTTCCCCAAGAGTTCCGTTTTCTCTAGTTTTTCTACAGAAACAATGCTGAAGTTAAGTTTTTAATGTACAAAATTTACTAAAATGCTTTGATATAGTGGCATGTAATATTTTATACTGCAGGGTCTCAGTTTTAATGCACTTTCAATATTACAGCTGTTCTTTTGGATCTTGTACACATTTCATCCATAACATCTTGGACATTTCTAAGGATATAATACTTTACAATCGAACAGATAAGGAATTATAAGTTCCTATGAATTAATTGAGACAATTAATCAATGACCCAACAAAATCTGCTAATTATAAAGATGGTTAAACTCTTGGGTGAAGCCATTTCTTCTGAATTCCATATTAGATTTCTTGATGAATATCACACATTGATGGCCCGCAATCATGCTCTTCCTCACAAGGAAACCTTTTCTCTGTATCTACTCCCTTAAAACCTTTCATAATCTTAAAGATCTCTATTAGGTAACCTCCAGCCTTATTTTTTTAAAGTGGGAAAAAAAGACCCAAACTGTCAACCCTTTCCCGAAAGGTAATCCCAAATGGAGAATGTTGTGGGTTCCCTCAATCATTGACAACAAGGACTTCCAACAAAGGTAGTTTATTCCTGAGTTCAACAGCTGTATAATTTTTAAAATTTGTAATCTTTATTATTGTCACAAGTAGGCTTACAATACTGCAATGAGGTTACTGTGAAAATCCCCCAGTCGCCACACTCCGGCACCTGTTTGGGTACACTGAGGGAGAATTCAGAATTCCAATTCACCTAACAAGCATGTCTTTTGGGACTTGTGGGAGAAAACTGGAACACCGGGAGGAAACGCTTGTCTCTGCCCACACTCCCAGGGAAAGCTCCCGCCCTCCACCACGTGACCACTTTTGTAGTCATGTCATCACGTTCTCACATGACCCCTCAATCTACATCTTCCACATTTGGTTGGAACGCCCGGTGGCGTGAGATGTAACTGCGCAAAAGAAAACTAAGTACAGACCATTGGGTGACATACAATTAAACAAACTGACAATGCATAACTATTTACATATTTATATTGAGGCGCAGATTAAGTTGTAGCAACAAGTGCATAACCCATCGTGTCTCCTTCTTCCCCATCTTTCTGTTGGAAGGAAATGCCTAAATTCTAAAGTCAGTTCTCGGCCAAGTGGTAATTAAGAACTGAAAATGTTCGGCCTGCTCAGGCGCCCTGAACTTGTGATTACACCAGTTGGTGGTGTTGTAGTCTTTCTGTAACTAGTGCCCTTACTGTTAGCAACACAGGACATTTCATCTGTATGTTCATCAGGTGCAGGATTCACTGCAATGATCTCTGTAGGAGTCTGCATGTCCACTGGTGTAGGGGGCTGGTGCCATAGGCCAGATTAATGTAGTGCTATGTTATCTGTTGGTGCTGGTTCTGCCACTTGCAGAAGATGATGGTGATTCTCTACATAATGGGCACCGTCTGAGGCTACCACATAACTGTTTGGATGTGGAACAATACTGTGTACCATTGCCAACTGGTTATGGTCACGGGCAGTCTGAATCCTGACCATTTGGCCTGAGTTAGTGGGCTGAGTCTGTGTGCATTTCAATCATTGTGCGTTTTGTTTCTCGGTATGTATTGCAGGAGGACATCTTTCACATTGGATTCAAGTTTGGGCTGCAGCAGATCCTTAGCAGTAGGAATCGTGGTCCTGGTGTGCCTGGAAAAAAAGTCACTGTGCTACCGAGGGCTGGCCCTGCTGTGGTCGATTTCACAGGCTGAGGAGTGCAGCAGAGTAGTCTGTACCATCCTGGGCACATTTCTCTAGAAGATGCTTAGCTGAGCGAACCGCCCATTCTACCAAACAGTTTGACTGTGGATATAGGGGTCTGCTCGTGATATGCTCAAAGTCCCATGTGTGTGCAAAGTTGTGAAATTCAGCAGCGATGAATTGGTGGGCGGTGTCTGTCATGAGTCTCTGTGTGATGTTTGTGTGATGCAGGGTCACTTGATGAGAAGTGTTTTACTCGTCATGTTTGGTTGGTAGTTAGGTTCAAACCACCCGGAATACGAATCAACTAAGACACAATGTTGTTTACCATTCCACTTGAAGATATCAGCTGCTGTGAATGACCTTGGGAGGTCTGGGACCTCATCTAAATGCAGCGGTTCCTTTGCTTGATAGGGCTTGAGTGCACCGCACGGTGCGCACCTGGAGATTTGCATTTCCATGTCTGCGTACATGGAGGACCAGTACAGTGATTCCTTGGCCCCATATCTGGTTCATTCCAACCCGGGGGTGTCCATGGTGCAGTCATGTGTAGTACCTCTGGCGTGCAGTAGGGATGGTGAATCGCCGATCTTGCTGCATCAGTCCATCCTGTATGGTAAGTTAATCTCTGAGGTGAAGAACGTGCGGAGCTCGTGGGGAAGCTTCCTTGAGGACTCTGGTCAGGCCCTCAAAGTGATGTTGTGCTGTTGCCTGCATGTGATGTGCATCTGTTAGGCAAGGTTGAGTGCCTGAAGTCGATGAGAGGACAGCACCTCCATTGTCATGATTTCTATGCCTTCCTCTCGATCTGCCAGGTTTTTAATGGGTAGGAAGGCTCTGGAGAGGGCATCACCAAGTGAAGCTTCTTACCATGTTTGTCGACGACACTGGTGTTGTAGTGTTGCAGTTTTAGCATCATGTGTTGCAGCCGTGAAGATGCAGTGCAGAGAGGCTTCTTCAAGATGGTTATGAGTGGTTGGTGATCTGTTTCACCAGTTGTAGGATGACTATATATGGTAGATGCAAGAAGTTCCTTTTCGATCTGTGCATAATGAGTCTCAGTGTCAGTGAGGGCCCTTGGTGCAAAGACTATTGGTCTGCTATTCTGGATGCAGACTGCACCAAGTCCATGCTGGGAGGCATCTCCTAATATGAATATGGGTGCTCAAACATCAAAGTATTGTAGCACCGGTGGGGCTCTGAGCTTTTATTTGAGTCTGTTCAAGACCTCTGTGTGGTGCTCCTGCCAGCATCCAATGTCCTGGTGAAGAAGTTGATGAAGAGGTCCAATGACGTTACTATAACATGGGATAAACTGAGAAAGATAATTTTTCAATCAAGAAAGCACTGTAGTGTACTTGTCCACAGGGAATCACCATCTGTCGCATAGCCATTGCTGTGTCTGGATTGGGCTTTACACCATTGGCTGTGAGTAAGTGGTCCATGTATGGAAGTGATTGATCTCGAAACTGCATTTTGCAGGATGAAGCTTTAATTGGATGGTTCTGATTCTGTCAAGGGCAAGGCAAAAACTTGCATCATGTTCTTGCAAAGTACAACCACAAACAAGGATGTCATCAAACATGATCTCACAAGGTTGACTTGTAAAGAGTTGCTCCATGCACCGCAGGAAATTCTCACTGCCAGTGGAGATCCCATAGTACATGTGAAGAAAATGTTATCTGCCAATGGGAGACATGAATGTGGTTAATTTTGAGGATTCCTCATCTGCCCGGATCTGCTAGAACGCACGTTTTGCATTGAGAATGATTAACACCTTGTCATTTAGCATGTCTTGCATCACCTGTTCCACTGCCTTTACAGGGTGATGTGGTCTGAGCAGCGCTTTATTCAAGTTCACTGGGTCAATACATACCCTGACCATGTCATTTTTTAAAACTGTGGCCACGAATGGAGGAAATGGAATTACTTTGCCAAGTGCTGCAGATGCAAACCACACAGCCCTCCACTACCATCAGCAACATGGCGGTTGTTCAGTCCTCCAGGGTAGGAGTGTCAGAAGGGTGAAGAAACTGGAGTTCAGCCAAAGCAGAGCCTCCAACAACACTCAACTGCAAGATTGGTGGCAATGTCACAGGAAAAGGTGAAATCTTCACTACTCTCAACATAATTAGCAGTAACGCCACACTTAAAGTCAAGATTGACCCCGGAGCGAAGGATAATGTACTGTCCAGCCAAAGGTTACGGGAAATAGACCAGTATTCAACACCAGATCCCAGCACCCAGACGCAAATTGCACGAGTACCATGCCAAGTGCGTTTAGCCGGGGGTTTCCCGACGCTCACAGCCCGGAGAAACACAACTTTATCGAAAGGGAATTTGTTGCAATCTGGGACCTCACTAGGGAATGCTCTGCTGAGGCCGCACTTAGTCCCGTCTCCTGCAATGAAGAGCTCCGCTCGCAGGATCTGCTCAGTGCAGGAGGATATACTGGCACCATTTTTAAATGGTGTACTGATCTCTCAAACCCCCAATGCGACCCCCAGAACCCCAAAAGCCCCAACTCACCTATAAGGGTGTCATCGTCCCCCCACCACCCTCCCATGCCCCACATGGGCAATACACCCCAGGCCCATTCCCCAGAATAGGAAAAATGCCAGCCTGGTACCTTGGCACTGCCAGCTGGCATTGACACCTAGGCACCCTGATATTGCCAGTCTGGTACCCAGGTGGCACTGCCAGGATGCCAAGCTGGCAGTGCAAAGGTGTCCAGGTGCACCAGCAGTAGAGTGCCACCCTGCCCAAAGGGAAACCATCTGAGGGCCTCTGATTTCCTGGGAGACCCATTCAAGTGCCATTCCATCTGATCCCCGTTCGTGGGGACCAGCACTGAACAGAGCTCGTGTGAGATCTCCGAAGCGAGGTGAACCGGGTAGATCCCGGGAGAGAGATCTCCCAGCATCTATCGTCCACATTGCGCCCCTGTTTGGTTTAATGCGGCAGGTAGATTGTGGCCGAAATCTTTTTCTCACAGCCACATGCAGACTAAATCGCTATAAATCCCTCAAACAGCTCTATCCCTATTAGTTCTTCAGCGAGAGTACCAGCACACAATTTTGTGCCAATATTTTTAGGGTGGCTGTGCAAGATCGTATTGACTCATCGTCCTTTGGATCATTGAATTGAATACGTCTATCAAAGATTATATTTTTTGCTGGTTCTCGAACTGTTTCAAGATGATCTCGGGTCTATGTTTTTCTCAATTCTTCCAAATAAAATTTTGTGTTTTTCGATGGCTGCGGTGACCATGAGTTTAATAAGGTATAAGCGGTACATCTTTTGACTTGTCAGAGAGTGCTGCCCCGCAGTAAATACCCCACTCCTCCTGGAACATTTCTCAACTATCTGCATTATTTTCATCAAAGACAAGTGGGTCATTGTGGCAAAGTCTTTGTGCCATACTGCCAACTCCTGGCACCATGTAGAATGTTGTGGGCTCCCTAAACCACCGAGAACATGAGGACTTTCAACAAATGTAGTTTATTCATGAGCTCAACAGCTGTATACAATACTTGTGCTCTGCGTGCTCTCCTGGGGATGACACCCTACGCTCCCGCCATGTGACCTCTTTTGTGGCCGTGTCATCACGTTCCCAGGCAACCACTTGGCCTGCACCAAGCTTTTCTGTTAATCTTCACTGCACCGTCTCCAGTGCCTTCATATCATTTTTGTTTAATAATATGGTGCCCAGAGTTGCAAATACTGCCCTAAGTATGGTGTAAACAAGGTTTGATACAAGGTTAACATAGCTTCCCTGGTTTTGAATTCCATCCCTCTAAAGACGAGGCTGCTTCCATCCGTGTCGTGACACCAGGGGGAGCACTTCCTACACAGATGCATGATGTGGAGATGCCGGCGTTGGACTGGGGTGAGCACAGTACGAAGTCTTACAACACCAGGTTAAAGTCCAACAGGTTTGTTTCAATGTCACTAGCTTTCGGAGCGCTGCTCCTTCCTCAGGTGAATGAAGAGGTCTGTTCCAGAAACACATATATAGACAAATTCAAAGATGCCAAACAATGCTTGGAATGCGAGCATTAGCAGGTGATTAAATCTTTACAGATCCAGAGATGGGGTAACCCCAGGTTAAAGAGGTGTGAATTGTACCAAGCCAGGACAGTTGGGAGGATTTCGCAGGCCAGATGGTGGGGGATGAATGTAATGCGACATGAATCCCAGGTCCCGGTTGAGGCCGCACTCATGTGTGCGGAACATGGCTATACGTTTCTGCTCGGCGATTCTGCGTTGTCGCGAGTCCTGAAGGCCGCCTTGGAGAACGCTTACCCGGAGATCAGAGGCTGAATGCCCTTGACTGCTGAAGTGTTCCCCGACTGGAAGGGAACATTCCTGCCTGGTGATTGTTGCGCGATGTCCGTTCATTCGTTGTCACAGCGTCTGCATGGTCTCGCCAATGTACCACGCTTCGGGACATCCTTTCCTGCAGCGTATGAGGTAGACAACGTTGGCCGAGTCGCACGAGTATGTACCGCGTACCTGGTGGGTGGTGTTCTCACGTGTAATAGTGGTATCCATGTCGATGATCTGGCACGTCTTGCAGAGATTGCCATGACAGGGTTGTGTGGTGTCGTGGTCACTGTTCTGAAGACTGGGTAGTTTGCTGCAAACAATGGTTCATTTGAGGTTGAGCGGTTGTTTGAAGGCAAGTAGTGGGGGTGTGGGGATGACCTTGGCAAGATGTTCATCGTCATCAATGACGTGTTGAAGGCTGTGAAGAAGATGACGTAGTTTCTCCGCTCCGGGGAAGTACTGGACGACGAAGGGTATTCTGTCGGTTGTGTCCCATGTTTGTCTTCTGAGGAGGTCGGTCCGGTTTTTCGCTGTGGCGCGTTGGAACTGTCGATCGATGAGTCGAGTGCCATATCCCGTTCGTACGAGGGCATCTTTCAACGTCTGTAGATGTCTGTTACGCTCCTCCTCGTCTGAGCAGATCCTGTGTATACGGAGCGCTTGTCCATAGGGGATGGCTTCTTTAATGTGTTTAGGGTGGAAGCTGGAGAAGTGGAGCATCATGAGGTTATCCGTAGGTTTGCGGTAAAGCGAAGTGCTGAGGTGACCGTCCTTGATGGAGGCGAGTGTGTCCAACTGATTTTGGAGAGTAGTCCATGGTGAGTCTGATGGTTGGATGGAACTTATTAATGTCATCGTGTAGTCGTTTCAGTGATTCTTCGCCGTGGGTCCAAAGGAAAAAAATGTCATCGATGTATCTGGTGTATAACATCGGTTGAAGGTCCTGTGCGGTGAGTAGGTCCTGTTCAAACTTGTGCATGAAGATGTTGGCGTATTGGGGTGCGAATTTGGTCCCCATGGCTGTTCCGTGCGTCTGGATGAAGAACTTGTTGTCGAAGGTGAAGATGTTGTGATCCAGAATGAAGCGGATGAGTTGCAGAATTGCGTCTGGAGATTGGCAGTTGTCGGTGTTGAGTACTGAGGCTGTTGCAGCAATGCCGTCGTCATGGGGGATGCTGGTGTAGAGTGCCGAGACGTCCATTGTGACGAGGAATGTACCTGGTTCAACTGGTCCATGGGTGCTGAGTTTCTGTAGGAAGTCCATCGTGTCGCGACAGAAGCTGGGTGTACCTTGTACGATGGGTTTCAAGATGACCTCGATGTAGCCAGAGGGGTTCTCACACAGGGTCCCAGGGTACCTGGGATTCATGTCGCATTACATTCATCCCCCACCATCTGGCCTGCGAAATCCTACCAACTGTCCTGGCTTGGTACAATTCACACCTCTTTAACCTGGGGTTACCCCATCTCTGGATCTGTAAAGATATAATCACCTGCTAATGCTCGCATTCCAAGCATTGTTTGGCATCTTTGAATTTGTCTATATATGTGTTTCTGGAACAGACCTCTTCATTCACCTGAGGAAGGAGCAGCGCTCCGAAAGCTCGTGACATCGAAACAAACCTGTTGGACTTTAACCTGGTGTTGTAAGACTTCGTACTGTACACAGATGCAGTGTTTATAAAGTGAGATGTTTTTAAGCATAACTCTGGTGCTGAAGTATGCATTTTTTTTTGAAAGCTGGTGTCTTATAACTGTCTCCTTTACAACAAAATCAGATAATGAAAATATTGCAATTACTCAGAGGGCAGCGATTTTAACAGTCAGGTTTTTGTAATGGAATATATATTTTATTTTCCCCCAGCAACCAATTAGTTTGGGTCAGATCCAGTCTTGGAAATCTAAACTGTGTGCTCGTAATGGTGGCGTTTCACCACTGGTAAATGTCAATAAGTATTTTGACTAATATCATTCATTTTTTAAAAAATCATCACCAATGATGGTTTCAAAACCACGAGTTTGGGATTAGGAATCCCATTATCTACCAACTGATCAAATCAGGCTGTGTAGGAACTACCAGCACAAAGTCTTTCCAACTTGCTCACTTATCAAAATAAAAATGTCAAGTAGCAGTTACATTTATTGCAGCATGAAACTGGCCTTTTTACCTCATAACTGTATTTTCATTTACTTTCTTGCCTTTTAATTTATCCAGCAGCTAATTCCGATGTATTAGGATTGGCAGTCTTCACGTACAGTATTGCATCTTTAAGTGTTTGCACTTGAATAAAATGACAACATCTCATTCCCATGTGATTTAAAATGTTTTGAGGTTGTCCCAAAGTAACCTCTAGGTTTGTGGAATATACTTCAGCTTTGCGGAGTGCAGCGACAGCTCCATGAGAGAATCTGCGCATGCGCCGACATCCACTGTCCGGGCCAAGTGTGCATGCGCAACTGTTCCTGGTGCCTTTCTGGTCAGTGACAGCAGTGACAGCATGGTAATAAAGCAGTGCTTGGCGTTCTTTTCAATGGCCTTGCTAACCTGCGGCTAATGATTGTGTTTGTAGTCGAAGATCCCTTTGTTCCTCGATCTTACCGCGACTGGCACCTTCCAAGTAATAAGAGACCGCCCTATTCTTCTTACAAAAATGTACTTCCTTACATTTATCGGTGTTGTACTTTTTTTTGCCAATTTTTTGTCCGTTGTGCAAGTTTGTTAATGTCCCCCATAACCACCATGGCAGTATCGCCGCCGCTCCCCCACTCAATGCCCGATTGCCCAATGCCCCCTCCCCCTGCCATGACTACGTTCCCCCCTCAATGGCCACTCCGTCGTCAGTGACAAGTCTTCCCTTCAAAGGCACTGGCACTCTCCCCCACCCCATTACATATAACTGGAACCCCCAAATAGTGTACCCAGTAGACCTGCCTCTGGCACTGTCCCCTGGCATAGATTGGCACTGCCAAGTTGGCACTGCCCACTTACCAGGCGCATCCTTCTCCCCCCCCCCCCCCACCCCCGAGCCATACTTACCTATGTGGGGGGTGGGGGGATCCTGACATATGAATATTAAATGAAGGAGGATCATGTGGTGGGGTGCTCGTTAATAATATTAAAATGTATTTAAATGTATTCCAATAAGATTCATGCACTTTGTGGGAGGGAACATTATTACCTCATCAACGAGGGGCGTAGAGAATTGGGAATCACGCTCTTGCCGGTGAGAATTACGTTTCCCAATCCTCGTGGGATTTTGCGTCCAAGCCGTCAGTCTGGCTGACAGCTACCACAGGCTCAGAATTCCACCCATTTTCTCCAATATTTATCAGTTCTTCAAGATGTGAGACTTGGTCTAGGCATTAATGTTTGTTCATCAAAAGTGTCAATTCTTCCTGACACTCCCTTGTGTCTTTGATCTGTCTTGAATAATTGCTCTGAATTCTCTCACACTGAAATGAATATGAAGCTTTCATCATTTCTGCAGCTCACTCAGATCAACTATATTTCTAGGTTGCTCTGACAAGTGAGTAATGAATTCTGAACTTACATCAAGAGACTCAATTTGAAGGTTTCAGAAGAAAAGCATCACAAAATTATTTAATTACATTAATCTTAGAAGCCGTTTAATGTACCGGCAATAGTTGAATACTGATTTAATAATTTCATCTATTGATTTAACTTTGCTTGTTTGCAGTCAGGGGGCTACATTTTATATGCCACCGCTCAGCATGCCCTCGACAAGCGGGCACATAAAATAGGACAGGTGTCATCCCGCACCCCCAGCTCACCCCCATAATTCAAGAATCGTCAGCCCGCAACCGTATTTAAATAAGTAATCAAGGGCAAATTAGGCTTGTTACTAAGTCAAGCTCCTCACCATTGAGGGTGGGGATATTTGTGGAGCCTCCTCCTCCAGTGAGTTGCTTACCTGTCTATCACCATTCAAGGCTGCATGTGGCAGGACTGCAGAGCTTATATCTGATCCATTGGCTGTGGCATCGCTTAACTCTGCCTGTTACTTGCAGTGTGGCAGGCAAGTGGTCCTGTATTGTAACGTCACCAGGTAATACAGGACTACTTGCATGCCACACTTCAGGGAACAGGCAGAGTCATTTTTAGGTATGCCTGGTGCTACTTCCTGCATGCCGTCCTGGACTCTTCATTGAACCAGAATTGATCCTCTGGCTTGGTGGTAATGGTAGAGTGGGGGGTAGACCAGTCCATGAGTTTCCAGATTGTGGTCGAGTATAATTCTGCTGCTGCTGCTGATGGCCCGCAATGCCACATGGATGCCCAGTCTCGAGTTGCTAGATCTGTTCAAAGTCTATCACATTTAGCATGGTGATAGTGACACAGAACACGAGGAAGGGTTTTATCTATGCGGAGACAAGACTTTGTCTCCACTATGACTGTGCGGTGGTCACTCCTAATGACACCGTCGTGAACAGATGCATCTGTGGTAGGCAGCATGGTGAGGATGAGGTCAAGTGCGTTTTCCCTCTTGTTGGACCCCTCACCACCTGCCGCAGACCCAGTCGAGCAACTCTGTCCTTTAGGACTTGTCCAGCCTGGTCCATGTTGGTGCTGCCGAGCCGTTCTTGATGATGGACATTGAAGTCCCCCACCAAGATTACATTCTGTGCCCTTGCCATCCTCAGTGGTGTTCCACATGAAGGAGTACTACATCCGCTGAGGGGGGAGAGTGCATGGTAATTAGCAGGAGATTTCCTTGCTTGATGCCATGAGGCTGCATGGGGTCCAGAGTCGATGTTGAGGACTCCCAGAGCAGCTCCCTCCCAGAAATGGTGACGTCTGGTAATGGTGGTGTCTCACACCTGGCCTGTAGGTATGATTCCATGAGTGTCCAGCTGTTGCTTAACCAGTCCGTGAGACAGCTTTCCCAATTTTGGCACAGACGCCCAGATGTTAGTAAGGATGACTTTGCAGGGTCAACAGGGTTGAGTTTGCCGTTGTTGTTTCTGCTACCCAGGTTGATGCTGGGTGGTCTGTCTGGTTTGTTCCTTTTTATTGATTTTGTAGCAGTTAGATACAACTGAGGCTTTCTAAGCCATCGCAGAGGGCGTTTAAGAGTCAACCACATTGCTGTGAGTCTGGAGTCACATATAGGCCTGGCCAGACGAGGGCAGAGGATTACCTTTCCAAAAGGACATTACTGCACCTGATGGGCTTTTACGACAATCGAAAATGGTTAATTCTTCGCACCTTCAGGGGCTAGGCCGGCGCCGGGTGACTTGGAAAGTACTTGGACATGGTGGTATCCGCCTGTGCATGCTACAATTAGCAATTAGTGAGAACTTTGCACCTTGCTCAGCCAGTCGCTGAAGAAAGGCTCGTAGTCAGGTATAATACGGATTAGTCACATGACCCACTTCATTTTAACTTACGCCTGACGACACAGTTTAAAGCAATAATATTATAAACCTCATTGTTGTGACAGCAACCAATTTTCTACATTCCTGAGTAGATACCAGTGTTGTAGCTGTACTAGGACAGCTTGGCTAGTTGCATGGCAAGCTCTGGAGTACAAATCTTTGGCACTAAAGCTGGGATATTTTTGGAGCCCATAGCTTCAGCTGAATCCACCATGCTCAGCCATTTCTTGATGTCATGTGGTGTGAATCAAATTGGCTGAAGACCAACTTCTGTGATATTGGGGTCCTCAGGTGGAGACCAAGCTGGATCATCCACTTGGCATTTCTGGCTAATTATTTCAGCCTTGTCTTTTGCACTGGCAGGCTGGGCTCTGCCATCGTCGGGGATGATGATATTCATGGAATCACCGCCACCAACTAGTTATTTAATTGTCCACCTCTATTCATGGCTGCAGAGGTTTATCTGCTCTGTTGATTGTGGAATAATTCAGCTCTGTCTATCGCATGCGACTTCTATGTTTCGGAACATATTGTCTAATATTATAGTTTCACCAGGTTGGGACCTCAATATTAGGCATGCCTGATATGTTTCTGGCATGTTCTACATTCATCATTGCATTAGAGTTTGGCCTGATTATGATGCTAGGGTGAGGGAGATGCTGGACCATGAGGCTACAGATTGTGATTGACTACAATTTTGATGTTGCTGATGGTTCACAACTTCACATTCATGACCAGTTTAATCTATCCATCCCATTTATTATGGTGATCGAGCTAGACAACATAATGGAGGGTGTCTTCAAGTGTGTAGGGGGGTCCATGTCCCATCAAGGACTGTGCTGTGGTCATTCCTGCTAATATTGGAATGGGTAGAGGCATCTACTGCAGGTTTGTCTGTGGGGGTGAGGTCATCGCCTACCACAGGCCCAGCCTTGAAGCAATGTCCATCAGGGCTAGCTCAGCTCTGTCAGTTATGGTGTTACCATGGCACTCTTGGTGGTAAATATTGAAATGGCCCACCCAGAGTACATTCTGTGCCTTTGCTACCTTCAGCGCTTCTTCCAAATGATGTTCAACATGGAGGAGCACTGATTCATCAGCTGAGGGAGGGCAGAAGGTGGTAAATAGCAGGTAATGCCATGAAATTACATGAGATCTGGGGCGAGATTCTCCGACGCCCGCCGGGTCAGAGAATCGCCGGGGGCTGGCGTGAATCCCGCCCCGCCGGTTGCCGAATTCTCCGGCACCGGATATTCGGCGGGGGCGGGAATCGCGCCGCTCCGGTTGCCCCCCCCCCCCCCCCCCCCCCCGGCGATTCTCCAGCCCGGATGGGCCGAAGTCCCGCTGCTGGAATGCCTTTCCCGCCAGCTGGCGGGGCGGAAATCAGTCCGGCGCGGGCCTAGCCCCTCAAGGTTAGGGCTCGGCCCCTCAAGATGCGGAGGATTCCGCACCTTTGGGGCGGCGCGATGCCGGACTGATTTGCGACGTTTTTGGCGCCGGTCGGCGGACATCGCGCTGATTACGGAGAATTGAGCCCCTGGAGTTGATGTTGAGGACTCCTAGGACACATCGTTATTACTATATATCACTGTATCACCACATCTGGTGGGTTTGTCCTATGGACAGGACATACGAAGGGATGGTATTGGTAAAGTGTCTGTGAGGTGTGACTATATACATAATTATAAAGTATGACCCAATGAATATGACTACATGAGTCTTTGGCCTGACTAGTCAGTGGGACAGCTCTCTCAATTTTGGCACAAAGTACTCATATGTTCACGAGGAGCACTTTCCATGGTCAACTGCATGTGCTTTTGTCAGGATGGAACATGGTGCCCAGGTTAATGCCAGGTCACTAGCCATTATTATCGTTTATCGTAGCATTTTTGATATGACTCAATTTGTTGAACTGAATTCTTACTGATCTGGAGACACCTATGGGCGAGAATGGTAAGGACGTCAGTTTTCCTCAGTTGGGTTGTTCAGACAATCTGATGGTTTCATGGCCACTGTTACAGATACTAGCCTTTTATTCCAGATTCATCTGAATCAACTGAATTTAGGTTCCCCACTGCCATGGTAGTTTTTGGTCTCAGGTCCCAAGATTATTACTGCAGTAACAGCCATTGCCATCATTATACATTGACTGATGAAACTGATGTTACTTTGCAATTAACCAGAGGCATGAGAAAACCCAAAAACATGATTGTGACATTCACTGCCACGAGCAGAGCGATGTATAACTGGCCTTGTATTCCTGTGTTATTCCTCCTTCTGTTCTGCCACAAAACAGAAAGGCAAGGCAGTTCTCATCCTATCACTATTGATGAGTTTGGGGCAGAAATAGTAGTGGCGCAATAGTTGCCACAATGTACACCGACAACCAAAGGAAGCACAAAAGGGTGGAAATTCCCCTTCCAAGATCAAAGTGCTGTGGATGCTGGGAATCTAACATAAACATAAAGACTGAAAAACCTGTTACTACTCAGCAGGTCTGGCAACTACTGAGGAGAAAGGAGCAATTTTTTTTACAGCAGAAGTCCCACTGCAGGGGCAGAATACAAAGGGTGACCCCGCTTGCTGGGCCTTACTGCTGGGGTCCCCTCCTTGGACCAAAGAGACCCTCTAGAGGAGCCCTCCCCGATGCCCACTCAGAGATTGCCAGATGTTATGGTTTGTGGTGGCAGACACCATGGCCACTGGCAAAATACCCATGAAGGTGGGTGGTGGCCCTTAACTGGCTACTTGGGTGGTTCAGTGAGGAACCAGAGGATGGCTAGACTGCCATAATTCCTGACGCAAGAAAAATGACTTCGCAATGGGAAGATGTTGGGCGCTCACCGGAAACATTGCCTCTTCATTTTGCCAGCCTACCCATCTCGCAGCCCATCCTCAAAAGGCTGGTAAAATGCGGTCAATTGTTTCTGTCTGATGACCTTCTGTGAGCTACTGAAACATTGACTTTTGCCAGATGCTACCAGACCATTTCCCTTGCAGTGCTTAGCTCGGGCTCTTTAAATCTGTCATTAATAGCTCAGGCCCGAGCAACTTTGGCTGCCCAGAGTAGATGAATTGGCCATGACCATGCAGGAATATCAGGACATTGCTTGAAAGGTGTTCATACATTATTAAATGCAATTTTATGAAAAGAATCTGCCAGCTCTTGTTATCTGATGTGGCCAGAAAATTATGTGGGACTGTTTTCCACCCCAATTTTCCATCCATTTAGGATCAATTGCCTTTTCAGACAAGGGAAGCATAAAATTTAGGTCACTGTGGTTGATGATCTTTATTTTTCATCTTCTACCTCATATTAATTCATGTCGTCTGCAGACTTAGTTGAGGTTTCATAGATCTTGAATTCACCGTAACCCATATGTGTTCTATAATACTTTCCATTTGCTGTGAAACAGACTTTGAAGAGGTAAATGAAATGAAATGAAATGAAAAACACTTATTGTTACAAGTAGGCTTCAATGAAGTTACTGTGAAAAGCCCCTAGTCGCCACATTCCGGCGCCTGTTCGGGGCTTTTGCGACCTGAAACACTGGTAGTTCCTTGAGTACCACTGTATTCATATTCACACTCATCATTATCAAAGCTTTTAACTACATTATTAATGTCCAATAATTCAGCCACAAATTGTGATTTATTCCAAATAAGGATGATAAGGTGAAGGATAATATTAGAGTTGTTTCTTTTCTCAGTCTTACATTTATTTACAGAGAGAAATATTGTAAGCATATACTTCCTAACTTAACCACAGGACTGTTTCAGTGTCTCTTTATACTTCTTTTGAAGCACCCATTAATAATGAAATTCCCCTTTTAAAGGGGCATTGCAAACCCAGTGCAACAATGATAAACCCAAAACTTCAAAGGAATTGTAACAACTCAAATTCAAATAAGATTCCCAGGATTGATAATGAACTCCAGACCATGACCCACCACCCCCACAAACGAAATCCAAATGAATGCTCTGCACCTGCATATAATTGAACATAATCAATATACAATTAACAGATTGTATTATTTTATTGATGGTTCCTGTTATTCAAGTGGGATTTGAAAAAGCTTTGCAGGAATGATGACGGGTGGTACGATGGCATGATGGTATGCACTGCTGCCACACAGCGCCAGGGACCCTGGTTCAATTCCAGCTATGGGTCACTGTCTGTGGGGAGTTTATACGTTCTTCCCGTGTGCGTGGGTGTCGTCCGGGTGCTCCGGTTTCCTCCCACAGTCCAAAGGTGGGCAGTTCAGGTGGATCGGCTGTGCTAAATTTCCCCTTAGTGTAGCACAGTGGTTAGCACTGTTGCTTCACAGCACCAGGGTCCCAGTTCGATTCCTGGCTTGGGTCACTGTCTGTGCGGAGTCTGCACGTACTCCCCGTGTCTGCATGAGTTTCCTCCGGGCGTTCCGGCTTCCTCCCACAAGTTCCGAAATACATGTTTGTTAGTGAATTGGACATTCTGAACTTTCCCTCGGTGTACCAGAACAGGCGTCGTAGTGTGGCGACTAGGGAATTTTCACATTAACTTCATTGCACTGTTAATGTAAGCCAACCTGTGACACTAATAAAGACTATTATTAAAATGGTTAGGTGGGCTTAGTGGGTTACGGGATAGGGTGGGGGTTGAACCTCGGTAAGGAGCTCTTTCAGACTCAATGGGTCGAATGGCCTCCTTCTGCACTGTTGTGATTCTATGATTATAAATTCCTGCTTAAAGATTTTCTCCACATGTTAATCATTAAAGAAAACAGGAAAAGACTTGCATCTATATTGCACCTTTCACGACCTGAGGACATCACAAAGGGCATTAAGATGTTACATTGTAGGAAACAAAATAGTCCCCCGTGGGGAGGTAGGTGGTCCAGTGCCAACTCAACCATACAGCGTGGTGTAGGTCACTGACCTTCTTGTGGCACTGGGGTCGGTCCTCCTGCTCACACTTCCTGAGCTGACAGCCACTGACACCTCCTCCCAGCCAGCACTGGCTGCTCTGTGGCTCACCTTCTAGGATCCTCAGGGGAACAGGACATCCCTTCTGACATCGACCGCCTCCAGGAGCTTTCCCAGGTCTGCATCCCTGAATCATGGTGCCGATCGTCTCAGCGCCATTGCTGCAAACTGAATGGGGTTGGCTGTCCAAGAGCTGCTCTACCTTGTTAGCGGGGGACTGGGAGTGCAGTTTCCGTAAATCGGGTGGCGAACCATATTTTGCAGCATGAAGCCCATGGCCCTACTTAAGTTGACCAATTAACATTGGATTGCAGTGACGACCACGCTGGTGCGAGCACCGGGAAGCTCCCACACTTCGACATTTTTTCATTGAATCGCCCAAGAAGTAACCTGCTTGGGGTCAGATTGCTGGACAGCTGGGTGAGATCCGGAAAGCACCTTCTAGCATTGAGATCTGAAGCCACGATTACAAAAGCCTGAACCTGCATTGGTGGATCTCAGGCCCTGTGTTTGAGCATCCATTACAACATTCAGACACAGTAAGAAGTCTTACAACACCAGGTTAAAGTTCAACAGGTTTGTTTCGAATCACTAGCTTTCGGAGCGCAGCTCCTTCCTCAGGTGAATGAAGAGGTGGGTTCCACAAACACATATATAGACAAAGCCAATGATGCAAAATTATACTTTGAATGCATGTCTTTGCAGGTAAAGACTTAATTACTTGCAAAGACTCACATTCAAAGTATCATCTTGCATCATTGACCTTGTCTATATATGTGTTTGTGGAACCCACCTCGGCATTCACCTGATGAAGCAGCTGCGATCCGAAAGCTAGTGATGCAAAACAAACC
Organism: Scyliorhinus torazame; assembly: GCF_047496885.1. Classification (NCBI taxonomy): domain Eukaryota; kingdom Metazoa; phylum Chordata; class Chondrichthyes; order Carcharhiniformes; family Scyliorhinidae; genus Scyliorhinus; species Scyliorhinus torazame. The sequence goes on from NC_092708.1 coordinate 305,970,088, forward strand.
GATTGGACTTCAACCTGGTTTTGTAAGACTTCCTACTATGCCCACCCCAGTCCAATGCCGGCATTTCCATATCATAACATTCAGACATTAGGTGGCTTCTGCATGGTTGTAATAGAAGCTGAGACAGTGGTCATCAGATGCTGCATCATGTTCAGATCCAGAGGTGCTGTGACTGAGTTGACCAGTTCATCCAAGCTGGAAAGATTAGGATCCGTGCTTTTCACAATGCCTTGGGAAAGCTAGAAGCAGCCAGCTCCATGCTCCTCGGAGGTGGTAACAGGATGTCTGGTAAGCCTGCCAATGTCCCAGTCGTCGCAATCTATATGTTCATCAGCATTGCCCTGCATACTGCTGCTCATCTGAGACCTTTCAGCCTAATTTCTTTGTGGTCTTTTCCTCCAGTGCACTGACACAGGTACTACCCTTAACCCTTTGGCCTGGCTGCAGCTTACCCATGCCGTATAACTTGCCACGGGCATAACCCGATTCTACACTACTCTCTGCATGTCGTGAACGGCCATTTTCCAAGCTGGCGGTTGTCACTGTGCGATCAACAAATGGAGCTTTTTCATCAGTGCTGTTGTGTTGCTTTCGTTCTTCCTTCTCAGGTTTCTTGCGCTGGTCAGCTGACATTTCTGGAGAGCCTGGAAGCAGAAAATCAAAAAAGGAAAACATTGAGTTGAAAGAATTGGGAAAAGTTGGAAAGCAAGAGGTCCATGATGACATCGTCAGCAGCTTCTTCACCATGTTATATTGCAGGATGAGGATAAGCTGGAAGTTAGGATGGGCGTTACGCAGGAAAATACTGTCATAACCCACCATCACTGCTCTCAGTGCACTGGCTCCATGATACAGGCAACCATCTCCTCCAAACAGTTCAGGAGATGCAAGTGTTCTTGTCCACCGCCATTGCTATCCTCTCACCCCCAACTCGACCCCCCACGACCTCTGTTCTTCTCTGCTCCCTGTAGTTATGAGTTACCGTGTCACCTTGTTCTATAAGATAGAAGAAAGAATTGTCAGTGAATGTGTTTCACTGTGTTTTGGAGAAGTGCAATTTACAGCGGGATAATTGGATATATGTGAAAGCAGCAAGAGGCGGGTCTGAGGTTGGCAGCATTGGTAGGTGTGCAAGGGTGAGGCTGAGCATCTAGAAGCTAGGCCTGAGTCCAGAGTGCCACCGACTGCTGATGGTCAGGTCACTGGGGGCTGTGCAGCATGAGCAGCAGGTGGTGCCATTTCCTTCTCCATGATTCTTAAATTTCTTTCCCCATCCCCGAATCTCATTGGTTAAGGAGATGCAGATCGTTTTTTAATGCAGCCCGTGCCTTAAGATGGCTTTAGCCTCTTTGCTGGCAAAATGAGCAGCCAGCCAGTGTTTTCTTCCAGTCTGCTACCCTAAATTTAGAATCTATACCATTGTCCCTTAGTGCATTCTTCCGCCTTTGCATTTATCTTAATTTGTTAATATCGTTAGTCTGAACGGAAGAGTCTTAAATATGCCACCTCTTGACATGTGGAAGGATAGTGTGGTCAGCCTATATTATCTCCATCACCTGGTATTTTTCCATTGACCTGCTTTCCGATTCAATTCGCATTTAGCATTTCTGCTCATAGGATCTTTGTAAAGAAGATATCTTCCTCTGAAAATGTCAGTTAAGAATGTTGGGTAAAAGCATACATTTTAACAAATCTATTCAGATAAAGACATTTATCTTTCTAATTTCAAGTGTTTCTCAGTGCTAAGAGTCTGCACACCAATATCCCAAATCATAGTTTCAAAAGACATGGGACGGGAACCTCCATCCCGCAGCTCCTGTTTTCTGGTGCGATGCGTCCCCGCCGGCAGTGGGATTCTCCGTCCCGGCTGCCGTCCAATGCGGTTTCCCAGTCGGGAAATCCGCGGGCGTGAGTGTGCTGCCGGTGAAACTAAGGATCCCGCTGTTGGAGAACCCAGTCACTCTTGCTTTTCATTTGTGTTAATCATAGGAATAAATTATTCAACATCTGACTTTTTATGGTTAACTGTACATGCCACCTAAAATGCTAAAAAATGATTTATTTTTCAGCAGCACCTTTAGCATCGCAAAATATTCCAAGTGCTTAAACAGGAAGGGTACCTTTCACCTTTAAAGCTGTTTTCACTTGTTGGATGTTTGCTCTGTGGAATTGATGTAGCTGCAGCTGTACAGTATTGGATTCTCAATGTTCAAAGTGAAGGCCCATCTTTTAGTGACAGAACAATAAATGCTTTCAGTGAGGGTGTTTTATGTTTGTATTTGTAGGTATGTTTATAGTTGTAGCTTTACATTACCTTCTGTTAGTTTAAGCCTGTATTTTCTGGGCGGCATGGTGACCAGTGGCTAGCACTGCTGCCTCATGGCGCCAAGGACCCGGGTTCGAGCGGGGCCACAGGTCACTGTCTGTGTGGAGCTTGAACATTCTCCCCCTATCTGTTGGGTCTCACACCTATAACCCAAAAAGATGTGCAGGGTCGGTGGATTGGCCACGCCAAATTGCTCCTTAATTGGAAAAAAAGAATTAGGTACTCTAAATTTATATATTTTTAAAAAGTATGCATTTTCCACTGCTGCTTTGTATTCTGTTTTCTACAAGGGTAAACCTTGGACAAGTGCACATCTGGTATGAAGTTGGATATCTTAAATAAATGGGTCATTTTTGGGTTAATGTGTTGTCAGTAATGGATTGGTGTAAGGGTCGGCTCGGGCCTCAACCAGCGTTCGTTTTGCAGTGCATGGCTTGTCTGTTGCACTGCGTGGCCCCTTTAAGATTGCTGCGTTGCCGCAATTTCACACAGATTAAAAGACACATTGGTTGCTTGTGGCCTGTTTGTTTCACTCTGAGGCCCATTGTGGATTACTGCACAGCCACACACCCACACAGTTTACAGGGAACACTGGCCTCAGCTACTTACAATTAATATCCAGGATATAGATGAGAGAACTGAGTGCAATTTATACAAGTTTGCTGATGATACAAAGCTGGTGGGAGAATATTCTGTGAGGAGAATGCCAAGGGGCTAAAAAGAGATGCAGACAGGTTAAGTGAGTGGGCAGGAAATTGACAGATGGAGGATCACGTGATGCATTGTGAAATTATCCACTTTGACAGGAAAAATAGAAGTGTTTTTCTTTCAAGCTGAGAAACTGCTACATGTTGGTAAGCAGAGGGATTTGAGTGTCCTTGTAAAAGAATCACTTAAAGGGAATGTACAGGTTCATTCATTGCTGTGTGCTTTGACCAAAGAGCGCCTAGCTCATTGTCCTGCTGACGCTCATTCTAAGCTGTTTTCCTGGTAGCTTTTATCAGTGGTTGTTTGTCATGGCCTTGCTCGTGAGGCAGGCAGGATGAGGAGACAGTTCCCAAACGTACATTAGCCAGTATGGGAATTGAACTTTTGCCATTGGTATTACTCTGAACTGGACACCAACCATCCAGGTTAACTGTCCCCCCCCCCCCCCCCCCCCCCATAAAGATATAGCATGCAACTGGGAAAGTAAATTGTACGTCAGCCTTTATTAAAAAGGGATTAGAGTGTATGAGTGTCTTACTGCAATTGTATGGTTCATTGGCAAGACTACACCAGAAGCACTGAGTACAGTTTGTCATCTCCTTATAAGGGAGAATGGCACTTGGCATTGAAGGAATGCAATGAAGGTCCATTAAATTGGTTCAGGAATAAGAGGAGTTGTCCTGCGAGGGAAGACTGAGTAAACCAGGCTTAATTTTTTTTTGGATAGTTTGAAGAAGAAGGGATATTCACATTGAAACATACAATTCTCGGCGAGCATTGCAAGATAGTGGCTGAGAGATTGTTTCTCCTGGATGGGAAGGACCTAGGCGTGGAGTTAATCATCTGAGAATAAGGGGTTGATTCTTTAAGATTGAAATAAGGAGAAATACATTCACTAAGTGTATCGTGAATCTTTGGAATTCCTCATCGTGGAGGGCTCAGCTGTTGAGTATATTAATTGATAGATCTTTGGAAATCAATAGATATAGGGAGAGGGTGGGTATATAGAGTTAAGTTAGTAGTTCAGCCAGGAGATTAGTAAATGACCGAACAGGCTTGAGGAGCAATATGGGACACTCCTGTTCCTATGTCTTACCCTCTTACATCTCAGATCATTTCATATTGAATTTCTGCAAGAAACAACCTTCACAAGGTGTAGGGAGTAAACTGGACCCTAAGAAAAAAACTGGAATAGTATTTTCACAGAATACATCAGGTTTTAAAGGCAGAAATATTTTCTCAGAAATAAAAACACTTGCAAAGTGGCCTTTTCAATGATCATATTAGTTGCCATTGTTCACATACAGGGATTTCTGGATTGGATTCTGAGAACTCGTGGAAGTAGAAATTCTTGTGAGCAGCATCTTTCGGGAGAAAATTTCAAAATACCTTTATTGCAAATTATTTTCTTTTATTCATTTACGAGATGTGGGCGTCGTAGACTAGGCCAAAATTTGGTATCCTTCCCTAATTGCCCTTGTGAAAGTGGGATGAGTTGCCTTCTTGAACCGCTGAGTCCATGTGGTGTAGGTACATCCGCAATGCTGTTAGGGAGGGAGTTCCAGGATGCTGCCGTTTAATTCAAACTATGTTTGAAATATGTCTTTATTGTATCCTTCTTCAGTTAGCTGAATTCAAGCAGCTTTCTCTGAATCATTAACCTTTTAGAAAATCTATAACACTGTCCATGGTCTTGAATTTCTGAAACAATTGTTACATGCAAACCTACTTGTGTTTTTAATTTTTCCATAATAACTAAGATTTGAATAACAGTGAGGCTATCACTGTTACAATGGAAGAATTCCGACAACTTCTGGAATATGTGCAAGTTCAAAATTAAATAAAGAAATTCAGAATTTTTTGGAGTTGCCCCTCCTGGGTGAAGGTCACAACTGACATGTCACACAAACTACTTATACAGGTATTCTTGATTCAGGTATACTTTATTCGGATCAAATGTGTCACACAGATGCTGATGCAGTTAATTATTGCCACACAGATTAATACTTAAGCCTTAGTAAAACAGTTACACAGACTAATAATCAATAAGTGTCATACAGACATTAACTCAATAAGCGGTAACTGTTACTAAACTCACAAATTTAACTCAAACATCACCATAGGCAGAACGGCTGGCCAAGCTCTCCTGGAAGGATGCTTTACTGGTCACCGAGCCCCACCCGGGGTAATCTTCAGCTATGGTCGTTCCCAGATTTTCCACTGAAGTGGCTTCGGTTCCCTGCTTCTTTATACTTTCCGAAGGGTCGATGATGTCAGTTTTATGACCCTCTGGTTGCTGAGTTGTCTTTCACAGATCCAGTAAGCAAGCTCCATTTGTTCAGACAGGTCCCAGCAAATGCTAATGTTTGGTCAAGCCATAGCAACCGCTAATGTTTTATGGCCTGCAATTCGTCACACTTGTTTGTCTCTCATCCTGCCTCTGCCTTTACTCCCAGACCTTGGGCTGGATTCTTTGCACCCCAACGCCAAAATCGTGGCCGGCGCAGGGGAGGAGATACCATTTTTCCGCAAGGAATCGGGACCGGCGCCGGTTACCCGATTCTGCGGGCCCCGAAAAGCGGAGTACTCCGTCAATCTCCGCCACCGACTGGCCGAAGTCCCGAAAGTGTGGATCTAATATGGTCCAGCCAGTCAGAATACTCGCGTGGTGGCTGCGGACTCAGTCCATGGCCTCCCTGGTCGGGGGCGGGCTGATTGGAGGCCAAGGGTGGCCTTATAGGCGGCTGGGGAATATTTGTGCGGGGTTTGAGGGTCGGGCGGGCGGCCGATCGGGGGTTTCTTTTTTGAGTCCAGCTCCGTGGTCGAGTCCGCCATGGAGCACGGCGGCGCCGCCGGAGGCTGCGGCCTTGCGCATGCGCAGCCTCCGACCCGGACGTGCAGGGGCCCGTATCTGCAGCAAAAGCTGCTAGATCTATGCCGTATGTGCTAGCCCCCTGCAGGGCTAGGAATTTGTGTCCCTTTCATGCCAGCTTTTCTGGCGTGAAACTCCACCGTTTTGACACCGGCATGGGGACATAGTCCCAATAATAGAGAATCCAGCCACTTGTTCCTCTGGTATCTTGAGCTGCTAACAATCTCTTTTTAAGCCAGGGGCCTCCTGCTGTCTTGTTTCCTGTTATAGAAACTGCATTCCCAGAAAGTCTCCAGAAAGCATCTGTGGTTTATTGAGTATCTTTGTTACTTGACCACATTTCCCATCAGGCTACAGTGTCTCTTGTAGTTTGGCTATATTTCCCAGTCAGCCGAGGGCCAGGGCTACATCCCGCCTCCCCTTTGATCCGTTCACCCAGGTTTCTGGGTACTGGATCACTTATTTGGTCTTTCTTCTGCATAGGTTCACCTGACCGTGATTTCTGTTGGATTTTGCATCCCATTTGTGGCTTCAAAAAAAGTTTAAAAATCAAAACAAAATTCAATTAAAATCTCACATTTAAAACATCATGACATTCGATTTTTTTTTTGTTTAAACTGCATCATTGCATTTATATGGATTATTAAAGTAAGGTATCTTTTTCTTCAATCTCCATTCGAATGCATTCATAGTTAACATCCACTATATTTCTCTTTTCCTTCTTTGTAGCATAATGGTTACAATTTACTGATATATCATTCTTAACATCATCAGTTTTATCACAAAATAAGTCCGACCCATGAGTGTATTTGTACATTATCTCCCCAGTTACATTTGTAGCCCCATCATGTAGTTAATTTCCTTATCAATCCTCTTAATCTCTTGTTTTACTCGCACGTATGCTTCGAGCACTTCTTCTACAATGCCTCATCTTTTCCTCATTTTTGTTTCCTTCTTATCACTTACACCTACCTCCTGTCCCAGTAAAGTACCCGTCAACTTATCATATAATTGTCTTCATCTTGCGGGGTACCACATATTCAAAACAACTGGCACCAATTTATGTTGAACATTATCGTACAAAGTTAAATCTGTCTCCCCTAATACTAATCCATTTTCAGGTCCTTCTACTTGCTCAGAGCATATCAATTTTAATTTTGGGATTTCAGTAGCGCTGATCATTGTCATGATCTGTACTTGTGATGTGGGGTTGGACTGGGGTGGGCACAGTAAGGAGTCTTACAACAACAGGTTAAAGTCCAACAGGTTTGTTTGGAATCACTAGCTTTTGGAGCGTTGATCCTTCATCAGGTGAGGAAGCGTTGCTCCTTCATCACCTGAAACATACCTGTCTAGTTCCCCTCGGGTTTTCACGAAATGGCAGATGGAATTTAACCCGGCAAATGCGAGGTGATGTATTTTGGTAGATCCAATTCAGGTGGGAGCTATAAAATAAATGGCAGAACCATCAGGAGCATACAGACACAGAGAGATCTGGGTGTGCAGGTCCACAGATCCTTAAAAGTGGCTGCACAGGTGGAAATGGTGGTAAAGAAAGTATATGGCATGCTTGCCTTCAAAGGACGGGGTATCGAGTATAAAAGCTCGAAAATTCTGTTGCAGTTATATAGAACATTGGTGAGGTCACATTTGGAATACTGTGTCCAATTCTGATCACCGCACTACCAGAAGGACATGGAGGCTTTGGAGAGAGTACAGAAAAGGTTTATCAGGATGTTGCCTGGTATGGAGGGTATTAGCTATGAGGAAAGATTGAATAAACTGGGATTGTTCTCCCTAGGGAGACGTGTAGTGATCTCTGTATATCAATATACATGATCTATGTATGTAAAACTAGTACAGTAAATTCAACACTAGGGGCGAAATTCTCCGGAAACGGCGCGATGTCCGCCGACTGGCGCACAAAAAGGTGCAAATCAGACGGGCATCGCGCCGCCCCAAAGGTGCGGAATGCTCCGCATCTTTGGGGGCCGAGCCCCAACCTTGAGGGGCTAGGTCGGCGCCGGACGAATTTCCGCCCCGCCAGCTGGCGGAAAAGGCCTTTGGTGCCCCACCAGCTGGCGCGGAAATGACATCCCCGGGCGGCGCATTGCATAAATATCTGTGTGGCGCATTCCACAAATGAAAGGAGAATAGTCCCAGTTCCCTTCCCAGTTCATTTTACGTTTCCTGGTAACACATTCCACCTGGTGCCAGGGCCAGGGATGTCTCGGATCGTGTCTTCAGGATCCTTAAGGGGGAGGGTGAGCAGCCAGAAGTCGTGGTGCACATTGGTACCAACGACATAGGTAGGAAAAGGGGTGTGGAGGTAATAAATAAGTTTAGGGAGTTAGGCTGGAAGTTAAAAGCCAGGACAGACAGAGTTGTCATCTCTGGTTTGTTGCCGGTGCCACGTGATAGCGAGGCTAGGAATAGGGAGAGAGTGCAGTTGAACACGTGGCTGCAGGAATGGTGTAGGAGGGAGGGCTTCAGGTATTTGGATAATTGGAGCGCATTCTGGGGAAGGTGGGACCTGTACAAGCAGGACGGGTTGCATCTGAACCAGAGGGGCACCAATATCCTGGGAGGGAGGTTTTCTAGTACTCTTCGGGAGGGTTTAAACTAATTTGGCAGGGGAATGGGAACCGGATTTGTAGTCCAGCAACTAAGGTAACCGATATTCAGGACGCCAAAGCGTGTAATGAGGCAGTGGGGAAGGGAACACTGACAAAGGAGAGTACTTGCAGGCACGGAGATGGGTTGAAGTGTGTATACTTCAACGCAAGAAGCATCAGGAATAAGGTGGGTGAACTTAAGGCATGGATCGGTACTTGGGACTACGATGTGGTGGCCATCACGGAAACTTGGATAGAAGAGGGGCAGAAATGGCTGTTGGAGGTCCCTGGTTATAGATGTTTCAATAAGATTAGGGAGGGTGGTAAAAGAGGTGGGGAGGTGGCATTATTAATTAGAGATAGTATAACAGCTGCAGAAAGGCAGTTCGAGGAGAATCAGCCTACTGAGGTAGTATGGGTTGAAGTCAGAAATAGGAAAGGAGCAGTCACCTTTTTAGGAGTTTTCTATAGGTCCCCCAATAGTAGCAGAGATGTGGAGGAACAGATTGGGAAACAGATTTTGGAAAGGTGCAGAAGTCATAGGGTAGTAGTCATGGGCAACTTTAACTTCCCAAATATTGAGTGGAAACTCTTTAGATCAAATAGTTTGGATGGGGTGGTGTTTGTGCAGTGTGTCCAGGAAGCTTTTCTAACACAGTATGTAGATTGTCCGACCAGAGGAGGGGCAATATTGGATTTAGTACTTGGTAATGAACCAGGGCAAGTGATAGATTTGTTAGTGGGGGAGCATTTTGGAGATAGTGACCACAATTCTGTGACTTTCACTTTAGTAATGGAGAGGGATAGGTACGTGCAACAGGGCAAGGTTTATAATTGGGGGAACGGTAAATACGATGTTGTCAGACAAGAATTGAAGTGCATAAGTTGGGAACATAGGCTGGCAGGGAAGGACACAAGTGAAATGTGGAACTTGTTCAAGGAACAGGTGCTACGTGTCCTTGATATGTATGTCCCTGTCAGGCAGGGAAGAGATGGTCGAGTGAGGGAACCATGGTTGACAAGAGAGGTTGAATGTCTTGTTAAGAGGAAAAAGGTGACTTATGTAAGGCTGAGGAAACAAGGTTCAGACAGGGCATTGGAGGGATACAAGATAGCCAGGAGGGAACTGAAGAAAGGGATTAGGAGAGCTAAGAGAGGGCATGAACAATCTTTGGCGGGTAGGATCAAGGAAAACCCCAAGGCCTTTTACACATATGTGAGAAATATGAGAATGACTAGAACGAGGGTAGGTCCGATCAAGGACAGTAGCGGGAGATTGTGTATTGAGTCTGAAGAGATAGGAGAGGTCTTGAACGAGTACTTTTCTTCTGTATTTACAAATGAGAGGGGCGATATTGTTGGAGAGGACAGTGTGAAACAGATTGGTAAGCTCGAGGAAATACTTGTTAGGAAGGAAGATGTGTTGGGCATTTTGAAAAACTCGAGGATAGACAAGTCCCCCGGGCCTGACGGGATATATCCAAGGATTCTATGGGAAGCAAGAGATGAAATTGCAGAGCCGTTGGCAATGATCTTTTCATCCTCACTGTCAACAGGGGTGGTACTAGGGAATTGGAGAGTGGCGAATGTCGTGCCCCTGTTCAAAAAAGGGTGTAGGGATAACCCTGGGAATTACAGGCCAGTTAGTCTTACTTCGGTGGTAGGCAAAGTAATGGAAAGGGTACTGAAGGATAGGATTTCTGAGCATCTGGAAAGACACTGCTTGATTAGGGATAGTCAGCACGGATTTGTGAGGGGTAGGTCTTGCCTTACAAATCTTATTGAATACTTTGAGGAGGTGACCAAGCATGTGGATGAAGGTAAAGCAGTGGATGTAGTGTACATGGATTTTAGTAAGGCATTTGATAAAGTTCCCCATGGTAGGCTTATGCAGAAAGTAAGGAGGCATGGGATAGTGGGAAACTTGGCCAGTTGGATAACAAACTGGCTAACCGATAGAAGTCAGAGAGTGGTGGTGGATGGCAAATATTCAGCCTGGATCCCAGTTACCAGTGGCGTACCGCAGGAATCAGTTCTGGGTCCTCTGCTGTTTGTGGTTTTCATTAATGACTTGGATGAGGGAGTTGAAGGGTGGGTCAGTAAATTTGCAGACGATACGAAGATTGGTGGAGTTGTGGATAGTAAGGAGGGCTGTTGTCGGCTGCAAAGAGACATAGATAGGATGCAGAGCTGGGCTGAGAAGTGGCAGATGGAGTTTAACCCTGAAAAGTGTGAGGTTGTCCATTTTGGAAGGACAAATATGAATGTGGAATACAGGGTTAACGGTAGAGTTCTTGGCAATGTGGAGGAGCAGAGAGATCTTGGAGTCTATGTTCATACATCTTTGAAAGTTGCCACTCAAGTGGATAGAGCTGTGAAGAAGGCTTATGGTGTGCTCGCGTTCATTAACAGAGGGATTGAATTTAAGAGCCGTGAGGTGATGATGCAGCTGTACAAAACTTTGGTAAGGCCACATTTGGAGTACTGTGTACAGTTCTGGTCGCCTCATTTTAGGAAGGATGTGGAAGCTTTGGAAAAGGTGCAAAGAAGATTTACCAGGATGTTGCCTGGAATGGAGAGTAGGTCTTACGAGGAAAGGTTGAGGGTGCTAGGCCTTTTCTCATTAGAACGGAGAAGGATGAGGGGCGACTTGATAGAGGTTTATAAGATGATCAGGGGAATAGATAGAGTAGACAGTCAGAGACTTTTTCCCCGGGTGGAACAAACCATTACAAGGGGACATAAATTTAAGGTGAAAGGTGGAAGATATAGGAGGGATATCAGAGGTAGGTTCTTTACCCAGAGAGTAGTGGGGGCATGGAATGCACTGCCTGTGGAAGTAGTTGAGTCGGAAACATTAGGGATCTTCAAGCAGCTATTGGATAGGTACATGGATTACGGTTAAATGATATCGTGTAGATTTATTTGTTCTCAAGGGCAGCACGGTAGCATTGTGGATAGCACAATTGCTTCACAGCTCCAGGGTCCCAGGTTCGATTCCGGCTTGGGTCACTGTCTGTGCGGAGTCTGCACGTCCTCCCCGTGTCTGCGTGGGTTTCCTCCGGGTGCTCCGGTTTCCTCCCACAATCCAAAGATGTGCGGGTTAGGTGAATTGGCCAATGATAAATTGCCCTTAATGTCCAAATTGCCCTTGGTGTTGGGTGGAGGTGTTGAGTTTGGGTAGGGTGCTCTTTCCAAGAGCCGGTGCAGACTCAAAGGGCCGAATGGCCTCCTTCTGCACTGTAAATTCAATGATAATCTATGATTAATCTAGGACAAAGGTTCGGCACAACATCGTGGGCCGAAGGGCCTGTTCTGTGCTGTATTTTCTATGTTCTATGTTCTATGTTCTTCCCAAATGATACATACACTTAACACATACTGAATCAAGTTTGGTTTTATGTGAAGTTGCGCAGGCCAATGGTTGTCTCCTATCTCTTACGATCCATCAGTGGAGCTGTGGATGAACATGGCCACGAGATTTGTTGCAACTTTGGGAGTCCAGATGGTCACAGTGTCCAGGATCAGTAAATATCCTTTCCAATTCATCTTTCCTCATTTATGCTTCAAATCTGTGTGGCTCAAGGTAGTACCTGCTATTTTTTACACTTTATTTACACCTTTGCAGTGTTGATACTTGTGGGAACAGCTCTACCCATCTGCTGAAAGTATCATTGATTACTAGGATATATTTGTATCCCCCCCTTACATGACAAAGGTCCCACATAATCAATTTGTAAATTTGTCCAGAGTCACTCTATGGGCCCGGTTTGTCCGAACTCTCTTTCATGAGCATATCGATCGGGGATGTATACCGCACATAGCAAACAATTTTCAATGCGGTGTTTTATATCTTCATCCAACTTTAGCCGCCAACATGAGTTTTTAATTCTTTCCACAGTAGTTTTTATTCCCTAATGACCTTGACATGGATAAATCACCTGGTTACAATCTTGGGTTGGTACCATGTATCGTCGTCTTTATAATTAGTCTGTCTTTGACTTGTAGCTTGTTTTTCCACTTACTGTATGATGATGGGAACGGGTCTGATCCTTCGCTAATCTATTTCAAACCATCATCTTGGCTTTGTGATTGAATCAGTTTAGTCTGACATACCTGGACAGCACTTATTTCCTCGGTCACTGGGAGATCCAAGGAATGCCTTCCCTGGCGCCTTGTTTAGCTAAACCGTCTGCTCTTATGTTGCCTGATGCAGAGGATTGATGGTGAGTTGTTACCTTATTACCCCATACTCATTTCCTTGGGCTTTCTCGATTATATATTTTAATAATGGTGCTGATGGGAGAGGCTTTCCATCAGCTGACACAAATCCTCCAGCTTCCCAGACCAGCAAAAAGCCAGTCAGGCTGTTACACACAAACATGCTTGTTACACTATCAATTGCACAAAGACTAAAGTTGGGTACAACTGTGGCTTTATTAGTCAGATGCGTGGCCTCTTTCTGCAGCTGGCGAAATGGCAGGGCACTGGAGGTCATACATATTTATACAGTTCTCCGTGGGCGGAGCCAGCCGGCAGGAGCTACCAGCGAACCAGTAATGCAGGTCCTACCTTACATATCCTATTACAGTGGTTCACCACATTCACCCCCTGTTAAAAATGAGTCCGGCGGGGGTGACGTGAAACTATATGCAATTAGTGCAATTATGTACAGTGGTAGGGAAAGAAAAGTCCATGTTGACGGTCCGGAGTCCGTCAAAGTTTCAGCCGGCCCGGTGCTTTGGTGCTTCGTTGGAATATTGGCGGCGAAGTCGGTGGTGGAGGTGGCACCGATGGCGGTGGTGGTGGTCCTGATGCTGGCCAGTCATCGGGGAACTCCGGGAGCGTGCCAAAGTCCTCTTCGTCCTCTAGTGTGGAAAAGGGGAGGGGGTGGTGGTCTGGTGGGGTCAATATTGGCGGCGTGGTGGGAGGTGGGGGGGGCGCATTGGTGGGTGTGTGTGTTCGGGTGGAACCTGACAGTACCAGGTCCCTGAGTGAGACAGTATCTTGGCGGCCGTCGGGGAACTCAACGTAGGCATATTGAGAGTTGGCGTGGAGCAGGTGAACCCTGTCCATGAAGGGGTCCGTCTTGTGGAGTCGGACGTGCCTAAGGAGAAGGACCAGTCCTGGAGCAGCGAGTCAAGTCGGGAGCGACACCCCGGATGTGGACTTCCTGGGGAAGGTAAAAACACGTTCATGGGGTGTGTTATTAGTGGCGGTGCACAATAGTGACCAGATGGAGTGCAGAGCGTCAGGGAGGACCTCCTGCCAGCGAGAGGCTGGGAGGTTCCTGGACCGTAGAGCCTGCTGGACGGCCCTCCAAACCGTCCCATTCTCCCGTTCTACTTGCCCGTTTCCCCGGGGGTTGTAGCTGGTTGTCCTGCTGGAGGCTATACCCCTGCTGAGCAGGAACTGACGCAGCTCACCGCTCATGAATGAGGATTCCATGCCACTGTGGATGTAGGCGGGGAAACCGAACAGAGCGAAGATGGTGCTGAGGGCCTTGATGACTGTGGCAGACGATATATCGGGGCATGGGATGGCGAAGGGGAATCTGGAGTACTCATCGACCACACTGAGAATGTACGTGTTACGTTCGGTGGAGGGGAGGGGCCCTTTGAAATCCACGCTGAGGCGTTCAAAGGGGCGGGAAGCCTTCACCAGGCACGTACGGTCCGGCCGGTAGAAGTGCGGCTTGCACTCCGCACAGACCTGGCAGTCCCTGGTGACTCATTACTTCCTTGACGGAGTAGGGCAGAGTGCGAGCTTTGACCAGATGGTACAATCGAGTGACCCCTGGGTGACAAAGGCTGTCGTGTAGAGCCCGGAGTTGGTCCACTTGTGCGCTGGCACATGTACCTCGGGAGAGGGCGTCTGGGGGCTCGTTGAATTTACTGGATCGATACAAGATCTCGTAATTATAGGTGGAGAGCTCGATTCTCCACCGCAAGATTTTATCATTTTTGATCTTGCCCCGCTGTGTGTTATTGAACATGAAGGCTACTGACCGTTGGTCCGTAAGGAGAGTGAATCTCTTACCGGCCAGGTAATGCCTCCAATGCCGCACCGCTTCAACGATAACTTGGGCCTCCTTCTCAACGGACGAGTGTCGAATTTCAGAGGCATGAAGGGTGCGGGAAAAGAATGCCACAGGTCTGCCTGCCTGATTTAGACTGGCGGCAAGGGCGACATCAGAAGCGTCGCTTTCTACTTGGAAAGGCAGTGACTCGTCCACTGCACGCATCCCGACCTTGGCGATGTCTGCTCTGATGCGGGCGAAAGCATGTTGTGCCTCGGCCGCAAGGGGGAATTGGGTGGACTGAATGAATGGGCTGGCCTTGTCCGCATAGTTTGGGACTCACTGAGCGTAGTAGGAAAAGAACCCCAGGCAGCGTTTGAGGGCCTTGGGGCAGTGGGGGAGGGGAAGTTCCATGAGGGGGTGCATGCGCTCGGGGTCGGGCCCGAGAAGTCCGTTTTGGACTATATAGACATAGACATAGACACAGACATAGAACATACAGTGCAGAAGGAGACCATTCGGTCCATCGAGTCTGCACCGACCCACATCAGCCCTCACTTCCACCCTATCCCCGTAACCCAATAACCCCTCCTAACCTTTTTGGCACTAAGGGCAATTTAGCATGGCCAATCCACCTATATAGCCGAGAATGGCTCACCGGGTTGTGCTGAACACACACTTCTCTTTGTTGTAGGTCAGATTGAGAAGAGTGGCAGTGCAAAGGAATTTATCGAGGTTGGCATCGTGGTCCTGTTGGTCATGGCCGCAGATGGTGACATTATCTAAGTACGGAAAGGTGGCCCGCAAACCGTACTGGTCGACCATTCGGTCCATCTCTCTTTGGAAGACCGAGACCCCATTTGTGACACCGAAAGGGACCCTAAGGAAGTGGTAGAGGCAACCGTCCGCCTCGAAGGCAGTGTATGGCCGGTCCGACTTCCGGATGGGGAGCTGGTGATCGGCGGATTTCAGGTCAATTGTTGAGAAGACCCGGTACTGCGCAATCTGATTGACCATATCAGATATGCGTGGGAGGGGGTACGCGTCGAGCTGCGTGTACCGATTGATGCTCTGGCTGTAGTCCACGACCATCCTGTGTTTCTCCCCAGTTTTAACCACTACCACTTGAGCTCTCCAGGGACTGTTGCTGGCCTCGATAATACCCTCCTTCAGCAGCCGCTGGACTTCGGACCTAATGAAGGTCTTGTCCTGGGTGCTGTACCATCTGCTCCTAGTGGCAACGGGCTTGCAATCCACAGTTAGATTGGCAAAAAGGGAGGGGGGATCGACCTTGAGGGTCGCGAGGCCACAAACGGTAAGGGGGGGTAAGGGCCCACTGAATTTGAGGGTGAGGCTCTGGAGGTTGCACTGGAAGTCCAGGCCCAACAGGAGTGCAGCGCAGAGATTAGGAAGGACATAGAGGCGGAGTTTTCTAAATTCTATGCCCTGGACCATGAGGGTGACTGTACAAAAGCATCGGATCGGGACGGAGTGGGATCTGGAGGCTAGGGAGATCCTTTGATTGGCAGGGTGGACCGCGAGGGAGCAGCGCCTTGTTGTATCTGGGTGAACGAAGCTTTCGGTGCTCCCGGAGCCCAGCAGGCAGGAGGTCACGTGGCCGTTGATTTTAACCGTCGTCGACGCGGTGGCCAGGTTGTGCGGGCGAGATTGGTCCAGCGTCATTGAAGCGAGCTGCGGGTAGCCATCGGATGCTTCGGGTTGCGAGCGTGTGCGGTTCCGATGTCGGGATGTCCGGAGACCCTGTGTGGGACAAGACGGCGACGCCCATGGTGCGCACATTGTGGTGTCGGGACAAGATGGCAGCGCCCATGGTGCCCCACATTGTGGGGTCGGGACAAGATGGCGGCGTCCATTGGTTGCACATGGACCCGGGAGGAGAAGATGGCGGCTCCCATTGTGCATCTGGTGTGGGGGAGGGGGCGCGATCACAGCGACTGCGCGGGCCTGGCACACAGCCGTGAAGTGGCCCTTCTTACTGCAGGATTTACAAATGGCAGTGCGGGCCGGGCAGTGTTGGCGGGGGTGCTTCTGCTGACCACAGATGTAGCAGCGGGGACCCCCGGGGTGCGCGGATCGGCGTGCGATGCAGGCGTATTGCGAAGGCAGGGCCCCGGCTCAGGAGGTCGTCGGCGGGGTCCAGGAGGGGTAGGAAGGAGTAGAAGGGTGGGCAGCGCGGCGGGAGGGGTACGATTGTACGTTACGGGATGCGACCGTCATGGAGAGCGCCAAGGTTTTCATCTGCGCCAGTTCGAGCGTGGCCCCTTCCAGTAATCATTCTCGGATGCGGTCCGACGCAATCCCCGTCACGAAAGCATCGCGCATGAGGAGACTTGCGTGTTCGGCGGTCGTAACGGCCTGACAGTCACAGTCCCGGACGAGTGGGATTAAGACCCGCCAGAAGTCTTCGATGGACTCACCAGGTAGTTGCGAGCAGGTGGCGAGTACATGCCTGGCGAAGAGCGTGTTTGCCTTCTGAGCACAGTGTTCTTTGAGAAGTTCCATTGCTTTTGTGTAACTCGTGGCATCTTGGATCAACGGGAACACGCTGGAGCTCAGTCTGGAGTACAGGACGTTTATCTTCTGAGCCTCCGTTGGCGCCGGGTCCGCTGCGTTGATGTAGGCCTCAAAACATGCTAGCCAGTGAGAAAAGTCTTTCCTGGCATCGGGCGAGTGCGGATCCAGCTGCAGGCGATCGGGCTTAATTCTGATATCCATTTTGTGGAAAATCTGACTGTAATAAATTAATGCATGATCAATTGCACAAAGACTAAAGTTGGGTACAACTGTGGCTTTATTACAGTCAGATGTGTGGCCTCCTGCTGCAGCTGGCGAAATGGCAGGGCACTGGAGGTCATACATATTTATACAGTTGTCCGTGGGCGGAGCCAGCCGGCAGGAGCTGTAGTGCAGGTCCTACCTTACATCTCCTAATACAGTGGTTCACCACAATGCTGTCTGAATAAATGTCAAATGGTGGAGAAAAATGTCTGGGTAGGTGACGACATATGTTACTGCTGTTAATTAAGCACTCTGAGCACTCACGGTACTGGGCAGGTTGAATGATATTTTCTCCAGCACCTGACCATGATTGTTTTTCATATAAATGCCACATCCCGTTTTTCTCACCATGTCCTCAACCATCGAGGATCCGTCTACAAAAATGTTTTGTGGGGTTTTTCTGTCTGTCGGTTGTTCACTGGTTTCTGCTGTGTCTTTGAGCACAACCCCTACTTCCCCCTTTCGTTTTAGCACAAACAGTCCCTTAGAAGTCGGTACTGCCAGCAGCTGGCATTCATGTGGCTCCTCATTATAACTGATGTGGTCTTCAAGGAAAGTGGGTGATTTGGTTCTCTTCACAGTTACGTCCTTCCGTTATTGGTATCAACAAGACCGTGACAGACTCTCTTGATGATTTGTTTCCAATTACTGATATTTGGGCTATTGTATCCAGGGTTCAATATATAATTGGGGCAGGCGCATTATTCCTGTCTGGGGATTGGCCCGACACTCGGGTGGTGGTTACTGGATTCATGGGCTGGCTGGCAGGAGGTGTCAGTTGTTCATTATAGGACAGAAGGGGCGGGGCCCACTGCCGATACCCGTCCCTTTCTTCCTCATAATTACGTGCAGCATCATTTAGAAAACTCCAATCTACTCCATCACCCTCGATGTTTCCTGATTCCTGCTGAGTACTAAAAGCACGGATCATCCCTTCGCTGACCGACAACTGGTGTCGTAACCTATCAATCGCTTGCCGGCATTAAGAATGGTCAGTGTGACTGTCGGCCGTGTCGAATGCCGTTTGGTGTAAAACATTGAGGGCCGCCTGTAAATGATCCATTTTACTTTTGGTGACTTAATCTGTTTACCCTTCTCGCCTAACTCCTGCTGCACCTGATCTCGCTCTCTCTCTCTGGGTTTGATCACAATGTTTTGAAACTGATTCAAATGTATCATATTCATCTCACTTCTACAATCAGCACTATGGACCCACCTGTCGGATTCCATAGCTTCGTCATGTAACCTTTCAACTTCCGCTTTCAATAGGTCAATTTGCATATCTTTACTTCTAGGTTCCCTACCAAGGGTCAAATTCAGCTCATCTATAATATACTTTGTTTTATATTTTAACAACTCTATTTCTTTATTCTTATTCTTTAACATTTCATCTCTGGTCTTACTCTGTCTATCCTTGCGCTTAAGCTCTATCATACAGGCTGCGATTGCTCACGCTTTTGCTAGTTTGCAAGCTTTTTTTCTCTTTGACTCTCGAGTCTGTTCGAGTACTGCTGTCCTGAGACTCCTGATTCCCCCTCACTCAGGAAGGGCAATGTCATGATATTCAAACATACATCATAACACATACATAATGATAGACAGACCAACGGACCAATTAGCACACATAACACGACAGCCAATCACAGACAAGAGCAGACACAGTATAAGACAAGAAACACGACACTTCCTGGGCAGTCCATCTGGAGACAGCACAGGGCCAGGACCTCATAGCAAGACACTCACACTGTCACAACGTGCTGAGTACCAAGTCTGATGTATAAATAGTTAAATGGAATAAAACTGCGTTGTACCAATCGCAACCGTATTGGTTCGTCTGTACCTCAGAGCACCCAACACTTCATGGTACCAGGAGTGAATCGATACCTACCGGCAAATCTGCCATCCTGAGCCAGGGACACCCGCAACAAACCGCAGCCGTTGCAAGTCGCTGGGAACCTTGGCACAAATTGGAAGCTCTTCAAGCAGCGCTTCGAACTCTTCATGCAAGCCAATGAAAAACAGGGCGCCTCGGACGAAACAAAGATTGCCATGCTCCTCACTACCGCAGGTCAGCACACCATTGATGTATACAACTCCTTGGTGTTCGCGGAAGGCGAGAACAAAGCTAAGTAAGACACGGTCCCCCTCAAGCTCGACAAGCACTTCAACGTTGAGGTCAATGAAAGCTTTGAGAGGTATGTCTTTCAGCAGCGCCTACAAGGTAAGGATGAGCTCTTTCAGTCCCTCCTGACGCACCTCCGCATACTCGCGCAGTCCTGCGGTTACGACACCACCTCAGAGTCCATGATCCAGGACCAGATCGTTTTTGGCATTGCCTCCAGTGGCCTACGCCAGCAGCTTCTAAAAATTAAAGGCCTGACCTTAGCATTTGGAGTTGAAGCCTGTGTCCTGCATGAGAACGCGACCAGCCGCTGTGCCCAATTTCAGGTGACCGAATCAGCACAGAGGGGTCCCACGCGATCGAATCGGCAAGCCAGGCTGCCCACGAGGCCGAACGCGTCCAGGCAATCGAGTTTCTCCCGGCCCGCGGCCCGGACGGCAGCGGCCGTTTCGCGCGCTTTTTAAGGCCTCCCGCGTTTGTGCCCGCCAAAACCTACGGCAACACTGAGGGACGTGCTGCGCAGGCGCGCCCGACGCAAGACCGAACTGCGCATGCGCAGTGGCATAACGAACGGCATGACGTCATGACGTGCGGCAACTGTGGAGCTGCACATTTAAAAGGGCAATGTCCTGCAAAAACCCGACAATGCCTACGCTGTGGCAAGATGGGCCACTACGCTGCCTACTGTCGAGCGGCTCAACCTGTTGATCTTCCACATCTCCGAAAACCTCGCAGGAACGTGCGGACCATTCAGCCTCCACATCACGACATCCAAACCGACGACACAGATGACCAAGACGCCTTCCGGGTTGCGGTCATTGATGCGAACCGGGTCAACACCATCAATCCGGGCGATGAATGGAGTGCCACCCTAACGGTCAACCAATCATCGATCACTTTCCGCCTGGACACTGGCGCCTCCGCCAACCTCATAGCATGGTCAGCCTTCTACACCATGAAGGTCAGACCACCAATCCAGCCATCCCGGTGCAAGATGGTCGACTACAACGGGAATGTTATCCCGGCCATGGGATCCTGCCAGCTCCAGGTGACACACAAAAAACACACGGCCACACTCTCGTTCGAGATAGTTGGCTCATCGAAGGACTCCCTGCTGGGCGCACAGGCATGCAAGGCTCTACACCTTGTGCAACAAATTCTCTCTCTCTCTCCAGACCGCACGTCTGACTTCCCGGATGCAGAGTTCTACGCACAGCTCCAATCGCTCCTCGCCCACAACCAGGAGGCATTCAAGGCATGGGAACACTGCCATATACCTACCGAATTTGCCTCAATCCGGACGCCATCCCGGTCGTTCACGCACCTCGCAGGGTTCCTACGCCACTTAAAGACCGCCTCAAGCAGCAGCTGCAGGATCTCCAGGACCAAGGGGTCCTATCCAGGGTCACGGAGCCCACGCCATGGGTCAGCTCCATGGTGTGTGTCAAGAAGCCCTCTGGCGAGCTTCGCATCTGTATTGACCCCAAAGACCTCAATAATAATATTATGAGGGAACATTATCCCATACCCAAACGGGAGGAGATCACCAGTGAAATGGCCCAGGCGAAGAAATTCACGAAACTGGGTGCTTCTAAAGGATTTTGGCAGATCCAACTGGACCCGTCCAGCCGAAAGCTATGTACCTTCAACACCCCTTTCGGCAGGTTCTGCTACAACCGGATGCCATTTGGCATCATCTCGGCATCCAAGGTCTTCCATAGAATCATGGAGCAGATGATGGAAGGCATCGAAGGGGTGCGCGTATATGTGGACAATGTCATCATCTGGTCCACCACACCGCAGGAGCACATACATCGTCTCCAACGCGTTTTTGCCCGTATACGGGAAAACGGCCTGCGCCTCAACCGAGCCAAGTGCTCCTTTGGCCAGACCTAGTTGAAGTTCCTGGGGGACCATATCTCCCGGTCAGGGGTCCGTCCAGATGCAGACAAGGTGAGCGCCATCACAGCCATGCCGCAGCCGGCCGACAAGAAGGCTGTCCTACGCTTCCTTGGCATGGTCAACTTCCTGGGGAAGTTCATTCCCAACCTTGCCTCCCACATGACGACTCTGCGCCACCTCGTCAAAAAATCCACAGAGTTCCAGTGGCAACACACACACAATGGGAGGAGCTCAAACGCAAACTCACTACGGCACCAGTGTTGGAGTTTTTTGACACGTCTCGTGCCAACAAAATCTCAACTGATGCCAGCCAATCCGGCATTGGAGCAGTGCTCCTGCAGAGGGATGACACAGCATCATGGGCCCCAGTGGCCTATGCATCGCGGGCCATGACCCCCACAGAGCAGCGCTACGCGCAAATCGAAAAAGAATGCCTGGGCTTGCTAACCGGTTTAGACAAGTTCCCCGATTACGTCTATGGTCTTCCACGGTTCACGGTCGAAACTGATCACTGCCCCCGGTCAGCATAATAAACAAGGACCTGAACGAGATGACCCCGCGCCTCCAGCGCATCCTACTTAAACTCAGGAGGTACGACTTCCAACTGATCTACACTCCAGGGAAGGACCTCATCGTGGCGGATGCCCTATCCAGAGCAGTGAGCACGCCGCCATATGCGGAGGGGTTCGTATGTCAGGTCGAGGCACAGGTGGCTTTTACAGCGGCAAATCTGCTGGTTGACGACTCCAGTCTGGCCCGTATCCGGCGAGAGACTGCGGTCGACCCCCTTCTGCAGCGAGTGATGCGCCACATGACGGGAGGATAGCTCAAAGGGCAGTGCCCGCAGTTCTACAATGTACGAGACGACCTAGCCATCATTGATGGTGTCCTTCTGAAGCTGGACCGGATTGTGATTCAGCACAGCATGCGCCAGCTGGTTCTCGACCAACTACACAATGCCACTTGGGGGTCGAGAAGTGGAGACGGAGGGCTCGAGTGGCGGTATACTGGCCGGGCATCAGTGACGATATTGCCAACATGGTGCTCAACTGTACAACCTGCCAAAGGTTTCAGCCGGCGCAACCTCCTGAGACGCTTCTGCCCCATGAGCTGGTGACGTCCCCCTGGGCGAAGGTGGGTGACGACCTATTTCACGCGCTTGGCATGGACTATGTCATCATAGTTGACTACTTCTCAAACTACCCAGAAGTCATACGCCTGCATGATTTGACGTCGTCTGCTGTCATCAGGGCCTGCAAAGACACCTTTGCTCGCCACGGCATTCCGATGACTGTCATTTCGGACAATGGGCCCCGTTTTGCCAGCCATGAATGGTCGTCCTTCGCTGCTTTCTATGGCTTCACACACGTGACGTCCAGCCCTCTACATCCCCAGTCCAATGGAAAGGCGGAGAAGGGCGTTCACATTGCTAAGCGGCTCCTCTGCAAGGCTGCTGCTGCCGGGTCAGACTTCTCTCTCGCCCTGCTGGCCTATCGCTCGGTCCCACTAGCCACTGGTCTCTCACCAGCACAGCTGCTGATGGGTCGCGCCCTCAGAACCACTGTGCCTTCCATCCTGGCACCAACAATAGACCATGCTCCGGTACTGCATAGGATGCAACTGCAGCGCGATCGCCAGAAGAGATCGTACGACATACGGGCAACTGATCCTCCCTCCCTGGCCCCTGGAGACAACGTCTGCATCCACCTACCAGACGGTGGCTGGTCAGCACCTGCCGAAGTTCTCCGACACGTGGCTCCCCGCTCGTTCCTGGTACACATGCCGGATGGATCCGTGCGTAGGCGCAATCGCCGAGCCCTTCGCTTACTTCCACGCTCACAACGGGACCCTACACAGACGCCGTGTCCTCCACTGGTTCCTGATAGTGACTTCGTGGAGCTGCCATATACCATGCCCCTTTTGTCGCCGCCCAATGGCCAGGCTCGCACCTCAGCCTGTGGTTCTCGACCCACCCTTGAGGCGGTCAACCCGAATTCATCGCCCACCTACTAGACTGGACTTATGAGACTGTTCACACGTCAAACTTTAGCAACTACTGTTTTATAACATGTCACTGTTTTATCGTTACAGGCCTCATTTGATCGTTCCAAATTTCAACGTTGTTCTTCTTTTGTTATGGTACAACCTCGTTAACATGTCACACCTGACATCGCCCCTTGTATATAGTTAAGCCCCATGTACATGATGTAAATATTACGCACACACACACACACCTTTAGCTGCACTCAGGACACATTTGTATTTATAACCACGTAGGTACATAATCTTGTAAAAAAAGGGGGATGTCATGATATTCAAACATACATCATAACGCATACATAATGATAGACAGACCAACGGACCAATTATCACGCATAACACGACAGCCAATCACAGACAAGAGCAGACACAGTATAAGACAAGAAACATGACACTTCCTGGGCAGTCCATCTGGAGACAGCACAGGGCCAGGACCTCATAGCAAGACACTCACACCATCACAACGTGCTGAGTACCAAGTCTGATGTATAAATAATTAAATGGAATAAAACTGCGTTGTACCAATCACAACCGTGTTGGTTCGTCTGTACCTCAGAGCACCCAACACTTCAGGCAACTTGGCTGTCAAATACATGACTAACTCTTTCTTCCAGTCCTCCATGCCAGGATTTAACTTCTACGCAATCTTTCCCTTTATGTGATGTGTTGGTGGTTGAGCCCCTGTTTAGCCCGTAGCGTAACCATTTTATTTTTACAAGGGCCTCAAAATGACTACTTCATAAAAATTTTCATTTCCCACCCAGGGGCCACCCAGAGGACCAGAAACGTTACCCCCTCCTGGACAAGGGTCACAACTGCCATGTCACACAAACTACTTACACCAACACTTTTAAATCAAGTTTACTTTATTCTGATCAATGTGTTACACAGACTCTTGTGCAGTTATTATTGTCACACAGACTAATATTTCACCCTTAATAAAACCGTCACACAGACTAATACTCAATAGGTGTCACACGGACTTTAGCTTGATAAGTAATAACTGTTATTCAACTCACAAATCAAACTCAAACATCATCATAAACAGAACACCTGGCCAAGCTCTTCTTGAAGGATGCTTGGCTGCTCACCGAGCCCCTGACTTGGGGTAAACTTCTGCAATAGTTGGTCCCAGGTTTCTTGCTGGTGAAGCTTCAAATTGCAATTTCTTCGAGCTTCCTGAAGGTTCGATGATGTCCGTAGAAACTGAATTCCAAGAGTCTCCGGAAAGTCTCTGTGATTTCTTTAGTATCTTTGTTACTTGACCGCATTTCCCATCAGGCTACAGTGTCTCTTGGAACTTGCCAATATTTCTCAGTTGGCTTAGGGCCAGGGCTACTTGTCAGAGATACCTTGTTCCTCCATAAAGTGTGCTACTGAATGTTTTCATGAGAAAGTACCACATTGAAATGATTGTAAAAGTTTGAGCTTCCTGTATTGCCCACTCATTTTGTATTAAGACCAGCTGAAAACAAAAAGCTGGGATGCAGTCAGGAGTACGCAAGTTTTGATCCAAGGGCAGGGTCATTTGAAACCTCAGAGGGTGGTTGTCCTTCCATTTTGAAAACCAACCCAGGCCCAGGTAAGCGTCCCTTGCCCGGAGTGACGAGTGAATTTTCTGTGGTGATGGCAGAAAAGTTGGAACATCAAAGGACAACAACAGTTGCTCACAGTTGGAGATCCTTCAAGAAGGGTACTTGTGTTTCCTTTAAGCACACCTGCAGAAAGTAACGGAACTACATCATGTATTCTTTTACATAGTTATATTGTTCCTTAAAATTGAAAATACGAGGCTCTTATGAGAAACTGAAGAGGAAAACTCAAAACCATGAGATGTGGAGAAATGTGCAATGGATCCAGATCGCAACATATTTTAATGGTGTGATAGAAATAATTGTCCCTAAATGACCTTCGTAAACCTGAAAATGTAATTTTACATGTCTGCTGTTATTCCCTCAGAAGAAAATTAGGGAGGGATTCTCCGGCCGCACCTGCCCAGCAACTGGAAATTCCTGCCCAATGTCAGTGGACCTTTACATGATGTGGAGATGCCGGCGTTGGACTGGGGTGAGCACAGTAAGAAGTCTTACAACACCAGGTTAAAGTCCAACAGGTTTGTTTCAAACACTAGCTTTCGGAGCACTGCTCCTTCCTCAGGTGAATGAACAGGTAGATTCCAGAAACATAGATATAGATAAATTCAAAGATGCAAGACAATGCTTGGATAGGTTACCCCTATCTCTGGATCTGTAAACACTTAATTAACTGCAAATGCTCGCATTCTAAGCATTGTCTTGCACCTTTGAATTTGTCGATATATATGTTTCTGGAATCTACCTGTTCATTCACCTGAGGAAGGAGCAGTGCTCCGAAAGCTAGTGTTTGAAACAAACCTGTTGGACTTTAACCTGGTGTTGTAATACCTTTACATGGTCAGCGTCCACCTATCTTACTGAGATTTGAAAGAAAGAGTAAAAATCTGATTTTGTTTTGGTTTTCCTGTTATTCTCTTTACTCTCTCTCTTACTCCTGTCTATATTTTACATTCCTTATTTCGCCTTCTCTACATATGAATAAAAATAAAGTATATTTCCTGCTATATACTTTCTGGGTTGAACTGTGGTCGAGATTTTGTGCCGTCTCTTGCCGCAGGCGTAAATGGCGAGGGCAGGCTCATCAGCCTTCCAGTGGGCAGCACGGTAGCATTGTGGATAGCACAATTGCTTCACAGCTCCAGGGTCCTAGGTTCGATTCCGGCTTGGGTCACTGTCTGTGCGGAGTCTGCACATCCTCCCCGTGTGTGTGTGGGTTTCCTCCGGGTGCTCCGGTTTCCTCCCACAGTCCAAAGATGTGCAGGTTAGGTGGATTGGCCGTGATAAATTGCCCTTAGTGTCCAAAATTGCCCTTAGTATTGGGTGGGGTTACTGGGTTATGGGGATAGGGTGGAGGTGTTGACCTTGGGTAGGGTGCTCTTTCCAAGAGCCGGTGCAGACTCGATGGGCCGAATGGCCTTCTTCTGCACTTTAAATTCTACGACTATGATTGGCGCGCCAATTTTAAAGGTTTTTTGTGAACAGAACAAAAAGTAAAACGAAAGAACTTCTCCACAGACAACAGAAACGTCCCCCTCCAATGAACACAGGGACCCCCCCCCCCGCCCTCCCTCAATGCACCTCCACAGAGGAAACCCCCAACCCCTGGCACTGACCCTGGCACTGCCCCTGTGCACTGCCAGGGTACTGCCAAGGCATGACTCACTTCCCCCCTTGGGGCTTTAATAAATGTGTTTGCCTGGTTCACATTGCTCAGGATCTGTTGTAAACCTTGCTGATGTGACGTCACATCAGCGAGGGGGGGGGGTGGAGATCTGAATGTAGAGAGATGATACAGCAGGGAAGCCCACTGGTGATATTAAAGTGTATTTCAATGGGATTCCTGTCATTGCATCACCAGCGTGGGGATGAAGCAGTCGAGTCTCGAAATCTCACCAGAGTGAATACCATTCTCTGGTGAGACAGGAAAATGCAGACCATTGTCTTTTAAGTACGATAGTCCAGCTTTTGATATATATTAACTACCAGGATAGTTCTAGCAAACATGAGTCTTGTGCACTCAACTGAGATAAAAGAAAAACATATGGCAGGAATATAGATGCGGAAATTAGGTACTCAGTCATTAGATATTACTTCTTACAGTTGGTTTCATACACAGAAAGGTGAAGTAGTGAACTGAACTGTGTTATATCCCAATTAAATTTAACCTGTTGCGTTTGCTCCATTTTTTCTTTATTCCTTCATGGTATACGGCCAATATGTATTGCCCATCCCTAATTGTTCTTAATAAGATGTTGCGAAACTGCCATCTTCAACTGCGGAAGTCTGTCTGATGAAGGTATTCTTTTAATGTTGTTCGGGAGGCACTTCCTGGATTGTGATGATGAAGAAATGACTAAATATTTCCAAGTCAGTAAAGTGTCTGACTTGGGGGGAAATATATTAGGTGGTGGTGTTGAAATTGCAGGGGATGTAATGAGGTACCTATGTATATCCCTGATGAAGAATAAAGTTTCAGTGCATGACAAGTGCTGGTAATGAGGTAAAGGACGAGTGATATTCCTCGATGTTGGCCATTTCGTCAAGGTTTCAACTGTTAACTATTTAACCATTTAGGAATTTATTTTGGAACAATAGATCTTATTTGCCACTTTTTGCGGGCAGCTCAGTCTGTGACTGAAAGTTGATTTTTCTACTCGGTATCCATCACAGAGCAGTCAGAATTCACTGCTCATGAAATGAACCAACAACTTTCTTATTGCTATGCAGGAGCTTAAGTAGATCTTGGTTTCACAGAAGAAATTGGCAATTCCTGTTGTTAACTTTTCTTTTCCATCCAGATATAACAGAAATTTAAATCAACAAATGCAATTATTTATATTTCTAAGCCTGCCGTTAGCTTCAATGCTGAATCCCAAACTATTGAAAAGTTAAATGAGAAGGAAGATGAATTCAATATATACATATATTTCATATATATATATATATGCACCATGTACCAATTTCTCATCCTTCGATTTAATTCATTAACTTCCGGCTTTATCTAACTACAGTTTATTTGACATTGTTAAAAAGACTTGCACTTACTTCCTTCTTGACCTTACATCTCATTATTGATCTCCCTGCTATTTCACTTCATTAATTTGAATCACGACTACAAAACATGGTGATTTTATTGCACAAAATGCTGGAAATTATATAGTTTTTACACATCTTCCTGACATCTTTGCAAGAATATCAATGCCCTGTGTGTAGCAGTAGGAAAAGGAGAAGAATATCATGAATAAGATATTAAGAGGAGCAAAAGATTAGGGTGGCATGGTGGCACAATGATTAGCACTGCTGTCTCACAGGGACCCGGGTTCGATTCCAGCCTTGGGTGACTGTGTAGAGTTTGTACTTTCTCCCCGTGTTTCCGTGGGTTTCCTCTGGGTGCTCCGGTTTCCTCCCACAGTCCAAAGATGGGCAGGTCAGTTGGATTGGCCATACTAAATTGCCCCTTAGAGATGTGCAGGTTAGATGGGGCTGCAGGGATAGAGCGGGCGCCTGGTTAGGCTGCTCTTCTGGAGAGTTGGTGCAGACACGATGGGCCGGATAGCCTCCTTCTGCACTGTAATGATTCTATTCTATCGTCTGATGGAGGTAAATTTTTATTTGTGGTGCTGGTCAAGCAGTAAGTGGATGGACATGTTTTCCACATGCCCAATAAAGGCAGTGGGAGATCTGATTCATGTTGGCAGTCAACCCGTTTTTAAATACAAGCTGAGCTGCGAGCATTAGCTATGCTGCGTATAAGCATCTCTCTGAGAGCATTGTACATTCAATAGACTTGCCACTTCTTAAAGCCGAAGAGCTTGCCATATGATGAGTGGTTGAGGACTCTGGGCCTGTACTCGGGGTTTAGAAGCATGAGAGGGGATCTTATTGAAACTTACAGGATACTGAGAGGCCTAGATAGAGTGGACGAGGAAAGGATGTTTCCATTAGTCGGAAAAACTAGAACCCAAGGCCACGGCCTCAGACTGAAGGCACGATCCTTTAAAATTGAGATGAGGAGGAATTACTTCAGCCAGCGGGTGATGAATCTGTGAACTCTTTGCCGCAGAAGGCTGTGGAGGCCAAATCACTGAATGTCTTTAAGGAAGAGATAGATAGGTTCTTCATTAACCAGGGGTTATGGGGAGAAGGCAGGAGAATGAGGATGAGAAAAATATCAGTCATGATTGAATGGCGGAGAAGACTCGATGGGCCGAGTGGCCTAATTCTGCTCTTCAGGTCTTAAGATGAAGTTTTCAGTGTTCAGTAGCGACAAAGCATTATCTATAACCTGGGAATTAGGAATAGGAGTCGGTCCCATGGCCCCTGCAGACAATATTCAATACGATCATAGGTGATCATCTGCCTCAACTCCACCTTCCTGTCCACATCCCATTTCCTTTGATCCTGCGAGAGAGCAAAACTGTATCCCAGGCTTGAATACATTCAATGATGGAGCATCCACAACCTTTTGGAGTAAAGAATTCCAAAGAATCAGAGCTGTGTGAGTGAATAAACTTCTCCTCATCTCATTCCTAATTGACCAGCCCTTCATTTCTGGTACTCTGCCCTCATATTATAGATTTCAAAGCGATGGGAAATAACCTCTCAACGACTGCCCAGTCAAGTTCCTTCAGAATCTTGTGTGTTGCAATTCGGTCGCCCCTCAGCCTAATTCTAAATTCGAGAGAGTTCCAAATCAATTTACTCAGCCTCTCACCATAGGACAATCCTCTCATCCCAGAAAGCAATCTACTAGCCCTTTGATGTACCACTTCCTTAGATATGGAGGCCAAAACTGTGCTCAGTGTTCAATGGTGTGCTTGTACCAATGCCCTTTACAATTGTAGCAAGACGTATTTTCCCTTGTACTCCAGTTGCTTGCCAACATGCCCTCATAAAGGCTTGCAGTTCCTGCAAGTTAGCATTGTGTTCCTTGTACGAGCACACTCAAGTCTCTCATAACACCAATATTTAAAAGTTTCACATCTTTTTTTACAAATTGCTTTCCAATTCTTACTAGCGAAGTGAACAACATCACATTTCCCCATTTTGTACTCGATCTGCTAGTTGCCCACTCATGGAACCAATCTATATTGCTTTTCAATTTCTATGTGTCATCCTGATAGCATGCAATCTCTCATGGCTTTGTAACGTCAGTAAACTTGGATACATTCTTCTTGGTCTCTTTGTCTAAGTGACTAGATTGCAAAGCTAAGGTGCCACCACTGGTCCATGTGGCACTCATTAGTTACAGCCTGCCAACTTGAAAATGCCCTGTTTTTTCCCGACTCTCAGCTTCCTGTCCATTAACCTGTCCTCCCGTCATGCTAATATATCATACCTATGAGCCCTTATTCTGTATATTAACCATTTACGTGGCACCTAATCAAATGCCTTTCGGTGTACATTTTCTAGCTTCCCTTTATTCATCCTAAAAGTTACATTCTCCAAAACTCTAACGAATCTGTCAAAACTCCCTTTTGTAAACGATGTTGACTCTGATCACGATTGTCCAAGTGCATTGCTCAGACCTTCCCAATAATGAATTCCAGCATTTCCCAATAACTGATGTCAGGCTTACTGACCTGTTGTTCCCTGGTTACTCGCTGCCTACTTCCTTGAATGTTATACTCGCGAATTCCCAATCCACTGGGATCATTCCAGTGTCAAAGGAAGTTTGAAAAATCGTAACCAATGCAACCGCCATGTTTGCAGCTACATCTTTTGGAATCTACGATGAAGGCCATCATGTTCCGTGAATTTGCCAGTTTTCGTCCCTTGAGTTTTCCGTAATACTTTTTCTCTGCTGTTATTAATTACTTTATGTTCCTCACTCTTCGAGTCGCTTTGTTACATTTTATTTCAGGTATGTAATTTTTATATTCTGTTATGAACTTGTTCCTGAGGTAACAATGACCAGGCTACTCTAATATTCAGAGAATCTCCAGGACAGGGACAAGATCCTTTTTCTTCTGGAAGGGTAGCCTGTAATTTGGAATATTGGGCACGGCATTGGTGGAAACAGCTGGGCAGGTTGATGCCAATAGCATTGCTCCAAAGATCCAGCTGCAGTGCTCTTGTAGCCACAGTATTTATATGGCTAGTCCAGTTCAGTTTCTGGTCAATGCTAACCCCAGGATGTTGATAGAGGGGGATTAAGTGATGGTAACACTACTGAATATCTTGCTTCCTCTAGAAGCTCTTTCCTCAAGACTGATGCTCTATGACTTCAACCTCAAAGGAAACCTTTTCCTCTTAATTACACTGAATTTTAACTCTCTGGGTGTAAGTTTTAACTTTGTTGCTTGCCCACCCATTCTGCAATGCCCCTGACTTTCATCCTTTTACTCCCTCAGAGATATCTTGACAGGAAAATTCAACTCTTTGTCACAGGTTTCTTTTTCGTGTGGGTTTAGAATCAACACATCATCTTCGTATCAATGTGGGCATGAACTGTGGCCAGAATTCGCCTTTGACCTCTGGCTTGTCAGCAGTGGTACAGTTTTTGATTATGTGTCACCCACCATCACTGCTGAGTTCTTCAGATGTCAAATCTGTTTCAATGTGAGCGCAGTAAATCATTGGACTGAAAGCAAAATCAAATGATGTGGCATTGAGCAGATTGACTCCACCTGCTACAGCAAAGCAGATTATATGTATCCAGATTTTGACAGACATTCCATAATAGCTGGGCAAATACAGAATATCACCATGATGTTCTTGCCATGTCACTGGATATATTTTATTTTCTCTCTGGGAGAATCAGCAGTCGATGGAGGAGTAAATGTGGATAAACTATCTGATTTACGCATTCATTTCCCTCCATCCATTTCACAATTATTTACAACCATCAGCCTTTCTGGTAACAGGAGCTGGGATTTTCCTCCCTTGTCTGTGGCAGGCGTCATGGCGGTTAAGAATCAAAATTACCAAGAGAGCGTGATTATCGGTTTTGCAATGTCGTAAAACCAATTTGCGAGACTGCCACATCAAGCCTGCAATGGCGGGCCGCATTTCCCATTCCACACAATGTCAGAAACGCATCTGGCATAACTTTTAATGCCACAATACTTATTAAAAGGGATGATTGCTGGAACCCCCCCCCCCCCCCCCCCGCCCCCACCCTCATGCTGGATCAAAAGGGCACATTGGCGTGCAATTATCCCGTTGTGTTTCACAACAGTATATAAGCGACGTGCACCGAGTGGCATGCACTTTGCTCAGGGCTTCAAGTTTCCTTCACCCACTTTGCATCTCGTAGTGCTCACAGCACATTGGATTCAGCTTACAAGGGGGTCTTGAGCACGATATTGGGCTACAGATGGCCCACTCTGTCTGTGGAGGCATCTGTAGCCTGTATATGGGGAAAACAAAATGGGGAAATTCAAAGATCTCATGGCAGGAGGGGATTGATGCGAGGGTCCATAAATCTCACTTTGCCAGAGGCCTATAGATGTGGAGTGGCAAGGCCTACCCGGGTCATCGGCACATCCGCTACCAGAATGGGATCACGAATTAGAGTTGGAGGATTGAGAGACCTTTGAGTGAAGGAAAACCCAACGTCATACTCCACCAGGACGTAGGGAGCGATTTCCATACTCAGACAGAGAGGGACCAAGTTGGTCTGGCACCAAGACCTCAGCACCATCATCCAATATGAAGCAATGGTGCAACAAGTACTGGGGGACTGAGTAAAGGACCACATAATGAACTGAGTACTTCCACATCTCAGAACGTGTGGAGGCCCATGCTGAGTCATATCCTTTTCTCATTGATACTGCAGCGAGGAGACCGCCAGGAAGATGGAGGTTGGGTTTATTATGACCTGAATAATTGCATACAGGCAATTTAGAAAGAGGAGCAGACTACTATGGTGGCGACAGGCTCACCAAAGGGAAGAGCATCACCCTCATGAGCAGTGGCATCCGGGCCCCTCCTCTACATGCAAAGGAAGTGACTCATTAAATTATCATGTGTAGGTGGCTCCAAGACCAAGGGTATATAGGATTTGCATGCTTTTTCTGCATGAGTGAGTGGCAGTATCAATGACGCCTCGCACATCCAAGGATCCAGTGGCTCACATCTGTCAAATTGTGCAGGAGTTGATGCCACGGGGACTGGGAGGGCATCCACTGCCATTGACTGAAGGTCACCACTGCTAATAACCCCAAAACCATTGGCTTTTTGCAAGGCTTAACTGTGAGATCTCTCAAGTTTCCATGCATAAGTGGGCCCTGGAAGTAACAGATGACCCTCTTGTCAAGGTCCATAAATTTATGCACTTTGCAAGAGATCAAGTAAGCCAGGATGCCAGAGCACAGAGCTTTGCAATGATTTCCAGTTTCCCACAGGTGTAGGGTGCCATTGACAGCACTCATGTGGCTATAAGAGCTCCTTGCTCGCAAGCACTCCTGTATATCAATATGAAATACTTCTACTCACTGAATGCACAGCTGGTCTGCGATCAGAACAAACAAACCCTGTAGGTTTGTACAAGATATCCCGGAAGCATCCATGATTACTGTTACTGAGTAGATTGTCGATTCCAGACACCTTTGAGGGACAACACAGTATTCAGGATTGGCTCCTCGGAGACAGAAAGTACCATCAAAGGTTGTGGCTGATGATACCTGTGAGGCTGACACAAACTGCATCTGAGAGAAGGCACAACGATGTTCATGCTGCTACCCGAATATTGGTGGAGTACACCATAGGCAACTTAACAACGCAATTCCAGTGCCGGACAGATGTGTGGGGCACTGCAGTACAAGGGACTGACATATCATTGTGGCTTGTTGCACTCTTCACAACCTATCAATGCAAAGGGAGAGGCGCTGCCACATGCTGGCACAGAGGAACTACACATCTCCTCCCTTGAGAAATACAGCAAAGCAGATGAGGATCGTGAGGTGAAAGAAGCTGAGGCTGCAGGGGAAGGGTCCATAGCATGGACCAGAAGAGGCAGGTGTGTACATGAGGCCCTCATAGCCACCAGATTCCAGGAGCAGGGTGATGAATAGTAATGAGTAACCTCTTGAACAAGTGCCCTCCATCTTAGGCCCACATGAACACCAATGTGGCTATCCCTGTCATTGCAACCAGCCAATCCACTTCACTCTGAGTGTGAATACTTACACATGAGGCTCAGATTATGCTGATACTTTGAAGAATGGTGAGCTCTTTGGAGAAGATGTCCTTCTTGAAATGAGGTGCTAATTGGAGGAGTTTGTCAGGGAATCAGGCCTCAGAGGGCCTCTGAGGCCTGATTCCCCTTCCAATATCTTGGCCACAGTGGCAGCTACAAGAGACAGGAGCTGCTCTACTATCCGTATTGGGCATTTATCTGCATGCTTTCAATGTGACAAAGTTCTTTCAGGAAATCTATCACCCGCAACGGTGCAACACTTTCTGTTCACTCTGTGGATCATAATGAGAAATCACACTTGGCGGCTGGGGTGGTACCATGTGTTCCGAGATCCATTTTGACATGACTCTGTTCTTTGTGTCACCTTGTGTCTTCTCAATCACATTGACATCCGGCACTCTCAGTGAGGGATGCTGGACTGTATATATCCTCACCTTTCTCTGGATGTGGACACCTGAGGATGACTAAATTCTAATAACTGCCTGCCATATATTATAATGCCTCCTCTTGAACACAAATACTGTGACCCCATGGCTGGCCCTGGCTAACTGCGACAGGCATGAAGCCTTCAAGGTGACATGTACTTGATAATAAATAGCACATGTATGTTCCCATACTCCCCATGCCAAGAAATGCCCTCCAATCAGTCCTGATGGCCCCTCATAACAAACTATGGAATTTCCATGCCCATTCACCCACTATACACTGTACCAAAGCAATGACTCTATAGTGACAGTAGGTTGTGCAAAAAGGTTTGAAAAAAAGTAATTAATTGCTAACATTCCATTATCTTTGAAAAAGTTCCTTTTTACTCCAGGCTGATAAAAGTGTCAATGACCAGGCTATCTAAAGTATCATGAGCACTTGGAATCTCTCTATCTTGTTCAAATAAACATTTTAAAATTGACAGAATCGATCCGAGAGCCAGAGTTGTCAACCAAACAATGTATTATTTCTGGGGCTAGGATGCTTTAGTAGTCTCATAGATTTTTGGACTCTCAGTCAAGAATACATAATGAGGTTTGGTTGAGAGCCCAGTTATCTATTAATCTGTTGAAACAAATTGTTTATTTAAACAAGATAAGGAGGGTTCAAGTGCGTGCAGTTTCTACTATTGTTACTTTAAAGGGCTTAGATGACTGACACATATTGATTGACCTTAACTAAAAAGCAGTTTTCATTAAAGACAGTGGAACATCTGGGGCAGCATGGTAGCACAGTTGTTAGCACAATTGCTTCACAGCTCCAGGGTCCCAGGTTCAATTCCCGGCTTGGGTCACTGTCTGTGCGGAGTCTGCACGTTCTCCCCGTGTCTACGTGGGTTTCCTCCGGCTGCTCCGGTTTCCTCCCACAGTCCAAAGATGTGCAGGTTAGGTGGATTGGCCGTGATAAATTGCCCTTAGTGTCAGGTGAGGTGGGGTTACTGGGTTACGGGGATATGGTGGAGGTGTGGGCTTAGGTAGGGTGCTCTTTCCAAGAGCCAGTGCAGACTCGATGGGCTGAATGGCCTCCTTCTGCACTGTAAGGTCTATGATTCTATGATTCATAGTTCTATGATTCTATGAACATTGTCAATGAAATGAAATGAAAATCGCTTATTGTCACAAGTAGGCTTCAAATGAAGTTACTATGAAAAGCCCCTAGTTGCCACATTCCGGCGCAGAAGTTTTGAAAAGAAAGCTTTTTTCACATTGTTCTGTCTGTATAGGGTTCAATAGGTCTAATAATCTTTATTAGTGCCACATTAACACTGGCTTACATTAACAGTGCAATGAAGTTACTGTGAAAATCCCCTAGTTGCCACACTCCAGTGCCTGTTCGGGTATACTGAGGGAGAATTCAGAATGTCGAATTCACCTAATAAGTACGACTTTGGGAACTTGTGGGAGGAAATGGGAGCACCAAGGAAACCCACGCAGGCACGGGGAGAACATGCAGACTCCGCACAGACAGTGACCCAAGCCGGGATTCAAACCCGGACTCTCGCGCCGTGAAGCAACACTGTGCTAACCTGCCCTATATGGTGTACAGTGGGTGAATGGGCAACAAAGTACCATAATGTAACATGGGGGTATGGGCATGAGGGGCCATAGGGGTTGTTTGGGGCATAGCTTGGTATGAAGGGGCATAGAGGCTGTGTAGGGGCATACATTGGGATGAGGAAGACCGTTTCATCTTACTTTCCAATGAGGATCGGAATCCCTATCTCTCGTCCTGATCAGACAAAGAAATTCACACTTACCTTCCTCTGATCTTACTGGCCAATCTTCCAATGGAGGCTCCTGCAGAACTGACTCAGTGAAGCAAACCTTGAAGGGAGCAGCAAAGATCGTCCATGCAGAAGTCATGCCCCCTTTTTGGAACCATAAAAACATGGAGCAGCAGTAGGCCATTTAGCCATCCGAGGCTGCTGTACCATTCAAACAAATTATAATTGATAATCTGTCTCTACACCACGATCTCTATCTTGAACATGTTCAATGGCTGAGCTTCCACAGCCCTTTGAGATAGAGAATTCCAAAGATCCACCACCCTCTAAATTCCTCCTCATCTCAGTCTTAAATGGCTGACCCTTTATTCAGACACTGTGACTCCTGGTACTGGATGCACCAGCCGGGGGGAAATATCTACATCAACACTGTCAGGCCTTGTAAGAATTCTGTAAGTTTCAATGAGGATGACAGCACTAGCTGCCGTTTTCTGTAACTAAAGAGTTAAATGATCCAAAGCTTTTTTGAAAAGCTGCGGAGTGAAAATAAGTGGGTAAGGATATGGGGTGGGCAAGGTAAATGGCTGAGGAGGGAGGGTGATAGGTGGGTAGGGTTGCATGTGGGTAGGGTGCCAGGTGGGTGAGAGGTTAAGGTGAGCATGATGACAGATGGGTAGAGTCCCAGGGTAAGTGTTGTGATAGGATTTTGTTCTTCTTCATGGGAAATGGGCATTGCTAGCAAGGCCTGCGTTTGTTGCTAATCTCTAATTTCCCTTGAACTGAGTGGCTTGTTGGACCATTTCAAATTGCGGTTAAGAGTTAACCACATTCCTGGAGTCATTTGTAGGTCAGACCGGGGAAAGACGGCAAATTCTCTTTCCTAAAGGACGTTAGTGAACTAGGTGGGTTTTTACAACAATCAATGGGAATTTCATGGCATCATTACTGAAAGAGTAGTTTTGAATTCCTGTGGCATGTGCATAAATGGATGATGGGTAGGTGGATGGGATGGGCATGGATAGCTGGTTAGTCAGGTCAGGTCAGGAGCTATTGAGGTTGTGTTGGAGGGGAGTTGGGGAGGTCAGGGGGCTGGTCAGGTCTGCTTAGGGGGTCAAAGGAGGAGTTAGGTGTGAGTGAGAGTGTTTGGTGTTATATTACCATTCGTGGTAATATGTTATATTCTTTGTCCCTTCTTCCAGAATGATCCGATGTGTTGTTGACAAAGAGTTCACCAATCAAAAGATTGAAACAAAACTGATTTATTGTAACACTATTAATTAAATGAAGTTCGCACACTCTACTGAGCTATAATAAATAATAAAGTAATGAGAGTGAGAAACAGCGTGGAGAGAGACCGACCCGATGAGTTAGAACAGCGGGGGAAGGGAGAGCAGCTTCAGAATGAGGAACAGCGTGGAGAGAGGGGGACTCAGCCAATTAACGCAGTGGAGGGGAAGCTCACCATAAACAGTGGTAAAAGCAAAGAGAGACTTCAGAGAAAGGCAGGCCGTCCATTCCGGTGGTGGCGATGCGCTGAGCGGACGCACATCAGGTGGCTGTCCTCCCAAACAAACCTAGCAGAGGCAATTTATTGGGAATTTCGGCGTCAAAAGCCCTCCAAAACCCAGCCAAAGGTGAAAGGCACACAAAAGGAATATGACTGGAAATAATAACAAATCGGCAAATCGAAGGGAAGGTGACATAAAAGGAGCAGCAGCGAGGGAAAAGCGCAGGAGCAGCTGGCACGCAGGCAGGTGGCCCCACAAGACAGAATAGAGGTTCAGGCGAACCTGGAAGAGGAAAAGCTAGCAAACCAAACAGCGGAGCAGGAACAGAACGCGGCGACCATCGTCCCCCCTGCACTGGGGGAAGAGTGGAGAAGCGTGCTGAAAAGGGAGCTAAACGCCAGAAAGGAGGCGATCAAGATGGAGCTCCACACGATGATGAAGGAGCTGATGTCGGAAGCAACAGAAAAAATGCAGCAATCCATCGAAGGCCTGGGGAGGAAGGTGGAGGCGCAGGAGAAAACGATTCTGGATTTGGAGAAGGCCGCCTCAGACCAGAGCGACAGGATTGTAGCTCTGGAAACTGAGGTGAGAAGGTTGGTAACGACCCAGGGGAGCCTAAGAGGGAAAGTGGAGGACCAGGAAAACAGGTCCAGACAGCAGAACGTCAGAATAGTGGGTCTGCCAGAGGGGATAGAGGGCAGAGATCCAGTGAGCTACATCGCCCAAATGCTGGGCAAGCTAATGGGAAGGGAGGGTTTTCCAAACCCCCAGAAATGGACAGGGCACACAGGTCGCTTCGACCCAAGCCCAAAGCCGCGGAATAGCCCAGAGCGATTATCGCAAAACTGCACCGGTTCCAGGACCGGGAAACAATCCTAAGATGGGCCCGTCAGACGAAATTGTGCACTTGGGAAGGGAAGAATATAAGGGTGTTGGGGCGGATCTGGAAAAAAGAAGGGCTGAGTTCTACAAAAGTGGGGTGCGATTTAGGACGTTATTTCCGGCCAGACTCCGGGTAACATTTAAGGGACAGGAACTGTATTCCAACACCCCAGCGGGGGCTGATGAGTTTGTTAAATCAAACGGAATGGGGGAGGAACAGCCGCAACAGAAATGAAAGCCACAGGGGCGGAAACGAAAAGAAGAATCGGAACAAAGAGCAGAGATCAGACTGCAAGCAGACACAATAATAGAACAAAGAGCAGAAATCAGACTGCAGGCAGACACAATAATAGAACAAAGAGCAGAGATCAGACTGCAAGCAGACACAATAATAGAACAAAGAGCAGAGATCAGACTGCAAGCAGACACAATAATAGAACAAAGAGCAGAGATCAGACTGCAAGCAGACACAATAATAGAACAAAGAGCAGAGATCAGACTGCAGCCAGACACAATAATAGAACAAAGAGCAGAGATCAGACTGCAAGCAGACACAATAATAGAACAAAGAGCAGAGATCAGACTGCAAGCAGACACAATAATAGAACAAAGAGCAGAGATCAGACTGCAAACAGACACAATAATAGAACAAGGAGCAGAGATCAGACTGCAAGCAGACACAATAATAGAACAAAGAGCAGAGATCAGACTGCAAACAGACACAATAATAGAACAAGGAGCAGAGATCAGACTGCAAACAGACACAATAATAGAACAAAGAGCAGAGATCAGACTGCAAGCAGACACAATAATAGCAGGAACTGGACACATTGGTTTTCTGTTTTACACGGGACTGTGCTGCCTCGTTTTCGAGCTCGTTTTTTCTCTCAATACGATGGGGGAGTGGAGCAAGGGAAGCGAGGGTGAGAAAAGCAGACAGGAGGGCGAGACAAGGGCTGAAAGGAGGAAGGTACAACAGGGCCAGAGCTGGGCAAGTACTGGGAGGTGAACCACCCTACTAGCGAGGAGGGCCAACACGAGAGGGCAGGAAGAAAGGAGGGCCGCGGCGCGCCTCTCAGGGGAGAGGGAGCACCTGGCACAAAGCGGGGGGGGGGGGGGGGAACGGGGCAGAAGGGGAGGAAGAGCACGGGGGGAGGGACAGAGGGACAGGGGCATGGGGGGGAGAGGCGTCGGGAGAAGCAAAGAGAAGGTTGAGGGAGAGAAACAGAACAGACACAGGTCTCGGCAGGCATGGAGCAGGGCGAGGAACCAAGATGGCACCGCAAACAGCTACTCGGGAGAGCATCAGGACGAAGGGAGACCCTGGAGTGCAGGGGCGCATCTATGTGGCGTTCACATAGCTGGGGGCCATATTGGCTGCCCCCTGGACAAAGGGAAACTCCGGAGCCCGACCTCATGGTGAGAGCGGTGACCGCAGCCATTTGGACAGCCCCCTAACAAAGGGAAACCCGGAGTACAAGGGCATGTCCACCAGGTAAGTATGCGTGATCCCGCACGACAGGGGGAGCAGAAACCCCCCACCAGGATTGGTGCCTGGAATGTAAGGG
Organism: Scyliorhinus torazame; assembly: GCF_047496885.1. Lineage (NCBI taxonomy): Eukaryota > Metazoa > Chordata > Chondrichthyes > Carcharhiniformes > Scyliorhinidae > Scyliorhinus > Scyliorhinus torazame. The sequence goes on from NC_092708.1 coordinate 306,010,395, forward strand.
GACTCAACGGCCCAGTGAAAAGATCCAGAGTTTCGCCCACCTAAGAAGCCTAAAAGCAGACATAATCTACTTACAAGAGACGCACCTGAGGGAGAAGGACCGACAGCTGGTAAGGAAGGGCTGGGTGGGACAGCTGTAATACTCATGTTGCGGGATGAGGGCCAGGGGGTAGCAATACTAATTAACAAGTGGATGAGGTTTACAGAAACCAAGACAGTTATGGATCCAGGGGGACAGTACGCCACGGTCAGCGGTGTCCTGGAGGGCCACCAGTCATACTGGTAAATGTCTACGCTCCAAACTGAGACGACACAGCATTCATAAAGAAGACCATGGCGGAACTCCCTGACATTGACACACACCGACTGATTATGGGTGGTGACTTTAACTGCGTGCAGGGCCCACTGACCGAACGATCAAACCCCAGAGCAGGGAAAAAGACTGGCATAGCCAGGGAACTAGGAGCTTTCATGGAGTAGATTGGGGCAGTGAACCCATGGAGGTTCCTGCACCCGGGAGAAAAGGAATTCTCATACTTTTCAAGTGCACAAGGCGAACACCCGTATCGACTTCTTTGCAGTGGGGAAATCGGTGTTTCCCGGGATCACGGGAGCGGAATACTTCGCGATCGTTATCGCCAACCATGCTCCACACTATATGGATGTGAGGTTGGAGACAGGCTGTGCCTAGCGCCATACGTGGAGGCTGGACACGGACCTCCTGGCCAGCAAGGCCTTCTGTCAGAAAACATCGCGGGCCATAGGCGACTATGATAGTAACAACCAAAACGGAGAGGTCTCACCCTCCACGTTCTGGGACGCACTGAAGGCCATGATTAGAGGAGAGATCATAGCCTACAAGGCAAGCAGAGATAGGGAAGAGAGGGTGCCCACAACAACTGGTGGACTCCATTCTGAAAGTCAACAGAAAATACTCCAGGTCCCGACCGTAGAGCTGCTGGCAGAGAGCAAAAAGCTGCAAATGGACTTTAATCTGCTATCCACTAGGAAAGCAGCGTACCAACTCCGCCAGACACGGGGGAACCTTCTACGAACATGGAGACAAGGCTGGCCTATTGGCTCACCAGTTGAGAAAGCACGCGGCCAAGAGGGAAAAAAGCGCAGGTAAAGGATAGCAGAGACAGACTGGTAACAGAACCAAAGGAGGTCATTGGGCATTTGAGATCTTCTACAGGGGACTGTACACCTCCGAGCCCCCCAACGGGACGCGGGATGAAACAGTTCCTAGACGGACTGGAACTACCAGTTGTGGGGGAAGATGGACAGGGGGATCTGGGAGAAATCATGGAGAGCATCAGCTCCATGAAGGCGGGGAAGGCACTGGAACCAGATGGGTTCCCAACGGATTTTGACAAAAAATGTGTACCAGTCCTGGCCCCACACCGAAGGGACATGTTCGTGGATTCACAGCCCTGCCCCCCATGCTAGCGCAGGCCACAATTTCACTGATACCCAAAAAAGATAAAGACCTGACGGAATGTGGATCATGCAGACCCATTTCACTGCTGAACGTGGACCCGAAAATACTCGCAAAGGTCCTGGCAAAAAAGGCTGGAGGGCTGCATACCAGAGGTGGTCGCAAAGGACCAAACATGCTTTGTCAAGGGTAGACAGCTCACAGCGAACATCAGGTGGCGGCTGAACATAATAATGATCTCTCCGGGGGGAGAACACCAGAGGTGATCGACTCCCAGGACACAGAAAAGGCCTTTGACAGAATCGAAGGACTGGAACAGTTTGGGCTAGGGGCGGGGTTCACCGCCTGGGTGAGGCTCCTGTACAACGCTCCCAAAGCGAGCGTCCAAACTAACACCACCAGCTCTGAATACTTCCAGCTGCAGAGAGGAACAAGACAGGGCTGCCCCCTATACCCACTCTTGTCCGTGCTAGCGATCGAACCCCTGGCGATAGTGCTGTGGGACGCGAGAAGTTGGAAAGGAATCTGGAGAGGAGACAGAGAGCGCAGAGTTTCACTCAATGCAGATGACCTGCTCCTCTATGTCTCGAAGCCACAGGAGGGACAAGGCAAAACTGCAAATCCTGAAAGAGTTTGGAACCTTTCGGGCTACTGTAGCCACCTGGGATGGCCACTTCCAGAATACAAAATGGATGATCGCAAAGACTGTAGGGAACTATGGACAATGTTAAGAAAGCAAGCAGGCACAGAGCCTGTATGCATATTGAAGAAACAGCTCCCAGACGGGACTGAAACTGTAGGGCAATTAGCATAGTGAGGGCCCATCTCCGGGAACAAAGGAAAGACACCCAAGCAACCGATCTAGCTCCAGACATTGCGGCGCCAGTTCCCCCAAACCGAAAGTGTAAACAAAGCAAGGCCAACAGCCACGTAGGCCCCGCCCAGTCATCAGGACACCCACCCCTTTATTGGTCAAGATCAATACGAGTGATCAAGATATGGCCCAATTAATTGGGGCCAAGTTCAAGGCCCATCTAAAAGCGCGCGAAACCCCTTCGGGTATAAGAAGAAGGCCCCGAGAGAGAATCGCTCTCTTGGAATTGGCTCTCAAAGCGGAGAGACCCTTCCACCAGCTGCACCAGAAGCAAGTAAGTCCAAGGTCAACCTCGCTACCAGACGGACGACCTTAGCTGTTCTCCTGTACCACTTCGAACCCAACAACCTCCGATCCGAACAACGGCCATTGTTCCTCTGAGTTTAGTTTGTCGTATTTTGTGCATGAGTAGATATTACTGTGTGTGTAAATAAATAGTATTGACTTTGAACTAACTAACTGGTGTATCGGCTCTTTGATCAGTATTCGGGTTTGAACCTTGTGGCGGTTTCAAAAGATACCTGCCGACTCTAAAGCAAACATAATTAGGATTAAGGAAGGTGACCATATTGACCGCCATATTCATAACCAGAGAAACAGAGCAACATTACTGGTGACATCTGATGAGACTCGACCTAGAAGTGGCCTAGTCACTCCGAGAGAACCCACATTTGAATTAGAATCCAATTCGAAACAGAAAAACCACAAGTGTAAGAACAATACTGATCAAACCTCCAAGATTCGGACGTGTGTTATTGCATGCGTACTAACAGGGATATAAGGTAAACCTGAGAGATTTTGTTGCGTAAAACTGTCGGGAGTTTTGTAGGCTGGAAATTAGCGTAAGCCGTACCCGTGTTTACATCACCACTTTATCTCCTCCTGTTCCAAATTCGGTAGAGACTCCAGAGATAGCGATAGAAATGGCAATGAAGGCATAACGCCTTATGAACCCCCAAGAATTTGAGGTCGCAGCAACCAGTAAAGTAGGACAATGTCCCGTATGGGAAGAGGAAATCAGAAAGTACCTCAAAGGGAAAGGCCCCGTTGGAGTGAATTCTGTGCGAATGACGAAACAGGTCCCGGAAGTATAGGGCATTCTGGTGTGAGAACCTGATAGAGATCCATAGGAAGAGCTTAGGGAAAGCTCACAAGCCGATGGCAATCGTGTCCTGCTTGACACAATTGCGAGGCACAGAGGAGGTTGTTAGGACTCCGTAGAGTGATTGAGGAGAGAGACAAGAGTAGCGAAGGAGATGTGAGTGGATATGAGAGAGAGAACAGGGAACTGAGAGAGCAGTTAGCGGCGAGGGACAAGGAGGTGGCTGATGCCAAGCGGGCACACCAATCTTGTCTCGTCCATTTGAGCAGCTTTCAGTCCCAATATGACAAGGCCTACCAAGACACACAGCGCGCGGTGTTGGTCAGACAGGAAACCGAACAACAGGTTGAGCAGTTGCAGAAACAGTGTAACGACTTAAAAGCAGCCTTACAAGCACTCCTCACTTCCACGACAGAACAAAGGCAGAGCTCGGTAGATCACGCAAAGTGCCAGAAGCAAATTGCAGAATTGCAATCTCTGCTTTCTGTTCAGAATGGGTTCCAGAGCACGTTTGGACATCAGTTAGACCAGGAAAATGGCCCCGACTGGCAGGAGTCAAACGAGACTGCTCACAGATATGTACATGGCACATGTGCACTGGAAAAGCCACAAAAGAGAAAAGCACCCCAACCCCCGACTGCACAGGCAGAACACACCCCTATGAACCCTGTCACCACACAGTGCAGGGCCACAGCGGAAGGAAACCCAGATTTCCTATACACCACCCCATTAACCATCACCTAATTACGGAACGCGTGCGATAAGATTACACCATTCCTACCCACATCGGACCCCCACCAGTTCTTTGCAAGAGTAAAACAGCAGGCGACCATGTACGGCCTGGATGAAAAGGCGCAAGTGAAGCTCACAGTTTTGAGCCTCGACAGTTCAGTTGTGGAAGCCCTTCCCGACCCACAAAATGTAGGAGGAGGCACACTCCAAGAAATGCATACAGCGATCACAGATGCGATTGGCTATAACGAACGAGACCCCGTAGAAGGCCTAAACAAATGTAGGCAGAAAAAGACAGAGTTTTCTGGACGCTTGTGGATACATTTTACTGCAGTGTTTGGAGAATTAGCCTGCGCCCATTTGTCCCCAGATAATATGGCCAAATGGACCCGCATCCTAGTCTCTCATGCAACAGAGGCAGGACAGAGAGCTTGCACAAATTACGACCCCTCAGACGAGGCCCACAACGAAAAATGGGTTTTAAAGTGATTGTCCCGAACTTGGGAACAGTCTCTCCAAGGCAAAACAGCATTTGTTAAAGCAGAGGAAGAACAGGCAGACATGCATCCAGTTGGGATGCACCAGAACCCCGCATGGCTAAATGAGGGAAGGAACAGCCCACAGCAAACCAAATCCCAGGAGTGTTATAATTGCGGCCAATTAGGACACTATGCACGAGAATGCAATGCGCCCCAGAAGCAGCAGAGAAACCAGCAGACAGGCATCCTAAATAAGTATAGGGCAAAGCCAATTCACAGTGTTAGTGCCCGTTCTGAGACGCAGATATGAACGGCACCGACTGACGGTGTTCGGGCTCCCCAACTTGGGTCTGCGACACCCTTTGGGACAAGGCCGGTAGACCGGTAGTGGCAGGCACAGTCCGGGGACACCCTGTAGAATTCCTTTGGGACACAGGAGGGTCCCGCACCACGCTCAATTCCTCCACGATGTTTCAGCGAGACATGTGGCCCATGACAGACACCATTACACTCAGCGGTTTTACAGGGCATTTACAGCAGGGACACATCACAGCCCCTGTAGCAATCCAGATAGGGAACATTAAAACTAAACACCGCGTAGTTCTGGTCAACCTACCCCAGACAGCCGAACAGACTTTAGGTATTGACCTCTCATTCGATCCAGTGAATAAATGCGTGTGGAAAATGGCAATGGCAGCACGAGCCCCTGCCACGCTCACAGTTGGAGAGGATGAAAATAGGATCAGTGCAGTAGGAGACTTCTGGTTCGACCCTCGAGCTATTAGTCAGGACAAACACGTTAGGGAAGTCCTGCAGCGACACAAAGCAGCAGTTGCACAAGCACGACTGTGGCAAGATCGCTGGCTTGCTGAATATTACTGGTCCCGACCCCAAACCCCAAAAGCAGTACGATTTTGCCCAAGAAGCAGAGGGTAAAATCTCAAAAGTGATACAGCATTTGCTTGATCAAGGCGTACTCCGATCAGTAGCCTCCACGAATAATGCACCAATTTGGCCCGTCAGGAAACCCGATGGATCATGGCGATTGACCATTGATTACCGGGAACTGAACAAAGTGACCCCAGTAGCAGCCCCCACCGTAGCCACGAGTCCCGAGACCATGCTCAAACAGGGACTACAGTCAAGATCTTTTTCGGTTTTGGGCATTAGCAACTGCTTTTGATCCATTCCATTGGATAAAGCGTGCCAATACAAATTTGCTTTCACCAGCAATATACGTGGACGTGCCTTCCACAAGGCTTCCACAATTCCCCCTCCATTTTCCACCGACAGCTGGCAAACGGATTAGCAAAATTTTCCCGACCCGATTGTCTGGTCCAATATGTAGACGATCTGCTACTACAGACAGACACAAAGGGAGAGCACATTTCGCTTCTCGCTAAACTATTAGGACTCCTTCAACAAATTGGCTGTAAACTGAAACCCAAGAAGGCCCAGATTTTACAGGACAAAGTGATTTACTTAGGTACAGTAATCACGCATGGCAAACGCGAGATCGAGCAGAAAAGGATCGACTCGATCATCAAATTACCCCTGCCCCATAACGTCACAGCCCTCCGGTCATTTCTAGGACTGGTTGGCTACTGCAGAAACCATATCGACAGTTTTGCCATAAAAGCAGCGCCCCTATCCGAACTTCTCAAGAAGCAAGCACCTTGGGAATGGCTTCCACAGCACACGGATGCCGTGGATGCATTAAAAAGAGCCCTCAGCTCCCAGGTCCCAGATCCACTTTCCCCGTACGCAATTGAGGTTGCAGCTACAGTCCGGACCCTTTCGGCCGTGCTCCTCCAAGAACGACATGATCGCTTAGGCCCCGTGGCATACGCCTCACGAGTATTAGATCCAGTCGAGCAAAGATTTTCTGCCTGCGAACGGCACCTGCTCACAGTTTTTTGGGCAGTCCAATACTTCGCCTACATTACAGGACTCAACACCATCACCATTCTCACTGAACACACCCCAACACTAGCTACTACTAGATGGTAGACTTAAAGATGGCACAGTCAGCCAGATTCACACAGCCCGTTGGACCCTTCTTTTACAGGGACGGGACATAACAGTTAAGAGGACAAAAACCCATACTTTCCTCGCTGACAATTTACAATATGCAGGCACTCCACATGAGTGTGAAATCATCTCCACTAAACACAATGCAGGACCCTTTATACCAAAGTAAGCGCCCCGAAAGCAGATAGTACACCCCAGAGACCCCAGCCCTCAGACACATGTGCACCCATTAGAATCAATGTGGATGGCTCCTCCACAGTTTTAAACAACAAAAGAATTGCAGGTTGCGGTATTTATGTAGAGGACGCGCAGGGACGCGCCCTAGAAGAAATTTCGTTAAAATTGCCAGGACATTTAGGCTTGCAGGCAGCAGAACTGGCGGCCATAGCGTACGTTGTAGCACACCCCGACTCGTTCCTGACCCCAGCCGACATATATTCTGACAGTTTATATGTTTGCAACAGTTTACCGGAATTCCTACCCCTGTGGGAAACTAGAGGATTCGTTTCTGCAGACGGAAAGCCCCTACCCTCAGCCCCATTACTCCTGCATATTCTGAAAACGGCCAAAGATAGAAAATATGGAATTATCAAAGTTCGCAGCCATCATCATTCTTCCCCCCCTGATAATGTTAAGGTGCCCTAGCAAAAGCAGGTTCCAGACACGGTCACTTTTGGAACCCCCCCGAAAGTGCCCCAATACACGCGGTTCAGGTCTCACAGACCAACATTCAGGATTTAGCACAGGCCCAAAAAGAAGACACACAGCTCAGGGAAGTTTTAAAAAGCAACTTCCCAACCCCCTATAATAAGTATAAAAACGCGTTAACCACACATGACGGTGTGATTTTAAAAGACGGAATTTATGTAATCCCCAGCCAGGACAGGAATCAAATTATTTTTCAGTTCCATGAAACCATGGACACCAAGGCATAGAAGCTACCCTCGCACACTTCAGACCTCTCTGCTGGTGGCCTGATTTAAAGACTAATGTTACACATGACATTGAGCATTGCTTAATCTGTACCCAGAACAATCCGGACAGATATAGAACATAGAACTGGTATGCAAAGAAAGGTCAGCTAAGTCACATCCGCCCCGTTAATGGCCCCTGGATGAACTTGCAAATCGACTATATAGGACCCCTACCCCTCTGCAGAACTGGTTTTAAGTATGTGTTAGTGGTCATCGACACCTTCACAAAATGGGTGGAAGGGTTTCCATCCAGAACAAACACTGCCAAACGACAGCTAAAATCCTCACTCAGCACATCTTTACAAGATGGGGACTCCCACTCAGCATAGAGTCCGACCAAGGTTCCCATTTTACAGGCGAGTGATGAAAAACGTCCTTACAATTTTCGCCATAAAACAAAAATTCCATATTGCATACCATCCCCAATCAAGCGGCATAGTAGAAAGGATGAACAGTTCTTTAAAAGCGACCCTCAGAAAAATGGTGCAACAACACAACAGCACCTGGGACGCAGTTTTCCCATTTGCATTAATGTTCTTTCGAAACGCAGTATCCACGTCCACAGGATACACCCTCCACACCCTCATGACTGGACGCCCCATGAAAGGGACAGAATGTTTATTAGGACTGGATTTAGCCAACCCCGCAGTCACCGCATGAGAAAGCAGTACAACAGATTTTAGAAAATGTGAAAGCAGCCCAGCTTGCAGCAGCCGTTAGGCTTGGATCATGCAAGAAACAAAGCAAAGTTTGCTTTGATAAGACAGCACACGCCATCGAGTTTGTAGTAGGGCAGCAAGTTATGTTATCCCTATACGACTCCAGTTCATTCCTTTCCCCCAAATTTGCCGGACGGTACTCCATCTCTGATAAAGTCAGCCCCTCTGTACACAAAATCACCTATCCAAATGGCAATGTCTGTGTGGTTCCACATAAACCAGCTTAAGGCTTATGGCTCGCAGAACAACCATGCACACCACATCTCGCTTGCAGCAGCAGATGAGCACCACCCGTTCACGAACGACCTGTCCTGCCCGTCCTCAGACACGACTACGACTCTACCCCCAGAGGCACGACTCCGTCTCCCCCTTCCTCCAAGCGACAGCGATAGCGATAGCGACAGCCCCAGCACACTACGCTACGATTACACCCCTGCACCAGGCCCCACTCCCAGCGACTCCAAACATGATTCCAGTGACCCCTTCGAGATAACATACATTAAAGCCCCTGACCCAGACCCACCACCCGACGATTATGGATCAATCCCTAGGAGCTCCAACCTCGATACAAAATTCTGGCACCGAGACAATTCGTTCAGGCTCATCCGGAACGATGAGATGGACCCCAATTCACCCCAAGTAGCTTTAGCGCACCTACTCCAGTCAAGAGTATGGTAACCGGGAGAAGATGATGACATAGAGTCTGACTCCCACCAGATGAACCCCTTTGTGACTCTGTTCGCTTTAGAGCAATGAGGTTTCCAGATGATGGTAAAAAGGAACCAATGGAGATTTACGGTTTCCTTTCTGATGGAACCTGCACCATGTTTGTTATGTATGTTTGTTTCTTATTGTGAATGTTAAATGTTGTTTGTTAATTTCAAGTTTTCCATGGCCCCACGCCACCACTCTTTTAACGCCCAATGGCAGTTAGAGGAACTAGTTTGTCCGCAGACAAGCGATCATAACTACTATTCTGCTTTGATGGTAGAAGTTAGCAACAAATGCAGCCCCATGACGACCACACATTCTTACCGTTCTTGCCGGTCGCTCAGGCAGTGGAGAAACGGCACTGGTCCCCGCCCTGCCTAAGGACCCCCATCTGGTCAGCTATGCTTGGGTAGAGCAAATACGGCACTGGTCACCGTCCTACCCGGGGATTCCACCTATTCTTACCCGCTGCAGCCCACACGCACCCCATTTGGCACTCTTAGTTCAAAACTCTTCTGTTTGTTTATGGTGACCCTTAGGTTGCTTCCAAATGCTATTTACATCCTCAAGCACTGAGATGGTAGATCACACAGGCTGCAAGACGGCTCGTGTTGTGTCAGTATTTTTCTCGGATGTCTTGTCCCAAATATTTGGATTTTAAAAAAATGAGGGAGTCACAGATGGTGACCAATTATAACAGGTAATTGACAATAAAGGACAGACAGACAGACATACGAGATCTTAAACAAGATAATAACAGAAATTATGCTTGTGTCCATAGAACCCCGGAACCACAGAAGCCTCAAGAGGAAGAAAGAAAGGAGAAAAGATGAAGACAACCATCATGCTCTACAGTTGGATCTTAGCACGATCTCTCCAGTTGCGCTACCCCTCTGACCCCTACCACACAGGCCGTGAATGTGTCCCACCCCTGCCATACACTGTACCCCGAGATAGTTACCGATACACCGACCTGGTGTGACAAGTTCATAACTTGGTATTCCCTGGCCTACATTGTGGAAGCACTGCTAGTAATTGCGCTACTCTGCAGTGTTGTTCAGACCCTAAGACTCAGGAAATTGCGGAGGAAAGCCTCCCGCACTCCGGTATACACATTCAGATCCCCTATTTCCGGACTTCAACAAACCCCCCAACCTCTTTCAGTGAATTCAAGCACATCCGTTTTCTTGTGTGTTTGTTGTTCTAATAAAAGAAATGTAAAGCTTTGTGCTTGACTGCTAAGCCAGAGAAACCTGTGTTGCTGCTATTGTACAGTTTGAAATGTTGTAAATTCTTTTGGTCGATTAAGGATAGTTTAGTTAAGGACAGTTAGAGGTTCCAGTTTATTTATTTTGTAATGCATGCCTGAATGTCATGGCGCCCCATAGAACTTTATAATGATGAGTGTACATAAAATAATTTAGGCAAAAGCTTCAATCCATAGGACAGAGTAGTGTAGAGCCTATAATTACATATGGGTGCCCGACTTAGGAGGAGAACAAAGAAAATGCGGTAATTTGATCCTTCACGCTTCGCGTTGAGGATCACAAGGAGGGAGTGTAGCCATCTGGGATGGCCACTTCCAGAATACAAAATGGATGATTGCAAAGACTGTAGGGAACTATGGACAATGTTAAGAAAGCAAGCAGGCACAGAGCCTGTATGCATATTGAAGAAATAGCTCCCAGACAGGACTGAAACTGTAGGGCAATTAGCATAGTGAGGGCCCATCTCCGGGAACAAAGGAAAGACACTCAAGCAACCGATCTAGCTCCAGACATTGTGGCGCCAGTTCCCCCAAACCGAAAGCGTAAACAAAGCAAGGCCAATGGCCACATAGGACCCACCCAGTCATCAGGGCACCCACCCCTTTATTGGTCAAGATCAATACGAGTGATCAAGATACGGCCCAATTAATTGGGGCCAAGTTCAAGGCCGTTCCAAAAGCACGCAAAACCCCTTTGGGTGTAAGAAGAAGGCCCCGAGAGAGAATCGCTCTCTTGGAATTGGCTCTCAAAGCGGAGAGACCCTTCCACCAACTACACCAGAAGCAAGTAAGTCCAAGGTCAATGCTTGCTACCAGACGGACGACCTTAGCTGTTCTCCTGTACCACTTCGAACCCAACAGCCTCAGATCCGAACAACGGCCATTGTTCCTCTGACTGAGTGGGCACCCGAAGCTAAGTATAGGCATTAGCGTTAGAGATAGTTTAGTTTGGAGTATTTTGTGCATGAGTAGATATTACTGTGTGTGTAAATAAATAGTATTGACTTTGAACTAACTGGTGTATCGGCTCTTTGATCAGTATTCGGGTTTGAACCTTGTGGCGGTATCGAAAGATACCTGGCGACTCTAAAGCAAACATAATTAGGATTAAGGAAGGTGACCAGAGAAACAGAGCAACACTACAAACATAACTTGGGCAAAAGTGAGACATTCCCAGTGAACCCAAATGGCAGAGAGGCTCCCGTTTAAAATGGCCCAGAACAGATTATCTTTCAGTATTTGCAGTATTGCCTTCAGTCCCTCCTGTGGCTTCGAGACAGAGAGCAGCAGGTCATGTGCACAGAGTAAAACTCTGTGCTCTTTGTCTCCTCTCCGGGGGGGGGGGGGGGGGGAGGAAGGGAGGGGGTCAGGGGCGGGCAGTGGCGGGCGCGCGGGGGGGTGCATACTGTCACCGTGCTGTCGCCTGATGCTACTCCCAGAATTCCCTCAGTGTCTGACTTACATACAGAGAAGTGGTGGCGCCCTCTGGTGTTTGAATTACACAGAGCTGTAATTATTAACCCTTCACTAACCTGACTATATACATATCATTACATTTGGGAGTGTCAATTGTGTAGATACCCAGGTGTTAGACTAGATTCTCTTTACTGGGTAACTACTCGGGGAGGTAAGTCGAAACCACCTGAAGTCTCCCACTCTAACTTAAACCTGGAAACCTATATGGAGGGTCCCAGGGAACAGGGGAACTACCCCGCCAACGTACAAACTTCCTGGACAATTTCCATGGAGTCCTTGCATTGGGACTTTCAAGGGGTCCCATGACGCATCATCTGGGTTACTCTGACCGTCAGGAGGTCGGAAGATCTGGGCCACAGTTAAAAGGGTTTTTTGGATAGTTTCCGTTTACCATGCACATAAATAACTTCATTCCATTCAATGGATTTGGAGGCAAAGCTAGGCAGTTCCTTTTGCAAATCTAACTGCGTAGGTATGTATTAGGGGTAATACGGTACACCACGAGTCGACAGGCTATGGGTAGATGGATACCGGGTCCTGATAGGATCGGCCGCCTACTGGGCTCCGCCCAGAAATGCCGGTATAAGAACCCGGCATTCCCCCCAGCAGCTGCATTCTGTAACCAAGCTGCTGGGGATCAAGTTCTGCTTAATAAAGCCTTTAATTGATGTTACTTCAACCTGCCTCGCGTCATATTGACGGTGCTACAATTTATTAAGCAGACTTAAATTAAAGAAAAAAATGACGGAGGAATATAGAGCTCCGCATCACCCCGGAGTACCTGCGCATCACACCCCAAGCAGCTAACTCGACCTCTATCTTCAAACACTGGCTGGCATGCTTTGAGGGCTACCTCCGAACAGCCCGCGGCAAACCAACAGATGAACAAAAAATGCAGGTCCTCTATTCCAGGGTGAGTCCCGGCGTCTACTCTCTTATCGAGGACGAGGACGATTTCCCCGATGCCATCGCTGCGCTGAAGGATATCTACATCCGGCCCGCCACCAGGTTTTTGCTCACTACCAGCTTGCCACATGACGGCAATTTCCAGGGGAATCGCTGGCGAGTTCTATAACGCCCTGCAGATCCTGGGTAGGAACTGCAACTGCCCGGCGGTAACGGCGAATGAACAAACAGAGCTCCTGGTCCGCGATGCATATGTGGCAGGTTTGGCTTCTTCCCAGATCCGCCAGAGGCTTCAGGAGAAAGAATCTCTGGGTCTCTCAGAAGCTCGGGCCCTCGCGGCATCCCTCGATGTGGCCTCGCATAACGCCCGCGCCTACGCCCCCGACCGCACTGCAGCCCCTTGGGCTCTGTGGACCCGCGCTGCGATTGACTCTCTGGCACCCCCCCACCCCCGCAAACCTGCGCGGACAAAACACCAGACCAACTGGGGGGGCCCCGCTGCTATTTCTGCGGCCAGCCGAAACACCCTCGGCAGCGCTGCCTGGCCCGCGCGGCTACCTGCAAAAGCTGCGGAAAGAAGGGCCACTATGCAACGGTGTGCAAGTTCCGCGGGGTCGCCGCTATCTCCGGAAGAAACGGGACCACAGACCCAGCCCCCCCAGCGATCCATGTGCGACCAATGGACGCCGCCATTTTGGACCCCGGACGCCACGAGGGAGCGATGGGTGCCACCATTTTGTACACCCCCGACCGCGTTCGATCCGTGGACGCTGCCATCTTGGCTGTCAGGAAAGGACCCCAGCACAGACGGCCCCATACTGCCTGACTACGATGATCAACTTCGACAACCACGTTTGGCTTCGATGACCCTCCACCAGTCGCGACCCCAGACGCTCCAGACTGCAACCACTACAGTCCTAGTGAATGGCTATGAGACTTATCGACTCTGGGAGCACGGAGAGTCTCATTCATCTGGACACGGTAAGGCGCTGTTCCCTCGTAATTCGGCCAAGCACCCAGAAAATTTTCCTGGTGGCAGGATCCCACTCCGTTCAGATCAAAGGGTTCTGCATCGCTAACCTAACGGTGCAGGGGAGGGAGTTCCGAAATTACCGGCTGTATGTCCTCCCCCATCTCTGTGCGCCCACACTCCTGGGGTTGGACTTCCAATGCAACCTCCAGAGTTTAACATTTAAATTTGGCGGCCCTATACCCCCACTGACTGCGGCCTCGCGACCCTCAAGGTTGAACCGCCTTCCTTGTTTGCGAACCTCACCCCGGATTGCAAACCCGTCGCCATCAGGAGCAGACGGTACAGTGCCCAGGACCAAGCATTTATCCGGCCCGAAGTCCAGAGGCTGCTGAAGGAAGGCATCATCCAGGCTAGCAACAGTCCCTGGAGAGCCCAGGTGGTAGTCGTTAAGACCGGGGAGAAACAGAGGATGGTCATCGACTATAGTCAGACCATCAACAGGTACACTCAGCTAGATGTGTACCCTCTCCCCCGCATATCCGACATGGTCAATCGGATTGCACATTACAAGGTCTTTTCCACTGTGGACCTCAAGTCCGCCTACCACCAGCTCCCTATCCGCCCCGGTGACCGCAACTATACTGCCTTCAAAGCAGAGGGGCGGTTATACCACTTTTTAAGGGTTCCATTCGGCATCACGAACCGAGTCTCAGTCTTCCAACGAGAGATGGACCGAATGGTTGACCAGCACGGTTTACGGCCATGACCAGCAGGACCACGACGCCAACCTCCAAAAATTCCTCCAGACCGCTAACGCCCTGAACCTCACTTACAACAAGGAAAAATGCCTGTTCCGCATCGACTGTCTAGCCATACTGGGCTACGTAGTGCGTAATGGAGTGATAGGCCCCGACCCTTAACGCATTCGCCCCCTCATGGAGTTCCCTCTCCCCCACTGTGCCAAAGCCCTGAAACGCTGCCTGGGCTTCTTTTCTTATTACGCCCAGTGGGTTCCACAATACGCCGACAAGGCCCGTGCACTAATCCAGTCCACTACTTTTCCCCTGTCGACAGAGGCATGCCAGGCCTTCAGCCGCATCAAGGCGGATATCGCAAAGGCCACGATGCGCGCCATCGACGAGTCCCTCCCATTCCAGGTCGAGAGCGACGCATCAGATTTAGCTCTGGCGGCCACCCTCAACCAAGCAGGCAGACCCGTGGCCTTCTTCTCCCGAACCCTCCACGGTTCAGAAATCCACCACTCCTCAGTGGAAAAGGAGGCACAAGCCATAGTGGAAGCTGTGCGACACTGGAGGCATTACCTGGCCGGTAGGAGATTCACTCTCCTCACTGACAAACGGTCGGTTGTCTTCATGTTCGATAATGCACAGCGGGGCAAGATCAAGAACGACAAGATCTTGCGGTGGAGGATCGAACTCTCCACCTTCAATTGTGAGATCTTGTACCATCTCGGAAAGCTGAACGAGCCATCCGATGCCCTATCTCGCGGCACGTGCCAACGTACAAGTGGACCATCTACAAGCCCTCCACGAGGACCTCTGCCACCCGGGGGTCACTCATTTCTACCACTTCCTCAAGGCCCGCAACCTCCCTTACTCCGTCGAGGACGTCCGAACAGTCACCAGGAACTGCCAGATCTGCGCTGAGTGCAAACCGCACTTTTTCAGGCCAGATAGAGCACACCTGATTAAGGCCTCTCGACCCTTTGAACGCCTCAGTTTGGATTTCAAAGGCCCCCTCCCCTCCACCGATCGCAACACGTACTTTCTGAACGTCGTTGATGAATACTCCCGTTTCCCTTTCGCCATCCCCTGCCCCGACATGACAGCGGCCACGGCCATTAAAGCCCTCGGTACCATTTTTACACTTCGGTTTCCCCGCCTATGTCCATAGCGACAGGGGGTCCTCCTTTATGAGTGACGAACTGCGTCAATTCCTGCTCAGCAAGGGCATAGCCTCGAGCAGGACGACCAGTTACAACCCCCGGGGGAACGGGCAGGTAGAAAGGGAGAATGGAACGGTCTGGAAGGCCGTCCTGCTGGCCCTCCGGTCTAGGAGTCTCCCAATTTCCCGCTGGCAGGAAGTCCTCCCGGATGCCCTTCACTCTATCCGGTCCCTGCTGTGCACCGCCACGAACCAAACGCCTCACGAGCGCCTCCTTCTCTTTCCCAGGAAGTCCTCCTCTGGAACGCCACTTCCGACCTGGCTAGCAGCTCCGGGACCCATCCTGCTCCGGAAACATGTGCGAGCGCACAAGTCAGATCCGTTGGTGGAAAGGGTGCATCTCCTTCACGCGAACCCGCAATACGCCTATGTGGAGTACCCCGATGGCCGACAGGACACGGTCTCCCTGCGAGACCTGGCACTCGCCGGAGCTACCCACACCCCCCCAACACCAATCACCACCCCCTCACTCCCGCCGGCTCATCCCGCAGCCACCCCCTTCCCGGGGGGTTCGGTTCTCCTCCCAGACCCGCCCAGGAGTAAGGAAACAGGGGACAGCGCTACGCTCCCAGAGACGACAGGACTCGAGCCAGCGCCATCACCACCACGCCCGAGACGATCAAAAAGACGACCAGGGCGCCCATCCGGCTCATCAAATCACTTTAATTCATCTCAACGTTTTCAGTTATTGTGTATTGTCTTAGTTATGGCACAATGCCGACCCTGTTTAGCCCGTGTTGCCCGGTAAATGCGGCATTATTGTAGATAGTTTATAGTTGTGGCATCATGTCGACCCTGTTTGGCCCGTTGGCCGGTTAAAGCGATGATTTTGTTTATAGTTTGGAGTTACGGCATAATGCCGACCCTGTTTGGCCCGTTGGCCCAGTTAAAGCGACAATTTTGTTTCTTGTTCAGAGTTACGGCACAGTACCGACCCTGTAAACCCCTACCACCATGCGAACCACCATCCCGCCGGGTTCTTTTTCAACAAGGGGTGAATGTGGTGGTATGTATTAGGGGTAATACGGTACACCACGAGTCGACAGGCTATTGGTGGAGGGATGCCGGGTCCTGATAGGATTGGCCTCCTACTGGGCTCCGCCCAGAAATGCCGGTATAAGAACCCGGCATTCCCCCCAGCAGCTGCATTCTGTAACCAAGCTGCTGGGGATCAAGTTCTGCTTAATAAAGCCTTTAATTGACGTTACTTCAACCTGCCTTGCGTCATATTGACGGTACAACAGATATTAATGTTTTATTGCACATCTGCCCTTTGCTTGAGGTTGCTGGTACATGAATAACGTTGAGTGCCATTAGCCTCACCATTATTTTGTCAGAATAATCTGAGTCATTTATTAAAATGAATCAGTTTGTGAAGACTGTCTTTTTATATCATTATTAGTTAATTTTCTATCTATTTTTGGTCTTTTTTATTTTTCATCGTCTCTTGTAATTTTTGTGTTATTTAATTTAAAAACCTCCTGTGAAATCAAGACCCCAGATAAGAACCTTTCTGTTTGGGGGCAAGATTTCTGAGAGAAAGAAATACCAAATTGTTTTATCGACTCACTTTATTTGAAGTGTGGCCACTGTTATGATGTTGGAAACCTGAATGTACAGCAAACTGCAATGTGATAATAACTAGATAATCTGATTCTGTGATGTTAAATTAAAAGATAAATACTGGCCAGGACACCAAGAATAACACCCCTGTTCTGATTTGAAATTGTACTGTGGGATCATTAATATCAACCGGAATGGTCTTAGTTTATTAACTCATGGGTGGCACGGCCACACAGTGGTTAGCACAGTTGCTTCAGACACCAGGGTTCCAGATTCAATTCCTGGCTTGAGTCACTGTCTGTTCAGAGTCTGCACATTCTCCCCGTGTGTGCGTGGGTTTCCTCTGGGTGCTCCGGTTTCCTCCCACAGCCCAAAGATGTGAAGATTAGGTTGTTTCGCCATGCTAAATTGCCCTTAGGTTAGGTGGGGTCACTATGGGGATCGGGTGAAGATGTGGGCTTAAGTAGGGTGCTCTTTCCAAGAGCCAGTACAGACTCGAGTGACCGAATGGCCTCCTTCTGCACTGTAAATTCTATGATCCTATGACCTGAAGGATGACACCCCCAACTGTGCAGCACACCCTCAGTACTCCACTGGAGTGTCAGTCTTGATTTTTGTGCTCAAATCCTTGAGTGGGACTTGACCCTTGAACCTGTGACTCAGAGGTGAGAGTTAACCAACTGAGCCACAAGTGACACAGAGTAAATTAATCTTAGGCAGTATCGCAAAAGAGGGCTTCTGAAATGTGGATTGTTTCATGCTCGGTTTGATTTTTTTTTCGATTAGCAAGGGAAATCAAGCGGAGTCCAAATAGCACTGCCAGTTTTGTGCTGCCCATTTTGTGCAGCCATCTGTAAAGGTGCTTCCTGTTGATTCCCTTATTTCCCCTTTCTTTATTTTTGCTGTTATCATTTTGATCCATGGACGCTTAATGGACATGTAATTTTAAGTCAAACAGCAGAGAGAATGAAGAATTCAAGAAGTTACAAAAGAGAACACTCTGCTAGTTTTGGACTGCAAAGCTCAGACTTTGTGTCATCCGAATGATGGGGTGGGATTGGTTCAACTGGTTGGCTGCTGGCCAATGAATTGGCCAAAAGGCCATACTCTGGCCGGTAACAGGTGGTGATTGGATCCTGCCTGGATGAAATAATTTCCAGAGACCTAAGGAAAGCAGAGTTTGAATCCTGGACCCTGAGAGGGAAGGGCCTGCTCTCTATCCTTTCTCTCCAGAAAAGCTGCTGTGTTTCTGAAACTGCACAGACCTGAATGAATCTATGGTGAAAACCTTGAACCGAAAGCAAAGTTTTAAGAAGAGAAAGGTGCTAGAAACAGTCACCTGAAACAAAGGCTCTTATCTTTCCACTTTCATCCATATTATTTTCACCTCTCTCTTTCCCCTTGTGTTTGTTTGTCTTATGTGTGGTGTGTGTGTGTGTAGAGGATGGGCGCAAGTTAAAGTGGGAGGATTAGAAATCAGTTAATAATTAACCAGTTGTATTTGCTGCATGTTTCATTGTAGTTCTTGTTGTAAACAAAAAGTAATTGTTTAAATTTACAAACTTGGTGACTGTAATTGTTGGGCAGCCAAGGGCCAAAAACTTTGGGCATTTCTCTAAGAATTATTGGTTAATTCAATTGTGTTGCGACTCCGGGTAAGGGGGGTCTGGAATTGACCCTAGCCCAGGGTGTCATAACACATCCAAGATGAATTTATGGTCCGTCATGCTATTCAAAAGTCAATTATCTGGATCTGGCACAGCACCAGTAAGATCAGGTCAAAGTACACACAGTCATGTTTAGGGCAGCACGGTAGCATTGTGGATAGCACAATTGCTTCACAGCTCCAGAGTCCCAGGTTTGATTCCGGCTTGGGTCACTGTCTGTGCGGAGTCTGCACATCCTCCCCGTGTGTGCGTGGGTTTCCTCCGGGTGCTCTGGTTTCCTCCCACAGTCCAAAGATGTGCAGGTTAGGTGGATTGGCCATGATAAATTGCCCTTAGGGTCCAAAATTGTCCTTAGTGTTGGGTGGGGTTACTGGGTTATGGGGATAAGGTGGAGGTGTTGACCTTGGGTAGGGTACTCTTTCTAAGAGCCGGTGCAGACTCGATGGGCCGAATGGCCTCCTTCTGCACTGTAAATTCTATGATTCTGTGAAGTCCACATTTTGCCAGGCTTGCTCTTAACACTCATTGAACAATGTTTTGCCAGGGGTCCTTTGTGCCACACTCAATTGAATGCTGATGTGTGGACAGTGGCTCACTTCTCTCTGACACTCAATTCTTAATTCTTATCTGGATCAAGATTGTGACCGATTGAATGTCAATGTGTTATGGATGAGTAGGTTTTAGTGGATGATATTATTAATGATCATTTTGCAAAGATTGTAAAGAAACTGACAGAATATTAATTGGCACACTTAGATGTGTCTTTTTTGTGTGAATAGGCCATAGCTAGGCAAATTTGCTAAGTAGGTGCCCAAATTGCAGCTGAATTGGAACAGCGTTATTTGTGGAATATTTTTTGGACATATCACCCCAGCAGCAGAATCAAGAACACACCACTGCTGGTTAACTTTTACTGTGGGTAATACTAATAATAATCTTTATTGTCACAAGTAGGCTTACATTAACACTGCAATGAAGTTACTGGGAAAAGCCCCTCGTCGCCATATTGCGGCGCCTGTTCGGGTACACAGAGGGAGAATTCAGAATGTCCAATTCACCTAACAAGCACGTCTTTCGGAAACCGGAGCACCCGGAGGAAACCCACGCAGACACAGGGAGAACGTGCAGACTTCGCACAGACAGTGACCCAAGCCGGGAATTGAATCTGGGACCCTGGCGCTGTGAAGCAACAGTGCTAACCACTGTGCTACCATGCCCAGTAGATTGGATTGGTCTGGCACAAGCATCTATGACTTTTGAGGCCTTGAAAGAAGACCAATTAAGTTTGCTCACACAACACATTTTGCACAATTAGGTGGGCTTACAAGGTCCCACAGCGCAACATGAAGAAGGGTAAGTGATTTCACCCAGTGCTCTCAAACAACACCATCAAAAACAGATTATCAGGCCATTTACCTCATTGCTGTTTGTACAATCTTTCTGTACGCAAATGAATTGCCACATATGCCTACTTTACAACACTTTTTAAGCACCTCATTGCTGTAAAGCAAGTTGGGATGTCCTTAGAATATGAATGGCACCACGTATACGGATATGCTTTTTTCCTAACTCAGTTGTATCTAGCGAGTGCATCACTGGCAGGAGAAGAAACTTACTTATATCAAATTTGAAGAGATAGATACAATTAAAGTAGATTGTCACAAAGTGGTATATTTCTGAGTGAAATGCAAACAAGGAGGCTTCTCCTCTGTGCCATTGTACCCATAAGTCATCACTACAGCTTGACTGCAACAAGATGCAGCATGTTTCATTGAACAGCCGACTGTTAGCATTCCCTGAACATGTACAAGTTCAATGTTGTACTGTGTTCTTGCAACAGAGATAATCCATAGAATCCCTACAGTGCAGAAAGTGACCATTCAGCCCATCGAGTCTGCACCGACCCTCTGAAAGAGCTTTCTACACTGGCCCACTCCCCGGCCCTGTCCCCATAACCTCTCTTAACCTGCACGTCTTTAGATGCTGAGGGGCAATTTAGAATGGCCAATACGCCTAACCTGCACGTCTTTGGACTGTGGGAGGAAACCGGAGCACCTGGATGAAACCCATGCAGACACAGGGAGAACGTGCAAACTCCACAGTCATCCAAGGCCGGAATTGAACCCGGGTTCCTGATGCTGTGAGGCAGCAGTGCTAACCATTGTGGCACTAATGATGATGATGGGGCTTGGTACATTTCCAGTTCTTCACCATGACCGTGAGAAGGCAGACCATCACAGTCATTTGCAGATGGGCTGTAGAGATAGTTGGTGGCATCTTGACAGGTCTTGTCAATCAGGTGATGCTGGTTTTGGATCTCTCTGACATACCCTCCTGCATGGTCTTCTCTGGCTCTGTAAATTCCAGTGTTATATTGCCCACACTCAGCTCTGTTACCTTACATGTAGTGATGGTTTAAATGGTTCTGTGTCTGCTGATCTATCTGCTTTTTGTCACTTATACCAATAAAACTGTGAACTAATGAAACTTGCATTTAAGCATCAACTGTACAAGATTCTGAACGCTTACCTGTTACTGAACCCAGTCTCAGTGGAGGGCCTTGTTGAACACAACTTCTAACCGCCAGGGCCCTCTTGCCCATTTTCATTCCTTGTCCCCACATTTGAGATCTCCCAGCCCCACGCTGATGGACTTTCGTTTGGTGGTGAGAATCCACCAGCCTGCAGTGCATTATGGCCAACCCCACACAAGAAGAAATAGGTTGCAACTAGGGAGCCTGTTTTGCATAAACTCCCCTAAAAGAAGAATCCTGATTCTATGGCCAAATGGAAAGACACTATCCACATCCAATTATTCTCAGCTATATTCTCACAAATTAGCTAACGGGCAATGTTATTTGTCAGTGGAACATACAGAATGCAGGAGAACCCATCAAGATGCAAAATCTGACACTCTATTCAAGCATTTGCGGTGAATAAATATGAATAAAGAAATTACTTTTGTCACTGAGTGGGAATAATTAAGCTAGTTTTAATATTCAAATGCTGGATATGAAAAATGTAGATTTAATTATCTCATTGCACTTTAGATCCTCGTCAAGTATTCAATTATGGGGACTCATCAATCCACAGTCAATGCACAGTGTGATTTCATTTCTCCAACCCATCAATTTGAAGCCAATTTACTAAATGTAATATTAGTTAATTGGTGACTTCTGCTTCTGATAATCGGTCAGATGTTTGAGGACTGAGAAACCTCATTGTTTTTTAGAATCTGCAATTTTACTGCTGGAAAAATGACAATAGAGGAAGTGGGAAACCTAGAAACAGTCCAAGGACCCTCGCCAAATTACTCCTCGGTTAGTGCATATGGGAGATGTAACAGCGAAAGAAGACAAAATATTGAGTCATAAATCTAGAATCTAGACAATCAACTGCTGAAATTACTTTTAAATCCAGAAACCTTGTGCCACTCAACAATTGTATAACTTCAAATAGAATGTGCTTGTTTTGCACAATTCAAAATAACAAAATATGCAGCCGAAGAAGGGGTCAGTGAACCTATGATGCTGAAAACTGGCTATTGGAAAGTATAAATGCATTTTGAATTTTGTGCAACATGCATAACCGCCCAAAGGGCCTTGCGATACACTTCTGGTGTATTTCCATGATGTGCCACAGTTGTGAGGTAGAAGGCAGATGCATTGACTGGAGCAGGAGCTCCATCTTCAAACATGGGGCCGGATTCTCCATTTCTGAGACTATGTTGACACCGGCGCATGATTCGTGGGGTTCCATGACAGCAAAACTGACGGTGCACCTGGACCGATTCAGCTATTGTTGAGGGGCTAGAATCGGCGCCACTTGAACACAAACTATTCCAATGAGAAACGGTGCGGGATTCACCGGTTTTGCAATTGACGGTCAGGAAGCGGACAAGCTCCAGCCGCAAATACAACTTCACTCCCCACACACACCACCCCAGCCAACAAGATGGCAGCAAGACGCGCGGCACAACGCTTCACTGAAGCCGAGCTGGACAGGTTGGAGGAGAGGCGATTGACCCTGTACCCCAGACTGGGAAGGAAGCTGCCAGCCGCTGCCATTTGCCGTGTGTGGGCGCTGGTGGCAGAGGCGGTGAGTGGCACCAGTAACACCGTCTAGATCGGCTAGCAGTGCAGAAAAGACTGCACACCCTCCTCAAGTCGGCCAGGTGAGTAGGCAACACTTTGCCCCTGGCACTAACCCCGTCCCACACACCTGTAACCCCCACCCCGCCAAACTCTGCACCACATTTCGGCATCCATACCGGCTGCCATGGCCGGGTGCCCTGGCCACTGAGGGCACCAGCTACCCACCCCTGGGCTGCATGCAACGGATTGTCTAACACTGTCATTTTCTGTTTGCCCACCCCTGTTTGCTTCTGGGACGGACAGACCCATTGAATGTGACGATGCAGTCGCAGAGACAGGAACTACATGAGGGGTTGTCGGCGAGCATCCAGCAGGTGCAGTTGGAGGAGTCCGACCGCGTGCAGAAGCAGGAGGCGGTGCCGACAATGCGTGCCGTCCAGGCCAACACTGCACGAGTGGCATCCTAGGTGGAGACATTGCGGGGCGCCGGGGTCGGCTCTGGATCAGCATGTCCAAGGCCTGGGACATTCTGTGAAGGTGCTAGCTGAGGCCCAGGAAAGGGTTGCCGCCTCACAGACAGCCATGTGCCAGAGCCACCTGGACATTGCAGCAGCGTTTCTGAGTGTGGCCCAGTCACAGCAGGTCATGGTTGGGACTGTCGGTGGCATTGCCCAGGTGCTGGCTGACATGGTGCAGACCCAAGGGGAGGTGGCCCAGTTCCAGAAGGACATGGCGCAGTCAATAGGTGATATGGCGCTGTCCCTGATAGAGATGGTCCACTCCCTGTGCTCCATGGCCACAAGCATGTAAACCCTGGCCGAGACCAGAGCCGGCCTCCAGGACTGGCAGCGCCAGGTGACGGTGGAACCTCAGGGGATAGCTCAGCTCGCACCCCTGTCCAATGGAATAGCGGGGGACCATTGGGCATTCCGAGGGAGGAGGAGGTGATGGGATCCATGATTGTGACTCCAGCAGGGGAGGTGCCAGAACACGCAGCACATCAGGCTCTCCCACTCCTGTCCCTGGCGCATCTGGTGGGGAGCGGGCAGAACAGGACAACTCCACCCGGGACACCCAAGCAGCATCTGGGCCCATCCAAGCCTGGTCGCCCTGAAGACTGCCACCAATGGGGACCCAGGTCGCAGGGCAGGAATCACTGCAGGCCACCTCCACTCCTCTGTACCATCTGGGGATCCACCTAGGCATAGCGTTAGGGCGCATAAGGAAAGAAAATTAGATTGCAGTTAAGTTGGCACAGGTGCAGGATACAGTTTAGTGATAGGGGCTAAGGCACAATTCTGTATATGCATGGTCACATTAAACACCTGTTTGCACTATTACAACCTACCTTGGTGCTCTGTCAGATGGTTGGGAATGATGGAGTCGTCTGAGCTGGCCAGAGATGGGGGGTGTGGTGGTGTTCCCTATCCCATAGACCAGTGTTACTGCCAACCCAGGGCACGCACCCCGTAGTGCGGCATGTATGCATCACGGAGGAGGTGCAGGCGGGGAGGGTGGCCCAGGTGGTGGGAGAGGGGGGTCAGAGCGAGTGGGATACGGTGTCTATGCTCCCGGCCAGTTCCCACCCCCCACCCAGTTGGTGAACTTGGAGGTGATCAGAGCATCCCACGCACGTTGACCCAGGCGCACACGTGGTACGCCCTCCCCTGCCTGCCTGGGCCCCATGAACTGCCCATCCTCCCCTCCCCCCGCATCCCCCGAGTCGGAGGAGGCCTGGTGTTCATCCTGCTCTTCCAGGATGTCGCCCCTCTGCTGTGTGATGTTGCGGAGGACGCAGCAGGCCACCAGAATGCGGGCGGCCCTCTCAGCATCACACTGGAGGGCCCCTTCACACTGGTCCAGGCACCTGAACTGCATCTTCAAGAGGCCGAAGCACCACTCGAACATGCTCCTGGTTGCTGCATGGAATTCGTTGTAGTGGGTCTCCGCATCGATCTGTGGCCTCCGGATAGGTGTCTCCAGCCATGACCGCAGTGCATAACCCCTGTCACCCAGGAGCCAACCCTCCGCAACTGGGGGGGGGGGGCGTCATGAACATGCCAAGAATCTTCGAGTGTGCCAGGATGAAAGCTTTGATGAAGGTCCGCGCACGGCCGACACCATGTTGTATGGCGCAACTGCTGCAGGTCGTCGCTGTGAGCATGCGTGGCCAGGGACACGGCCACTCTCCGGCTGCTTGTGGCGCGGGAGTTTTACCCAGCGACGCTGCTAGCCTCTCACCGGTCCCAGAAACGGTGTGGGTTCGGCGCCGACTTTAGAGTTGTATAACGCCCATGACGTGCCGGCTGAAACGGAGAATCCGGCCCAATAAATTTGATCCATGTTAGCCATTTTCAGCCCCTTTTCTTTACAAGCGCTGTTTTTAATCTGTGAATTCTTAAACAAATCTTTGTAAAACCATGAAACAGAAAGCAATCTACTTCTCAGAAACCAGTTGAGATGATTGTCACACTGCAAACAAAATCAATAAGTGCAGACTAACTATGTTAGTCTTTCTGGCTCTTGAATTAGTGCTGAAAGGCTGGAAATAAATCGCAAAGTAAATAATGTTTGTTTTATCTTGGTGGAATTAGGAGTACAATAATTGTGAAGGAAGGAGTTAAATGAAGGATGATGCCACATTACAATGAATTAAAGTTTCTTTCATCATTTTATTCATAGAATCATAGAATTTACAGAAGGAGGCCATTCGGCCCATCGAGTCTGCACCGGCCCTTGGAAAGAGCACCCTACCTAAGCCCACACCTCCACCCTATCCCCATAACACAGTAACCCCACCCATCTATTATTGGACACTAAGGGCAATTTAGAATGGCCAATCCACCTAACCTGCACATCTTTGGACTGTGGGAGGAAACCGGAGCACCCGGAGGAACTGCACGCTGACACGAGGAGGACGTGCAGACTCCGCACAGACAGTGACCCAAACCGGGAATTGAACCTGGGACCCAGGAGCTGTGAAGCAATTGTGCTAACCACCATGCTACCGTGCCACCCACTTTGGAATGTTTTATTAGATGTATCATTTTTTAAATGACCAATACCGCATTAAAATGCTGTTTATGATTACTTCAAATTTTAAGGGCCCTTCCTGTTGATGCCCTGTTTAAGATCCAATCACCGCCTGTTACCGGGCAGAGCGCAGTCTTTTGGGCCAATTCATTGGCCACCAGCCTCATCAGTTAATCCATGCCATCACTGATGTCAGTCTAAAACAGCACAGCCTTCTGAATTTTCCTGTTTGAATTAAAGGTGCAGGCTGCTTTGCCTGAAAGTCAAAGGTCCATGAACCACCCATGGATTAAAAATGTAGCAGCAGAAATAAAAGAAAGGGGAAATAGGGGAATAAACAGGAACAAACAGGAGGAACCTTTGCAACATATCCAATGGGTCGTTTAGGTCCATCTTCCATTACATGGGATAATACAACCTCAAATCTATACGGTGACGCCTCACATGTAAGTACCATTTTGTTTTTTAATCAAAATGCACAAATAAACTTGAAGATTGAAGTACTTGCTTCATTTTGTTGAAAGCTACTTTTTATAGCTTCTTCCAATACCATTTTTGGCGCTTCTTCAAAATCCATGTAACAGAGCTAGCAACATTGATAGGTGAAGAAGCAATCGTCCGTAGTAATAATCTTTATTATCACAAGCGGGCTTACATTAACACTGCAATGAAGCTCCTGCGAAAATCCCCGAGTCACAGACAGTGACCCAAACCGGGAATTGAACCTGGGACCCAGGAGCTGTGAAGCAATTGTGCTAACCACCATGCTACCGTGCCACCCACTTTGGAATGTTTTATTAGATGTATCATTTTTTAAATGACCAATACCGCATTAAAATGCTGTTTATGATTACTTCAAATTTTAAGGGCCCTTCCTGTTGATGCACTGTTTAAGATCCAATCACCGCATGTTACCGGGCAGAGCGCAGTCTTTTGTGCCAATTCATTGGCCACCAGCCTCATCAGTTAATCCATGCCATCACTGATGTCAGTCTAAAACAGCACAGCCTTCTGAATTTTCCTGTTTGAATTAAAGGTGCAGGCTGCTTTGCCTGAAAGTCACAGGTCCATGAACCACCCATGGATTAAAAATGTAGCAGCAGAAATAAAAGAAAGAGGAAAGAGGGGAATAAATAGGAACAAACAGGAAGAACCTTTGCAACATATCCAATGGGTCGTTTAGGTCCATCTTCCATTACATGGGATAATACAACCTCAAATCCATACGGTGACGCCTCACATGTAAGTACCATTTTGTTTTTTAATCAAAATGCACAAATAAACTTGAAGATTGAAGTACTTGCTTCATTTTGTTGAAAGCTACTTTTTATAGCTTCTTCCAATACCATTTTTGGCGCTTCTTCAAAATACATGTAACAGAGCTAGCAACATTGATAGGTGAAGAAGCAATCGTCCGTAGTAATAATCTTTATTATCACAAGCGGGCTTACATTAACACTCCAATGAAGCACCTGCGAAAATCCCCTAGTCACAGACAGTGACCCAAACCGGGAATTGAACCTGGGACCCAGGAGCTGTGAAGCAATTGTGCTAACCACCATGCTACCGTGCCACCCACTTTGGAATGTTTTATTAGATGTATCATTTTTTAAATGACCAATACCACATTATAATGCTGTTTATGATTACTTCAAATTTTAAGGGCCCTTCCTGTTGATGCACTGTTTAAGATCCAATCACCGCCTGTTACTGGGCATAGCGCAGTGTTTTGGGCCAATTCATTGGCCACCAGCCTCATCAGTTAATCCATGCCATCACGGATGTCAGTCTAAAACAGCACAGCCTTCTGAATTTTCCTGTTTGAATTAAAGGTGCAGGCTGCTTTGCCTGAAAGTCACAGGTCCATGAACCACCCATGGATTAAAAATGTAGCAGCAGAAATAAAAGAAAGAGGAAATAGGGGAATAAACAGGAACAAACAGGAGGAACCTTTGCAACATATCCAATGGGTCGTTTAGGTCCATCTTCCATTACATGGGATAATACAACCTCAAATCCATACGGTGACGCCTCACATGTAAGTACCATTTTGTTTTTTAATCAAAATGCACAAATAAACTTGAAGATTGAAGTACTTGCTTCATTTTGTTGAAAGCTACTTTTTATAGCTTCTTCCAATACCATTTTTGGCGCTTCTTCAAAATACCTGTAACAGAGCTAGCAACATTGATAGGTGAAGAAGCAATCGTCCGTAGTAATAATCTTTATTATCACAAGCAGGCTTACATTAACACTGCAATGAAGCTCCTGCGAAAATCCCCTAGTCACAGACAGTGACCCAAACCGGGAATTGAACCTGGGACCAAGGAGCTGTAAAGCAATTGTGCTAACCACCATGCTACCGTGCCACCCACTTTGGAATGATTTATTAGATGTATCATTTTTTAAATGACCAATACCGCATTAAAATGCTGTTTATGATTACTTCAAATTTTAAGGGCCCTTCCTGTTGATGCACTGTTTAAGATCCAATCACCGCCTGTTACCGGGCAGAACGCAGTCTTTTGGGCCAATTCATTGGCCACCAGCCTCATCAGTTAATCCATGCCATCACTGATGTCAGTCTAAAACAGCCCAGCCTTCTGAATTTTCCTGTTTGAATTAAAGGTGCAGGCTGCTTTGCCTGAAAGTCACAGGTCCATGAACCACCCATGGATTAAAAATGTAGCAGCAGAAATAAAAGAAAGAGGAAATAGGGGAATAAACAGGAACAAACAGGAGGAACCTTTGCAACATATCCAATGGGTCGTTTAGGTCCATCTTCCATTACATGGGATAATACAACCTCAAATCCATACGGTGACGCCTCACATGTAAGTACCATTTTGTTTTTTAATCAAAATGCACAAATAAACTTGAAGATTGAAGTACTTGCTTCATTTTGTTGAAAGCTACTTTTTATAGCTTCTTCCAATACCATTTTTGGCGCTTCTTCAAAATACCTGTAACAGAGCTAGCAACATTGATAGGTGAAGAAGCAATCGTCCGTAGTAATAATCTTTATTATCACAAGCAGGCTTACATTAACACTGCAATGAAGCTCCTGCGAAAATCCCCTAGTCACAGACAGTGACCCAAACCGGGAATTGAACCTGGGACCAAGGAGCTGTAAAGCAATTGTGCTAACCACCATGCTACCGTGCCACCCACTTTGGAATGATTTATTAGATGGATCATTTTTTAAATGACCAATACCGCATTAAAATGCTGTTTATGATTACTTCAAATTTTAAGGGCCCTTCCTGTTGATGCACTGTTTAAGATCCAATCACCGCCTGTTACCGGGCAGAACGCAGTCTTTTGGGCCAATTCATTGGCCACCAGCCTCATCAGTTAATCCATGCCATCACTGATGTCAGTCTAAAACAGCCCAGCCTTCTGAATTTTCCTGTTTGAATTAAAGGTGCAGGCTGCTTTGCCTGAAAGTCACAGGTCCATGAACCACCCATGGATTAAAAATGTAGCAGCAGAAATAAAAGAAAGAGGAAATAGGGGAATAAACAGGAACAAACAGGAGGAACCTTTGCAACATATCCAATGGGTCGTTTAGGTCCATCTTCCATTACATGGGATAATACAACCTCAAATCCACACGGTGATGCCTCACATGTAAGTATCATTTTGTTTTTTAATCAAAATGCACAAATAAACTTGAAGATTGAAGTACTTGCTTCATTTTGTTGAAAGCTACTTTTTATAGCTTCTTCCAATACCATTTTTGGCGCTTCTTCAAAATACATGTAACAGAGCTAGCAACATTGATAGGTGAAAAAGCAATCGTCCGTAGTAATAATCTTTTATCACAAGCGGGCTTACATTAACACTGCAATGAAGCTCCTGCGAAAATCCCCTCGTCACAGACAGTGACCCAAACCGGGAATTGAACCTTGGACCCAGGAGATGTGAAGCAATTGTGCTAACCACCATGCTACCGTGCCACCCACTTTGGAATGTTTTATTAGATGTATCATTTTTTTAATGACCAATACCACATTAAAATGCTGTTTATGATTACTTCAAATTTAAGGGCCCTTCCTGTTGATGCACTGTTTAAGATCCAATCACCGCCTGTTACCGGGCAGAGCGCAGTCTTTTGGGCCAATTCATTGGCCACCAGCCTCATCAGTTAATCCATGCCATCACTGATGTCAGTCTAAAACATCACCGCCTTCTGAATTTTCCTGTTTGAATTAATGGTGCAGGCTGCTTTGCCTGAAAGTCACAGGTCCATGAACCACCCATGGATTAATAATGTAGCAGCAGAAATAAAAGAAAGAGGAAATAGGGGAATAAACAGGAACAAACAGGAGGACCCTTTGCAACATATCCAATGGGTCGTTTAGGTCCATCTTCCATTACATGGGATAATACAACCTCAAATCCATACGGTGACGCCTCACATGCAAGTACCATTTTCTTTTTTAATCAAAATGCACAAATAAACTTGAAGATTGAAGTACTTACTTCATTTTGTTGAAAGCTACTTTTTATAGCTTCTTCCAATACCATTTTTGGCGCTTCTTCAAAATACATGTAACAGAGCTAGCAACATTGATAGGTGAAGAAGCAATCGTCCGTAGTAATAATCTTTATTATCACAAGTGGGCTTACATTAACACTGCAATGAAGCCCCTGCGAAAATCCCCTAGTCACAGACAGTGACCCAAACCGGGAATTGAACCTGGGACCCAGGAGCTGTGAAGCAATTGTGCTAACCACCATGCTACCGTGCCACCCACTTTGGAATGTTTTATTCGATGTATCATTTTTTAAATGACCAATACCGCATTAAAATGCTGTTTATGATTACTTCAAATTTTAAGGGCCCTTCCTGTTGATGCACTGTTTAAGATCCAATCACCGCCTGTTACCGGGCAGAGCGCAGTCTTTTGGGCCAATTCATTGGCCACCAGCCTCATCAGTTAATCCATGCCATCACTGATGTCAGTCTAAAACAGCACAGCCTTCTGAATTTTCCTGTTTGAATTAATGGTGCAGGCTGCTTTGCCTGAAAGTCACAGGTCCATGAACCACCCATGGATTAAAAATGTAGCAGCAGAAATAAAAGAAAGAGGAAATAGGGGAATAAACAGGAACAAACAGGAGGAACCTTTGCAACATATCCAATGGGTCGTTTAGGTCCATCTTCCATTACATGGGATAATACAACCTCAAATCCATACGGTGACGCCTCACATGTAAGTACTATTTTGTTTTTTAATCAAAATGCACAAATAAACTTGAAGATTGAAGTACTTGCTTCATTTTGTTGAAAGCTACTTTTTATAGCTTCTTCCAATACCATTTTTGGCGCTTCTTCAAAATACATGTAACAGAGCTAGCAACATTGATAGGTGAAGAAGCAATCGTCCGTAGTAATAATCTTTATTATCACAAGCGGGCTTACATTAACACTGCAATGAAGCTCCTGCGAAAATCCCCTAGTCACAGACAGTGACCCAAACCGGGAATTGAACCTGGGACCCAGGAGCTGTGAAGCAATTGTGCTAACCACCATGCTACCGTGCCACCCACTTTGGAATGTTTTGTTAGATGTATCATTTTTTAAATGACCAATACCGCATTAAAATGCTGTTTATGATTACTTCAAATTTTAAGGGCCCTTCCTGTTGATGCACTGTTTAAGATCCAATCACCGCCTGTTACCGGGCAGAGCGCAGTCTTTTGGGCCAATTCATTGGCCAACAGCCTCATCAGTTAATCCATGCCATCACTGATGTCAGTCTAAAACAGCACAGCCTTCTGAATTTTCCTGTTTGAATTAAAGGTGCAGGCTGCTTTGCCTGAAAGTCACAGGTCCATGAACCAACCATGGATTAAAAATGTAGCAGCAGAAATAAAAGAAAGAGGAAATAGGGGAATAAACAGGAACAAACAGGAAGAACCTTTGCAACATCTCCAATGGGTCGTTTAGGTCCATCTTCCATTACATGGGATAATACAACCTCAAATCCATACGGTGACGCCTCACATGTAAGTACCATTTTCTTTTTTAATCAAAATGCACAAATAAACTTGAAGATTGAAGTACTTACTTCATTTTGTTGAAAGCTACTTTTTATAGCTTCTTCCAATACCATTTTCGGCGCTTCTTCAAAATACATGTAACAGAGCTAGCAACATTGATAGGTGAAGAAGCAATCGTCCGTAGTAATAATCTTTATTATCACAAGCGGGCTTACATTAACACTGCAATGAAGCCCCTGCGAAAATCCCCTAGTCACAGACAGTGACCCAAACCGGGAATTGAACCTGGGACCCAGGAGCTGTGAAGCAATTGTGCTAACCAGCATGCTACCGTGCCACCCACTTTGGAATGTTTTGTTAGATGTATCATTTTTTAAATGACCAATACCGCATTAAAATGCTGTTTATGATTACTTCAAATTTTAAGGGCCCTTCCTGTTGATGCACTGTTTAAGATCCAATCAACGCCTGTTACCGGGCAGAGCGCAGTCTTTTGGGCAAATTCATTGGCCACCAGCCTCATCAGTTAATCCATGCCATCACTGATGTCAGTCTAAAACAGCACAGCCTACTGAATTTTCCTGTTTGTATTAATGGTGCAGGCTGCTTTGCCTGAAAGTCACAAGTCCATGAACCACCCATGGATTAAAAATGTAGCAGCAGAAATAAAAGAAAGAGGAAATAGGGGAATAAACAGGAACAAACAGGAAGAACCTTTGCAACATCTCCAATGGGTCGTTTAGGTCCATCTTCCATTACATGGGATAATACAACCTCAAATCCATACGGTGACGCCTCACATGTAAGTACCATTTTCTTTTTTAATCAAAATGCACAAATAAACTTGAAGATTGAAGTACTTGCTTCATTTTGTTGAAAGCTACTTTTTATAGCTTCTTCCAATACCATTTTCGGCGCTTCTTCAAAATACATGTAACAGAGCTAGCAACATTGATAGGTGAAGAAGCAATCGTCCGTAGTAATAATCTTTATTATCACAAGCAGGCTTACATTAACACTGCAATGAAGCTCCTGCGAAAATCCCCTAGTCACAGACAGTGACCCAAACCGGGTATTGAACCTGGGACCCAGGAGCTGTGAAGCAATTGTGCTAACCAGCATGCTACCGTGCCACCCACTTTGGAATGTTTTGTTAGATGTATCATTTTTTAAATGACCAATACCGCATTAAAATGCTGTTTATGATTACTTCAAATTTTAAGGGCCCTTCCTGTTGATGCACTGTTTAAGATCCAATCACCGCCTGTTACCGGGCAGAGCGCAGTCTTTTGGGCCAATTCATTGGCCACCAGCCTCATCAGTTAATCCATGCCATCACTGATGTCAGTCTAAAACAGCACAGCCTTCTGAATTTTCCTGTTTGTATTAATGGTGCAGGCTGCTTTGCCTGAAAGTCACAAGTCCATGAACCACCCATGGATTAAAAATGTAGCAGCAGAAATAAAAGAAAGAGGAAATAGGGGAATAAACAGGAACAAACAGGAAGAACCTTTGCAACATCTCCAATGGGTCGTTTAGGTCCATCTTCCATTACATGGGATAATACAACCTCAAATCCATACGGTGACGCCTCACATGTAAGTACCATTTTGTTTTTTAATCAAAATGCACAAATAAACTTGAAGATTGAAGTACTTGCTTCATTTTGTTGAAAGCTACTTTTTATAGCTTCTTCCAATCCCATTTTTGGCGCTTCTTCAAAATACATGTAACAGAGCTAGCAACATTGATAGGTGAAGAAGCAATCGTCCGTAGTAATAATCTTTATTATCACAAGCGGGCTTACATTAACACTGCAATGAAGCTCCTGCGAAAATCCCCTAGTCACAGACAGTGACCCAAACCATGAATTGAACCTGGGACCCAGGAGCTGTGAAGCAATTGTGCTAACCACCATGCTACCGTGCCACCCACTTTGGAATGTTTTATTAGATGTATCATTTTTTAAATGACCAATACCGCATTAAAATGCTGTTTATGATTACTTCAAATTTTAAGGGCCCTTCCTGTTGATGCACTGTTTAAGATCCAATCACCGCCTGTTACCGGGCAGAGCGCAGTCTTTTGGGCCAATTCATTGGCCACCAGCCTCATCAGTTAATCCATGCCATCACTGATGTCAGTCTAAAACAGCACAGCCTTCTGAATTTTCCTGTTTGAATTAAAGGTGCAGGCTGCTTTGCCTGAAAGTCACAGGTCCATGAACCACCCATGGATTAAAAATGTAGCAGCAGAAATAAAAGAAAGAGGAAATAGGGGAATAAACAGGAACAAACAGGAGGAACCTTTGCAACATATCCAATGGGTCGTTTAGGTCCATCTTCCATTACATGGGATAATACAACCTCAAATCCATACGGTGACGCCTCACATGTAAGTACCATTTTGTTTTTTAATCAAAATGCACAAATAAACTTGAAGATTGAAGTACTTGCTTCATTTTGTTGAAAGCTACTTTTTATAGCTTCTTCCAATACCATTTTCGGCGCTTCTTCAAAATACATATAACAGAGCTAGCAACATTGATAGGTGAAGAAGCAATCGTCCGTAGTAATAATCTTTATTATCACAAGCAGGCTTACATTAACACTGCAATGAAGCTCCTGCGAAAATCCCCTAGTCACAGACAGTGACCCAAACCGGGAATTGAACCTGGGACCCAGGAGCTGTGAAGCAATTGTGCTAACCACCATGCTACCGTGCCACCCACTTTGGAATGTTTTGTTAGATGTATCATTTTTTAAATGACCAATACCGCATTAAAATGCTGTTTATGATTACTTCAAATTTTAAGGGCCCTTCCTGTTGATGCACTGTTTAAGATCCAATCACCGCCTGTTACCGGGCAGAGCGCAGTCTTTTGGGCCAATTCATTGGCCAACAGCCTCATCAGTTAATCCATGCCATCACTGATGTCAGT
Source organism: Scyliorhinus torazame (assembly GCF_047496885.1). Classification (NCBI taxonomy): domain Eukaryota; kingdom Metazoa; phylum Chordata; class Chondrichthyes; order Carcharhiniformes; family Scyliorhinidae; genus Scyliorhinus; species Scyliorhinus torazame. The sequence continues at coordinate 306,045,347 of NC_092708.1, forward strand.
CTAAAACAGCACAGCCTTCTGAATTTTCCTGTTTGAATTAAAGGTGCAGGCTGCTTTGCCTGAAAGTCACAGGTCCATGAACCAACCATGGATTAAAAATGTAGCAGCAGAAATAAAAGAAAGAGGAAATAGGGGAATAAACAGGAACAAACAGGAAGAACCTTTGCAACATCTCCAATGGGTCGTTTAGGTCCATCTTCCATTACATGGGATAATACAACCTCAAATCCATACGGTGACGCCTCACATGTAAGTACCATTTTCTTTTTTAATCAAAATGCACAAATAAACTTGAAGATTGAAGTACTTACTTCATTTTGTTGAAAGCTACTTTTTATAGCTTCTTCCAATACCATTTTCGGCGCTTCTTCAAAATACATGTAACAGAGCTAGCAACATTGATAGGTGAAGAAGCAATCGTCCGTAGTAATAATCTTTATTATCACAAGCGGGCTTACATTAACACTGCAATGAAGCCCCTGCGAAAATCCCCTAGTCACAGACAGTGACCCAAACCGGGAATTGAACCTGGGACCCAGGAGCTGTGAAGCAATTGTGCTAACCACCATGCTACCGTGCCACCCACTTTGGAATGTTTTATTCGATGTATCATTTTTTAAATGACCAATGCCGCATTAAAATGCTGTTTATGATTACTTCAAATTTTAAGGGCCCTTCCTGTTGATGCACTGTTTAAGATCCAATCACCGCCTGTTACCGGGCAGAGCGCAGTCTTTTGGGCCAATTCATTGGCCACCAGCCTCATCAGTTAATCCATGCCATCACTGATGTCAGTCTAAAACAGCACAGCCTTCTGAATTTTCCTGTTTGAATTAATGCTGCAGGCTGCTTTGCCTGAAAGTCACAGGTCCATGAACCACCCATGGATTAAAAATGTAGCAGCAGAAATAAAAGAAAGAGGAAATAGGGGAATAAACAGGAACAAACAGGAGGAACCTTTGCAACATCTCCAATGGGTCGTTTAGGTCCATCTTCCATTACATGGGATAATACAACCTCAAATCCATACGGTGACGCCTCACATGTAAGTACCATTTTCTTTTTTAATCAAAATGCACAAATAAACTTGAAGATTGAAGTACTTGCTTCATTTTGTTGAAAGCTACTTTTTATAGCTTCTTCCAATACCATTTTCGGCGCTTCTTCAAAATACATGTAACAGAGCTAGCAACATTGATAGGTGAAGAAGCAATCGTCCGTAGTAATAATCTTTATTATCACAAGCAGGCTTACATTAACACTGCAATGAAGCTCCTGCGAAAATCCCCTAGTCACAGACAGTGACCCAAACCGGGAATTGAACCTGGGACCCAGGAGCTGTGAAGCAATTGTGCTAACCAGCATGCTACCGTGCCACCCACTTTGGAATGTTTTGTTAGATGTATCATTTTTTAAATGACCAATACCGCATTAAAATGCTGTTTATGGTTACTTCAAATTTTAAGGGCCCTTCCTGTTGATGCACTGTTTAAGATCCAATCAACGCCTGTTACCGGGCAGAGCGCAGTCTTTTGGGCAAATTCATTGGCCACCAGCCTCATCAGTTAATCCATGCCATCACTGATGTCAGTCTAAAACAGCACAGCCTTCTGAATTTTCCTGTTTGTATTAATGGTGCAGGCTGCTTTGCCTGAAAGTCACAAGTCCATGAACCACCCATGGATTAAAAATGTAGCAGCAGAAATAAAAGAAAGAGGAAATAGGGGAATAAACAGGAACAAACAGGAAGAACCTTTGCAACATCTCCAATGGGTCGTTTAGGTCCATCTTCCATTACATGGGATAATACAACCTCAAATCCATACGGTGACGCCTCACATGTAAGTACCATTTTCTTTTTTAATCAAAATGCACAAATAAACTTGAAGATTGAAGTACTTGCTTCATTTTGTTGAAAGCTACTTTTTATAGCTTCTTCCAATACCATTTTCGGCGCTTCTTCAAAATACATGTAACAGAGCTAGCAACATTGATAGGTGAAGAAGCAATCGTCCGTAGTAATAATCTTTATTATCACAAGCAGGCTTACATTAACACTGCAATGAAGCTCCTGCGAAAATCCCCTAGTCACAGACAGTGACCCAAACCGGGTATTGAACCTGGGACCCAGGAGCTGTGAAGCAATTGTGCTAACCAGCATGCTACCGTGCCACCCACTTTGGAATGTTTTGTTAGATGTATCATTTTTTAAATGACCAATACCGCATTAAAATGCTGTTTATGATTACTTCAAATTTTAAGGGCCCTTCCTGTTGATGCACTGTTTAAGATCCAATCACCGCCTGTTACCGGGCAGAGCGCAGTCTTTTGGGCCAATTCATTGGCCACCAGCCTCATCAGTTAATCCATGCCATCACTGATGTCAGTCTAAAACAGCACAGCCTTCTGAATTTTCCTGTTTGTATTAATGGTGCAGGCTGCTTTGCCTGAAAGTCACAAGTCCATGAACCACCCATGGATTAAAAATGTAGCAGCAGAAATAAAAGAAAGAGGAAATAGGGGAATAAACAGGAACAAACAGGAAGAACCTTTGCAACATCTCCAATGGGTCGTTTAGGTCCATCTTCCATTACATGGGATAATACAACCTCAAATCCATACGGTGACGCCTCACATGTAAGTACCATTTTGTTTTTTAATTAAAATGCACAAATAAACTTGAAGATTGAAGTACTTGCTTCATTTTGTTGAAAGCTACTTTTTATAGCTTCTTCCAATCCCATTTTTGGCGCTTCTTCAAAATACATGTAACAGAGCGAGCAACATTGATAGGTGAAAAAGCAATCGTCCGTAGTAATAATCTTTATTATCACAAGCGGGCTTACATTAACACTGCAATGAAGCTCCTGCGAAAATCCCCTAGTCACAGACAGTGACCCAAACCGGGAATTGAACCTGGGACCCAGGAGCTGTGAAGCAATTGTGCTAACCACCATGCTACCGTGCCACCCACTTTGGAATGTTTTATTAGATGTATCATTTTTTAAATGACCAATACCGCATTAAAATGCTGTTTATGATTACTTCAAATTTTAAGGGCCCTTCCTGTTGATGCACTGTTTAAGATCCAATCACCGCCTGTTACCGGGCAGAGCGCAGTCTTTTGGGCCAATTCATTGGCCACCAGCCTCATCAGTTAATCCATGCCATCACTGATGTCAGTCTAAAACAGCACAGCCTTCTGAATTTTCCTGTCTGAATTAATGGTGCAGGCTGCTTTGCCTGAAAGTCACAGGTCCATGAACCACCCATGGATTAAAAATGTAGCAGCAGAAATAAAAGAAAGACGAAATAGGGTAATAAACAGGAACAAACAGGAGGAACCTTTTGCAACATATCCAATGGGTCTTTAGGTCCACCTTCCATTACATGGGATAATACAACCTCAAATCCATACGGTGACGCCTCAAAAGAAAGAACGATTTTGTTTTTTAATCAAAATGCACAAATAAACTTGAAGATTGAAGTACTTGCTTCATTTTGTTGAAAGCTACTTTTTATAGCTTCTTCCAATACCATTTTTGGCGCTTCTTCAAAATACATGTAACAGAGCTAGCAACATTGATAGGTGAAGAAGCAATCGTCCGTAGTAATGATCTTTATTATCACAAGGGGGCTTACATTAACACTGCAATGAAGCTCCTGCGAAAATCCCCTAGTCACAGACAGTGACCCAAACCGGGAATTGAACCTGGGACCCAGGAGCTGTGAAGCAATTGTGCTAACCACCATGCTACCGTGCCACCCACTTTGGAATGTTTTATTAGATGTATCATTTTTTTAATGACCAATACCACATTAAAATGCTGTTTATGATTACTTCAAATTTAAGGGCCCTTCCTGTTGATGCACTGTTTAAGATCCAATCACCGCCTGTTACCGGGCAGAGCGCAGTCTTTTGGGCCAATTCATTGGCCACCAGCCTCATCAGTTAATCCATGCCATCACTGATGTCAGTCTAAAACAGCACCGCCTTCTGAATTTTCCTGTTTGAATTAATGGTGCAGGCTGCTTTGCCTGAAAGTCACAGGTCCATGAACCACCCATGGATTAAAAATGTAGCAGCAGAAATAAAAGAAAGAGGAAATAGGGGAATAAACAGGAACAAACAGGAGGAACCTTTGCAACATATCCAATGGGTCGTTTAGGTCCATCTTCCATTACATGGGATAATACAACCTCAAATCCATACGGTGACGCCTCACATGTAAGTACCATTTTCTTTTTTAATCAAAATGCACAAATAAACTTGAAGATTGAAGTACTTGCTTCATTTTGTTGAAAGCTACTTTTTATAGCTTCTTCCAATACCATTTTCGGCGCTTCTTCAAAATACATGTAACAGAGCTAGCAACATTGATAGGTGAAGAAGCAATCGTCCGTAGTAATAATCTTTATTATCACAAGCGGGCTTACATTAACACTGCAATGAAGCTCCTGCGAAAATCCCCTAGTCACAGACAGTGACCCAAACCGGGAATTGAACCTGGGACCCAGGAGCTGTGAAGCAATTGTGCTAACCACCATGCTACCGTGCCACCCACTTTGGAATGTTTTGTTAGATGTATCATTTTTTAAATGACCAATACCGCATTAAAATGCTGTTTATGATTACTTCAAATTTTAAGGGCCCTTCCTGTTGATGCACTGTTTAAGATCCAATCACCGCCTGTTACCGGGCAGAGCGCAGTCTTTTGGGCCAATTCATTGGCCAACAGCCTCATCAGTTAATCCATGCCATCACTGATGTCAGTCTAAAACAGCACAGCCTTCTGAATTTTCCTGTTTGAATTATAGGTGCAGGCTGCTTTGCCTGAAAGTCACAGGTCCATGAACCAACCATGGATTAAAAATGTAGCAGCAGAAATAAAAGAAAGAGGAAATAGGGGAATAAACAGGAACAAACAGGAAGAACCTTTGCAACATATCCAATGGGTCGTTTAGGTCCATCTTCCATTACATGCGATAATACAACCTCAAATCCATACGGTGACGCCTCACATGTAAGTACCATTTTCTTTTTTAATCAAAATGCACAAATAAACTTGAAGATTGAAGTACTTGCTTCATTTTGTTGAAAACTACTTTTTATAGCTTCTTCCAATCCCATTTTTGGCGCTTCTTCAAAATACATGTAACAGAGCTAGCAACATTGATAGGTGAAAAAGCAATCGTCCGTAGTAATAATCTTTATTATCACAAGCGGGCTTACATTAACACTGCAATGAAGCTCCTGCGAAAATCCCCTAGTCACAGACAGTGACCCAAACCGGGAATTGAACCTGGGACCCAGGAGCTGTGAAGCAATTGTGCTAACCACCATGCTACCGTGCCACCCACTTTGGAATGTTTTATTAGATGTATCATTTTTTAAATGACCAATACCGCATTAAAATGCTGTTTATGATTACTTCAAATTTTAAGGGCCCTTCCTGTTGATGCACTGTTTAAGATCCAATCACCGCCTGTTACCGGGCAGAGCGCAGTCTTTTGGGCCAATTCATTGGCCACCAGCCTCATCAGTTAATCCATGCCATCACTGATGTCAGTCTAAAACAGCACAGCCTTCTGAATTTTCCTGTCTGAATTAATGGTGCAGGCTGCTTTGCCTGAAAGTCACAGGTCCATGAACCACCCATGGATTAAAAATGTAGCAGCAGAAATAAAAGAAAGACGAAATAGGGTAATAAACAGGAACAAACAGGAGGAACCTTTTGCAACATATCCAATGGGTCTTTAGGTCCACCTTCCATTACATGGGATAATACAACCTCAAATCCATACGGTGACGCCTCAAAAGAAAGAACGATTTTGTTTTTTAATCAAAATGCACAAATAAACTTGAAGATTGAAGTACTTGCTTCATTTTGTTGAAAGCTACTTTTTATAGCTTCTTCCAATACCATTTTTGGCGCTTCTTCAAAATACATGTAACAGAGCTAGCAACATTGATAGGTGAAGAAGCAATCGTCCGTAGTAATGATCTTTATTATCACAAGGGGGCTTACATTAACACTGCAATGAAGCTCCTGCGAAAATCCCCTAGTCACAGACAGTGACCCAAACCGGGAATTGAACCTGGGACCCAGGAGCTGTGAAGCAATTGTGCTAACCACCATGCTACCGTGCCACCCACTTTGGAATGTTTTATTAGATGTATCATTTTTTTAATGACCAATACCACATTAAAATGCTGTTTATGATTACTTCAAATTTAAGGGCCCTTCCTGTTGATGCACTGTTTAAGATCCAATCACCGCCTGTTACCGGGCAGAGCGCAGTCTTTTGGGCCAATTCATTGGCCACCAGCCTCATCAGTTAATCCATGCCATCACTGATGTCAGTCTAAAACAGCACCGCCTTCTGAATTTTCCTGTTTGAATTAATGGTGCAGGCTGCTTTGCCTGAAAGTCACAGGTCCATGAACCACCCATGGATTAAAAATGTAGCAGCAGAAATAAAAGAAAGAGGAAATAGGGGAATAAACAGGAACAAACAGGAGGAACCTTTGCAACATATCCAATGGGTCGTTTAGGTCCATCTTCCATTACATGGGATAATACAACCTCAAATCCATACGGTGACGCCTCACATGTAAGTACCATTTTCTTTTTTAATCAAAATGCACAAATAAACTTGAAGATTGAAGTACTTGCTTCATTTTGTTGAAAGCTACTTTTTATAGCTTCTTCCAATACCATTTTCGGCGCTTCTTCAAAATACATGTAACAGAGCTAGCAACATTGATAGGTGAAGAAGCAATCGTCCGTAGTAATAATCTTTATTATCACAAGCGGGCTTACATTAACACTGCAATGAAGCTCCTGCGAAAATCCCCTAGTCACAGACAGTGACCCAAACCGGGAATTGAACCTGGGACCCAGGAGCTGTGAAGCAATTGTGCTAACCACCATGCTACCGTGCCACCCACTTTGGAATGTTTTGTTAGATGTATCATTTTTTAAATGACCAATACCGCATTAAAATGCTGTTTATGATTACTTCAAATTTTAAGGGCCCTTCCTGTTGATGCACTGTTTAAGATCCAATCACCGCCTGTTACCGGGCAGAGCGCAGTCTTTTGGGCCAATTCATTGGCCAACAGCCTCATCAGTTAATCCATGCCATCACTGATGTCAGTCTAAAACAGCACAGCCTTCTGAATTTTCCTGTTTGAATTATAGGTGCAGGCTGCTTTGCCTGAAAGTCACAGGTCCATGAACCAACCATGGATTAAAAATGTAGCAGCAGAAATAAAAGAAAGAGGAAATAGGGGAATAAACAGGAACAAACAGGAAGAACCTTTGCAACATATCCAATGGGTCGTTTAGGTCCATCTTCCATTACATGCGATAATACAACCTCAAATCCATACGGTGACGCCTCACATGTAAGTACCATTTTCTTTTTTAATCAAAATGCACAAATAAACTTGAAGATTGAAGTACTTACTTCATTTTGTTGAAAGCTACTTTTTATAGCTTCTTCCAATACCATTTTTGGCGCTTCTTCAAAATACATGTAACAGAGCTAGCAACATTGATAGGTGAAGAAGCAATCGTCCATAGTAATAATCTTTATTACCACAAGCCGGCTTACATTAACACTGCAATGAAGCCCCTGCGAAAATCCCCTAGTCACAGACAGTGACCCAAACCGGGAATTGAACCTGGGACCCAGGAGCTGTGAAGCAATTGTGCTAACCACCATGCTACCGTGCCACCCACTTTGGAATGTTTTATTCGATGTATCATTTTTTAAATGACCAATGCCGCATTAAAATGCTGTTTATGATTACTTCAAATTTTAAGGGCCCTTCCTGTTGATGCACTGTTTAAGATCCAATCACCGCCTGTTACCGGGCAGAGCGCAGTCTTTTGGGCCAATTCATTGGCCACCAGCCTCATCAGTTAATCCATGCCATCACTGATGTCAGTCTAAAACAGCACAGCCTTCTGAATTTTCCTGTTTGTATTAATGGTGCAGGCTGCTTTGCCTGAAAGTCACAAGTCCATGAACCACCCATGGATTAAAAATGTAGCAGCAGAAATAAAAGAAAGAGGAAATAGGGGAATAAACAGGAACAAACAGGAAGAACCTTTGCAACATCTCCAATGGGTCGTTTAGGTCCATCTTCCATTACATGGGATAATACAACCTCAAATCCATACGGTGACACCTCACATGTAAATACCATTTTCTTTTTTAATCAAAATGCACAAATAAACTTGAAGATTGAAGTACTTGCTTCATTTTGTTGAAAGCTACTTTTTATAGCTTCTTCCAATACCATTTTCGGCGCTTCTTCAAAATACATGTAACAGAGCTAGCAACATTGATAGGTGAAGAAGCAATCGTCCGTAGTAATAATCTTTATTATCACAAGCAGGCTTACATTAACACTGCAATGAAGCTCCTGCGAAAATCCCCTAGACACAGACAGTGACCCAAACCGGGAATTGAACCTGGGACCCAGGAGCTGTGAAGCAATTGTGCTAACCAGCATGCTACCGTGCCACCCACTTTGGAATGTTTTGTTAGATGTATCATTTTTTAAATGACCAATACCGCATTAAAATGCTGTTTATGATTACTTCAAATTTTAAGGGCCCTTCCTGTTGATGCACTGTTTAAGATCCAATCACCGCCTGTTACCGGGCAGAGCGCAGTCTTTTGGGCCAATTCATTGGCCACCAGCCTCATCAGTTAATCCATGCCATCACTGATGTCAGTCTAAAACAGCACAGCCTTCTGAATTTTCCTGTTTGTATTAATGGTGCAGGCTGCTTTGCCTGAAAGTCACAAGTCCATGAACCACCCATGGATTAAAAATGTAGCAGCAGAAATAAAAGAAAGAGGAAATAGGGGAATAAACAGGAACAAACAGGAAGAACCTTTGCAACATCTCCAATGGGTCGTTTCGGTCCATCTTCCATTACATGGGATAATACAACCTCAAATCCATACGGTGACGCCTCACATGTAAGTACCATTTTCTTTTTTAATCAAAATGCACAAATAAACTTGAAGATTGAAGTACTTGCTTCATTTTGTTGAAAGCTACTTTTTATAGCTTCTTCCAATACCATTTTCGGCGCTTCTTCAAAATACATGTAACAGAGCTAGCAACATTGATAGGTGAAGAAGCAATCGTCCGCAGTAATAATCTTTATTATCACAAGCAGGCTTACATTAACACTGCAATGAAGCTCCTGCGAAAATCCCCTAGTCACAGACAGTGACCCAAACCGGGTATTGAACCTGGGACCCAGGAGCTGTGAAGCAATTGTGCTAACCAGCATGCTACCGTGCCACCCACTTTGGAATGTTTTGTTAGATGTATCATTTTTTAAATGACCAATACCGCATTAAAATGCTGTTTATGATTACTTCAAATTTTAAGGGCCCTTCCTGTTGATGCACTGTTTAAGATCCAATCACCGCCTGTTACCGGGCAGAGCACAGTCTTTTGGGCCAATTCATTGGCCACCAGCCTCATCAGTTAATCCATGCCATCACTGATGTCAGTCTAAAACAGCACAGCCTTCTGAATGTTCCTGTTTGAATTAATGGTGCAGGCTGCTTTGCCTGAAAGTCACAAGTCCATGAACCACCCATGGATTAAAAATGTAGCAGCAGAAATAAAAGAAAGAGGAAATAGGGGAATAAACAGGAACAAACAGGAAGAACCTTTGCAACATCTCCAATGGGTCGTTTAGGTCCATCTTCCATTACATGGGATAATACAACCTCAAATCCATACGGTGACGCCTCACATGTAAGTACCATTTTGTTTTTTAATCAAAATGCACAAATAAACTTGAAGGTTGAAGTACTTGCTTCATTTTGTTGAAAGCTACTTTTTATAGCTTCTTCCAATACCATTTTTGGCGCTTCTTCAAAATACATGTAACAGAGCTAGCAACATTGATAGGTGAAAAAGCAATCGTCCGTAGTACTAATCTTTATTATCACAAGCGGGCTTACATTAACACTGCAATGAAGCTCCTGCGAAAATCCCCTAGTCACAGACAGTGACCCAAACCGGGAATTGAACCTGGGACCCAGGAGCTGTGAAGCAATTGTGCTAACCACCATGCTACCGTGCCACCCACTTTGGAATGTTTTATTAGATGTATCATTTTTTAAATGACCAATACCGCATTAAAATGCTGTTTATGATTACTTCAAATTTTAAGGGCCCTTCCTGTTGATGCACTGTTTAAGATCCAATCACCGCCTGTTACCGGGCAGAGCGCAGTCTTTTGGGCCAATTCATTGGCCACCAGCCTCATCAGTTAATCCATGCCATCACTGATGTCAGTCTAAAACAGCACAGCCTTCTGAATTTTCCTGTCTGAATTAATGGTGCAGGCTGCTTTGCCTGAAAGTCACAGGTCCATGAACCACCCATGGATTAAAAATGTAGCAGCAGAAATAAAAGAAAGACGAAATAGGGTAATAAACAGGAACAAACAGGAGGAACCTTTTGCAACATATCCAATGGGTCTTTAGGTCCACCTTCCATTACATGGGATAATACAACCTCAAATCCATACGGTGACGCCTCAAAAGAAAGAACGATTTTCTTTTTTAATCAAAATGCACAAATAAACTTGAAGATTGAAGTACTTGCTTCATTTTGTTGAAAGCTACTTTTTATAGCTTCTTCCAATACCATTTTCGGCGCTTCTTCAAAATACATGTAACAGAGCTAGCAACATTGATAGGTGAAGAAGCAATCGTCCGTAGTAATAATCTTTATTATCACAAGCAGGCTTACATTAACACTGCAATGAAGCTCCTGCGAAAATCCCCTAGTCACAGACAGTGACCCAATCCGGGAATTGAACCTGGGACCCAGGAGCTGTGAAGCAATTGTGCTAACCAGCATGCTACCGTGCCACCCACTTTGGAATGTTTTGTTAGATGTATCATTTTTTAAATGACCAATACCGCATTAAAATGCTGTATATGATTACTTCAAATTTTAAGGGCCCTTCCTGTTGATGCACTGTTTAAGATCCAATCACCGCCTGCTACCGGGCAGAGCGCAGTCTTCTGGGCCAATTCATTGGCCAACAGCCTCATCAGTTAACCCATGCCATCACTGATGTCAGTCTAAAACAGCACAGCCTTCTGAATTTTCCTGTTTGAATTAAAGGTGCAGGCTGCTTTGCCTGAAAGTCACAGGTCCATGAACCACCCATGGATTAAAAATGTAGCAGCAGAAATAAAAGAAAGAGGAAATAGGGGAATAAACAGGAACAAACAGGAGGAACCTTTGCAACATATCCAATGGGTCGTTTAGGTCCATCTTCCATTACATGGGATAATACAACCTCAAATCCATACGGTGACGCCTCACATGTAAGTACCATTTTCTTTTTAAATCAAAATGCACAAATAAACTTGAAGATTGAAGTACTTGCTTCATTTTGTTGAAAGCTACTTTTTATAGCTTCTTCCAATACCATTTTCGGCGCTTCTTCAAAATACATGTAACAGAGCTAGCAACATTGATAGGTGAAGAAGCAATCGTCCGTAGTAATAATCTTTATTATCACAAGCGGGCTTACATTAACACTGCAATGAAGCTCCTGCGAAAATCCCCTAGTCACAGACAGTGACCCAAACCGGGAATTGAACCTGGGACCCAGGAGCTGTGAAGCAATTGTGCTAACCAGCATGCTACCGTGCCACCCACTTTGGAATGTTTTGTTAGATGTATCATTTTTTAAATGACCAATACCGCATTAAAATGCTGTATATGATTACCTCAAATTTTAAGGGCCCTTCCTGTTGATGCACTGTTTAAGATCCAATCACCGCCTGTTACCGGGCAGAGCGCAGTCTTTTGGGCCAATTCATTGGCCAACAGCCTCATCAGTTAATCCATGCCATCACTGATGTCAGTCTAAAACAGCACAGCCTTCTGAATTTTCCTGTTTGAATTAAAGGTGCAGGCTGCTTTGCCTGAAAGTCACAGGTCCATGAACCACCCATGGATTAAAAATGTAGCAGCAGAAATAAAAGAAAGAGGAAATAGGGGAATAAACAGGAACAAACAGGAGGAACCTTTGCAACATATCCAATGGGTCGTTTAGGTCCATCTTCCATTACATGGGATAATACAACCTCAAATCCATACGGTGACGCCTCACATGTAAGTACCATTTTCTTTTTTAATCAAAATGCACAAATAAACTTGAAGATTGAAGTACTTGCTTCATTTTGTTGAAAGCTACTTTTTATAGCTTCTTCCAATACCATTTTTGGCGCTTCTTCAAAATACATGTAACAGAGCTAGCAACATTGATAGGTGAAGAAGCAATCGTCCGTAGTAATGATCTTTATTATCACAAGGGGGCTTACATTAACACTGCAATGAAGCTCCTGCGAAAATCCCCTAGTCACAGACAGTGACCCAAACCGGGAATTGAACCTGGGACCCAGGAGCTGTGAAGCAATTGTGCTAACCACCATTCTACCGTGCCACCCACTTTGGAATGTTTTATTAGATGTATCATTTTTTTAATGACCAATACCACATTAAAATGCTGTTTATGATTACTTCAAATTTAAGGGCCCTTCCTGTTGATGCACTGTTTAAGATCCAATCACCGCCTGTTACCGGGCAGGGAGCAGTCTTTTGGGCCAATTCATTGGCCACCAGCCTCATCAGTTAATCCATGCCATCACTGACGTCAGTCTAAAACAGCACCGCCTTCTGAATTTTCCTGTTTGAATTAATGGTGCAGGCTGCTTTGCCTGAAAGTCACAGGTCCATGAACCACCCATGGATTAAAAATGTAGCAGCAGAAATAAAAGAAAGAGGAAATAGGGGAATAAACAGGAACAAACAGGAGGAACCTTTGCAACATATCCAATGGGTCGTTTAGGTCCATCTTCCATTACATGGGATAATACAACCTCAAATCCATACGGTGACGCCTCACATGTAAGTACCATTTTCTTTTTAAATCAAAATGCACAAATAAACTTGAAGATTGAAGTACTTGCTTCATTTTGTTGAAAGCTACTTTTTATAGCTTCTTCCAATACCATTTTCGGCGCTTCTTCAAAATACATGTAACAGAGCTAGCAACATTGATAGGTGAAGAAGCAATCGTCCGTAGTAATAATCTTTATTATCACAAGCGGGCTTACATTAACACTGCAATGAAGCTCCTGCGAAAATCCCCTAGTCACAGACAGTGACCCAAACCGGGAATTGAACCTGGGACCCAGGAGCTGTGAAGCAATTGTGCTAACCAGCATGCTACCGTGCCACCCACTTTGGAATGTTTTGTTAGATGTATCATTTTTTAAATGACCAATACCGCATTAAAATGCTGTATATGATTACCTCAAATTTTAAGGGCCCTTCCTGTTGATGCACTGTTTAAGATCCAATCACCGCCTGTTACCGGGCAGAGCGCAGTCTTTTGGGCCAATTCATTGGCCAACAGCCTCATCAGTTAATCCATGCCATCACTGATGTCAGTCTAAAACAGCACAGCCTTCTGAATTTTCCTGTTTGAATTAAAGGTGCAGGCTGCTTTGCCTGAAAGTCACAGGTCCATGAACCACCCATGGATTAAAAATGTAGCAGCAGAAATAAAAGAAAGAGGAAATAGGGGAATAAACAGGAACAAACAGGAGGAACCTTTGCAACATATCCAATGGGTCGTTTAGGTCCATCTTCCATTACATGGGATAATACAACCTCAAATCCATACGGTGACGCCTCACATGTAAGTACCATTTTCTTTTTAAATCAAAATGCACAAATAAACTTGAAGATTGAAGTACTTGCTTCATTTTGTTGAAAGCTACTTTTTATAGCTTCTTCCAATACCATTTTTGGCGCTTCTTCAAAATACATGTAACAGAGCTAGCAACATTGATAGGTGAAGAAGCAATCGTCCGTAGTAATGATCTTTATTATCACAAGGGGGCTTACATTAACACTGCAATGAAGCTCCTGCGAAAATCCCCTAGTCACAGACAGTGACCCAAACCGGGAATTGAACCTGGGACCCAGGAGCTGTGAAGCAATTGTGCTAACCACCATGCTACCGTGCCACCCACTTTGGAATGTTTTATTCGATGTATCATTTTTTTAATGACCAATACCACATTAAAATGCTGTTTATGATTACTTCAAATTTAAGGGCCCTTCCTGTTGATGCACTGTTTAAGATCCAATCACCGCCTGTTACCGGGCAGAGCGCAGTCTTTTGGGCCAATTCATTGGCCACCAGCCTCATCAGTTAATCCATGCCATCACTGACGTCAGTCTAAAACAGCACCGCCTTCTGAATTTTCCTGTTTGAATTAATGGTGCAGGCTGCTTTGCCTGAAAGTCACAGGTCCATGAACCACCCATGGATTAAAAATGTAGCAGCAGAAATAAAAGAAAGAGGAAATAGGGGAATAAACAGGAACAAACAGGAGGAACCTTTGCAACATATCCAATGGGTCGTTTAGGTCCATCTTCCATTACATGGGATAATACAACCTCAAATCCATACGGTGACGCCTCACATGTAAGTACCATTTTCTTTTTTAATCAAAATGCAAAAATAAACTTGAAGATTGAAGTACTTGCTTCATTTTGTTGAAAGCTACTTTTTATAGCTTCTTCCAATACCATTTTCGGCGCTTCTTCAAAATACATGTAACAGAGCTAGCAACATTGATAGGTGAAGAAGCAATCGTCCGTAGTAATAATCTTTATTATCACAAGTGGGCTTACATTAACACTGCAATGAAGCTCCTGCGAAAATCCCCTAGTCACAGACAGTGACCCAAACCGGGAATTGAACCTGGGACCCAGGAGCTGTGAAGCAATTGTGCTAACCACCATGCTACCGTGCCACCCACTTTGGAATGTTTTATTAGATGTATCATTTTTTTAATGACCAATACCACATTAAAATGCTGTTTATGATTACTTCAAATTTAAGGGCCCTTCCTGTTGATGCACTGTTTAAGATCCAATCACCGCCTGTTACCGGGCAGAGCGCAGTCTTTTGGGCCAATTCATTGGCCACCAGCCTCATCAGTTAATCCATGCCATCACTGACGTCAGTCTAAAACAGCACCGCCTTCTGAATTTTCCTGTTTGAATTAATGGTGCAGGCTGCTTTGCCTGAAAGTCACAGGTCCATGAACCACCCATGGATTAAAAATGTAGCAGCAGAAATAAAAGAAAGAGGAAATAGGGGAATAAACAGGAACAAACAGGAGGAACCTTTGCAACATATCCAATGGGTCGTTTAGGTCCATCTTCCATTACATGGGATAATACAACCTCAAATCCATACGGTGACGCCTCACATGTAAGTACCATTTTCTTTTTAAATCAAAATGCACAAATAAACTTGAAGATTGAAGTACTTGCTTCATTTTGTTGAAAGCTACTTTTTATAGCTTCTTCCAATACCATTTTCGGCGCTTCTTCAAAATACATGTAACAGAGCTAGCAACATTGATAGGTGAAGAAGCAATCGTCCGTAGTAATAATCTTTATTATCACAAGCGGGCTTACATTAACACTGCAATGAAGCTCCTGCGAAAATCCCCTAGTCACAGACAGTGACCCAAACCGGGAATTGAACCTGGGACCCAGGAGCTGTGAAGCAATTGTGCTAACCAGCATGCTACCGTGCCACCCACTTTGGAATGTTTTGTTAGATGTATCATTTTTTTAATGACCAATACCGCATTAAAATGCTGTATATGATTACCTCAAATTTTAAGGGCCCTTCCTGTTGATGCACTGTTTAAGATCCAATCACCGCCTGTTACCGGGCAGAGCGCAGTCTTTTGGGCCAATTCATTGGCCAACAGCCTCATCAGTTAATCCATGCCATCACTGATGTCAGTCTAAAACAGCACAGCCTTCTGAATTTTCCTGTTTGAATTAAAGGTGCAGGCTGCTTTGCCTGAAAGTCACAGGTCCATGAACCACCCATGGATTAAAAATGTAGCAGCAGAAATAAAAGAAAGAGGAAATAGGGGAATAAACAGGAACAAACAGGAGGAACCTTTGCAACATATCCAATGGGTCGTTTAGGTCCATCTTCCATTACATGGGATAATACAACCTCAAATCCATACGGTGACGCCTCACATGTAAGTACCATTTTGTTTTTTAATCAAAATGCACAAATAAACTTGAAGGTTGAAGTACTTGCTTCATTTTGTTGAAAGCTACTTTTTATAGCTTCTTCCAATACCATTTTCGGCGCTTCTTCAAAATACATGTAACAGAGCTAGCAACATTGATAGGTGAAGAAGCAATCGTCCGCAGTAATAATCTTTATTATCACAAGCAGGCTTACATTAACACTGCAATGAAGCTCCTGCGAAAATCCCCTAGTCACAGACAGTGACCCAAACCGGGTATTGAACCTGGGACCCAGGAGCTGTGAAGCAATTGTGCTAACC
This sequence comes from Scyliorhinus torazame, assembly GCF_047496885.1. Taxonomy (NCBI): domain Eukaryota; kingdom Metazoa; phylum Chordata; class Chondrichthyes; order Carcharhiniformes; family Scyliorhinidae; genus Scyliorhinus; species Scyliorhinus torazame. The sequence continues at coordinate 306,061,826 of NC_092708.1, forward strand.
AGCATGCTACCGTGCCACCCACTTTGGAATGTTTTGTTAGATGTATCATTTTTTAAATGACCAATACCGCATTAAAATGCTGTTTATGATTACTTCAAATTTTAAGGGCCCTTCCTGTTGATGCACTGTTTAAGATCCAATCACCGCCTGTTACCGGGCAGAGCGCAGTCTTTTGGGCCAATTCATTGGCCACCAGCCTCATCAGTTAATCCATGCCATCACTGATGTCAGTCTAAAACAGCACAGCCTTCTGAATGTTCCTGTTTGAATTAATGGTGCAGGCTGCTTTGCCTGAAAGTCACAAGTCCATGAACCACCCATGGATTAAAAATGTAGCAGCAGAAATAAAAGAAAGAGGAAATAGGGGAATAAACAGGAACAAACAGGAAGAACCTTTGCAACATCTCCAATGGGTCGTTTAGGTCCATCTTCCATTACATGGGATAATACAACCTCAAATCCATACGGTGACGCCTCACATGTAAGTACCATTTTGTTTTTTAATCAAAATGCACAAATAAACTTGAAGGTTGAAGTACTTGCTTCATTTTGTTGAAAGCTACTTTTTATAGCTTCTTCCAATACCATTTTTGGCGCTTCTTCAAAATACATGTAACAGAGCTAGCAACATTGATAGGTGAAAAAGCAATCGTCCGTAGTACTAATCTTTATTATCACAAGCGGGCTTACATTAACACTGCAATGAAGCTCCTGCGAAAATCCCCTAGTCACAGACAGTGACCCAAACCGGGAATTGAACCTGGGACCCAGGAGCTGTGAAGCAATTGTGCTAACCACCATGCTACCGTGCCACCCACTTTGGAATGTTTTATTAGATGTATCATTTTTTAAATGACCAATACCGCATTAAAATGCTGTTTATGATTACTTCAAATTTTAAGGGCCCTTCCTGTTGATGCACTGTTTAAGATCCAATCACCGCCTGTTACCGGGCAGAGCGCAGTCTTTTGGGCCAATTCATTGGCCACCAGCCTCATCAGTTAATCCATGCCATCACTGATGTCAGTCTAAAACAGCACAGCCTTCTGAATTTTCCTGTCTGAATTAATGGTGCAGGCTGCTTTGCCTGAAAGTCACAGGTCCATGAACCACCCATGGATTAAAAATGTAGCAGCAGAAATAAAAGAAAGACGAAATAGGGTAATAAACAGGAACAAACAGGAGGAACCTTTTGCAACATATCCAATGGGTCTTTAGGTCCACCTTCCATTACATGGGATAATACAACCTCAAATCCATACGGTGACGCCTCAAAAGAAAGAACGATTTTCTTTTTTAATCAAAATGCACAAATAAACTTGAAGATTGAAGTACTTGCTTCATTTTGTTGAAAGCTACTTTTTATAGCTTCTTCCAATACCATTTTCGGCGCTTCTTCAAAATACATGTAACAGAGCTAGCAACATTGATAGGTGAAGAAGCAATCGTCCGTAGTAATAATCTTTATTATCACAAGCAGGCTTACATTAACACTGCAATGAAGCTCCTGCGAAAATCCCCTAGTCACAGACAGTGACCCAATCCGGGAATTGAACCTGGGACCCAGGAGCTGTGAAGCAATTGTGCTAACCAGCATGCTACCGTGCCACCCACTTTGGAATGTTTTGTTAGATGTATCATTTTTTAAATGACCAATACCGCATTAAAATGCTGTATATGATTACTTCAAATTTTAAGGGCCCTTCCTGTTGATGCACTGTTTAAGATCCAATCACCGCCTGCTACCGGGCAGAGCGCAGTCTTCTGGGCCAATTCATTGGCCAACAGCCTCATCAGTTAACCCATGCCATCACTGATGTCAGTCTAAAACAGCACAGCCTTCTGAATTTTCCTGTTTGAATTAAAGGTGCAGGCTGCTTTGCCTGAAAGTCACAGGTCCATGAACCACCCATGGATTAAAAATGTAGCAGCAGAAATAAAAGAAAGAGGAAATAGGGGAATAAACAGGAACAAACAGGAGGAACCTTTGCAACATATCCAATGGGTCGTTTAGGTCCATCTTCCATTACATGGGATAATACAACCTCAAATCCATACGGTGACGCCTCACATGTAAGTACCATTTTCTTTTTAAATCAAAATGCACAAATAAACTTGAAGATTGAAGTACTTGCTTCATTTTGTTGAAAGCTACTTTTTATAGCTTCTTCCAATACCATTTTCGGCGCTTCTTCAAAATACATGTAACAGAGCTAGCAACATTGATAGGTGAAGAAGCAATCGTCCGTAGTAATAATCTTTATTATCACAAGCGGGCTTACATTAACACTGCAATGAAGCTCCTGCGAAAATCCCCTAGTCACAGACAGTGACCCAAACCGGGAATTGAACCTGGGACCCAGGAGCTGTGAAGCAATTGTGCTAACCAGCATGCTACCGTGCCACCCACTTTGGAATGTTTTGTTAGATGTATCATTTTTTAAATGACCAATACCGCATTAAAATGCTGTATATGATTACCTCAAATTTTAAGGGCCCTTCCTGTTGATGCACTGTTTAAGATCCAATCACCGCCTGTTACCGGGCAGAGCGCAGTCTTTTGGGCCAATTCATTGGCCAACAGCCTCATCAGTTAATCCATGCCATCACTGATGTCAGTCTAAAACAGCACAGCCTTCTGAATTTTCCTGTTTGAATTAAAGGTGCAGGCTGCTTTGCCTGAAAGTCACAGGTCCATGAACCACCCATGGATTAAAAATGTAGCAGCAGAAATAAAAGAAAGAGGAAATAGGGGAATAAACAGGAACAAACAGGAGGAACCTTTGCAACATATCCAATGGGTCGTTTAGGTCCATCTTCCATTACATGGGATAATACAACCTCAAATCCATACGGTGACGCCTCACATGTAAGTACCATTTTCTTTTTTAATCAAAATGCACAAATAAACTTGAAGATTGAAGTACTTGCTTCATTTTGTTGAAAGCTACTTTTTATAGCTTCTTCCAATACCATTTTTGGCGCTTCTTCAAAATACATGTAACAGAGCTAGCAACATTGATAGGTGAAGAAGCAATCGTCCGTAGTAATGATCTTTATTATCACAAGGGGGCTTACATTAACACTGCAATGAAGCTCCTGCGAAAATCCCCTAGTCACAGACAGTGACCCAAACCGGGAATTGAACCTGGGACCCAGGAGCTGTGAAGCAATTGTGCTAACCACCATTCTACCGTGCCACCCACTTTGGAATGTTTTATTAGATGTATCATTTTTTTAATGACCAATACCACATTAAAATGCTGTTTATGATTACTTCAAATTTAAGGGCCCTTCCTGTTGATGCACTGTTTAAGATCCAATCACCGCCTGTTACCGGGCAGAGCGCAGTCTTTTGGGCCAATTCATTGGCCACCAGCCTCATCAGTTAATCCATGCCATCACTGACGTCAGTCTAAAACAGCACCGCCTTCTGAATTTTCCTGTTTGAATTAATGGTGCAGGCTGCTTTGCCTGAAAGTCACAGGTCCATGAACCACCCATGGATTAAAAATGTAGCAGCAGAAATAAAAGAAAGAGGAAATAGGGGAATAAACAGGAACAAACAGGAGGAACCTTTGCAACATATCCAATGGGTCGTTTAGGTCCATCTTCCATTACATGGGATAATACAACCTCAAATCCATACGGTGACGCCTCACATGTAAGTACCATTTTCTTTTTTAATCAAAATGCACAAATAAACTTGAAGATTGAAGTACTTGCTTCGTTTTGTTGAAAGCTACTTTTTATAGCTTCTTCCAATACCATTTTCGGCGCTTCTTCAAAATACATGTAACAGAGCTAGCAACATTGATAGGTGAAGAAGCAATCGTCCGTAGTAATAATCTTTATTATCACAAGCGGGCTTACATTAACACTGCAATGAAGCTCCTGCGAAAATCCCCTAGTCACAGACAGTGACCCAAACCGGGAATTGAACCTGGGACCCAGGAGCTGTGAAGCAATTGTGCTAACCAGCATGCTACCGTGCCACCCACTTTGGAATGTTTTGTTAGATGTATCATTTTTTTAATGACCAATACCGCATTAAAATGCTGTATATGATTACCTCAAATTTTAAGGGCCCTTCCTGTTGATGCACTGTTTAAGATCCAATCACCGCCTGTTACCGGGCAGAGCGCAGTCTTTTGGGCCAATTCATTGGCCAACAGCCTCATCAGTTAATCCATGCCATCACTGATGTCAGTCTAAAACAGCACAGCCTTCTGAATTTTCCTGTTTGAATTAAAGGTGCAGGCTGCTTTGCCTGAAAGTCACAGGTCCATGAACCACCCATGGATTAAAAATGTAGCAGCAGAAATAAAAGAAAGAGGAAATAGGGGAATAAACAGGAACAAACAGGAGGAACCTTTGCAACATATCCAATGGGTCGTTTAGGTCCATCTTCCATTACATGGGATAATACAACCTCAAATCCATACGGTGACGCCTCACATGTAAGTACCATTTTCTTTTTAAATCAAAATGCACAAATAAACTTGAAGATTGAAGTACTTGCTTCATTTTGTTGAAAGCTACTTTTTATAGCTTCTTCCAATACCATTTTTGGCGCTTCTTCAAAATACATGTAACAGAGCTAGCAACATTGATAGGTGAAGAAGCAATCGTCCGTAGTAATGATCTTTATTATCACAAGGGGGCTTACATTAACACTGCAATGAAGCTCCTGCGAAAATCCCCTAGTCACAGACAGTGACCCAAACCGGGAATTGAACCTGGGACCCAGGAGCTGTGAAGCAATTGTGCTAACCACCATGCTACCGTGCCACCCACTTTGGAATGTTTTATTAGATGTATCATTTTTTTAATGACCAATACCACATTAAAATGCTGTTTATGATTACTTCAAATTTAAGGGCCCTTCCTGTTGATGCACTGTTTAAGATCCAATCACCGCCTGTTACCGGGCAGAGCGCAGTCTTTTGGGCCAATTCATTGGCCACCAGCCTCATCAGTTAATCCATGCCATCACTGACGTCAGTCTAAAACAGCACCGCCTTCTGAATTTTCCTGTTTGAATTAATGGTGCAGGCTGCTTTGCCTGAAAGTCACAGGTCCATGAACCACCCATGGATTAAAAATGTAGCAGCAGAAATAAAAGAAAGAGGAAATAGGGGAATAAACAGGAACAAACAGGAGGAACCTTTGCAACATATCCAATGGGTCGTTTAGGTCCATCTTCCATTACATGGGATAATACAACCTCAAATCCATACGGTGACGCCTCACATGTAAGTACCATTTTCTTTTTTAATCAAAATGCAAAAATAAACTTGAAGATTGAAGTACTTGCTTCATTTTGTTGAAAGCTACTTTTTATAGCTTCTTCCAATACCATTTTCGGCGCTTCTTCAAAATACATGTAACAGAGCTAGCAACATTGATAGGTGAAGAAGCAATCGTCCGTAGTAATAATCTTTATTATCACAAGCGGGCTTACATTAACACTGCAATGAAGCTCCTGCGAAAATCCCCTAGTCACAGACAGTGACCCAAACCGGGAATTGAACCTGGGACCCAGGAGCTGTGAAGCAATTGTGCTAACCACCATGCTACCGTGCCACCCACTTTGGAATGTTTTATTAGATGTATCATTTTTTTAATGACCAATACCACATTAAAATGCTGTTTATGATTACTTCAAATTTAAGGGCCCTTCCTGTTGATGCACTGTTTAAGATCCAATCACCGCCTGTTACCGGGCAGAGCGCAGTCTTTTGGGCCAATTCATTGGCCACCAGCCTCATCAGTTAATCCATGCCATCACTGACGTCAGTCTAAAACAGCACCGCCTTCTGAATTTTCCTGTTTGAATTAATGGTGCAGGCTGCTTTGCCTGAAAGTCACAGGTCCATGAACCACCCATGGATTAAAAATGTAGCAGCAGAAATAAAAGAAAGAGGAAATAGGGGAATAAACAGGAACAAACAGGAGGAACCTTTGCAACATATCCAATGGGTCGTTTAGGTCCATCTTCCATTACATGGGATAATACAACCTCAAATCCATACGGTGACGCCTCACATGTAAGTACCATTTTCTTTTTAAATCAAAATGCACAAATAAACTTGAAGATTGAAGTACTTGCTTCATTTTGTTGAAAGCTACTTTTTATAGCTTCTTCCAATACCATTTTCGGCGCTTCTTCAAAATACATGTAACAGAGCTAGCAACATTGATAGGTGAAGAAGCAATCGTCCGTAGTAATAATCTTTATTATCACAAGCGGGCTTACATTAACACTGCAATGAAGCTCCTGCGAAAATCCCCTAGTCACAGACAGTGACCCAAACCGGGAATTGAACCTGGGACCCAGGAGCTGTGAAGCAATTGTGCTAACCAGCATGCTACCGTGCCACCCACTTTGGAATGTTTTGTTAGATGTATCATTTTTTAAATGACCAATACCGCATTAAAATGCTGTATATGATTACCTCAAATTTTAAGGGCCCTTCCTGTTGATGCACTGTTTAAGATCCAATCACCGCCTGTTACCGGGCAGAGCGCAGTCTTTTGGGCCAATTCATTGGCCAACAGCCTCATCAGTTAATCCATGCCATCACTGATGTCAGTCTAAAACAGCACAGCCTTCTGAATTTTCCTGTTTGAATTAAAGGTGCAGGCTGCTTTGCCTGAAAGTCACAGGTCCATGAACCACCCATGGATTAAAAATGTAGCAGCAGAAATAAAAGAAAGAGGAAATAGGGGAATAAACAGGAACAAACAGGAGGAACCTTTGCAACATATCCAATGGGTCGTTTAGGTCCATCTTCCATTACATGGGATAATACAACCTCAAATCCATACGGTGACGCCTCACATGTAAGTACCATTTTCTTTTTTAATCAAAATGCACAAATAAACTTGAAGATTGAAGTACTTGCTTCATTTTGTTGAAAGCTACTTTTTATAGCTTCTTCCAATACCATTTTTGGCGCTTCTTCAAAATACATGTAACAGAGCTAGCAACATTGATAGGTGAAGAAGCAATCGTCCGTAGTAATGATCTTTATTATCACAAGGGGGCTTACATTAACACTGCAATGAAGCTCCTGCGAAAATCCCCTAGTCACAGACAGTGACCCAAACCGGGAATTGAACCTGGGACCCAGGAGCTGTGAAGCAATTGTGCTAACCACCATGCTACCGTGCCACCCACTTTGGAATGTTTTATTAGATGTATCATTTTTTTAATGACCAATACCACATTAAAATGCTGTTTATGATTACTTCAAATTTAAGGGCCCTTCCTGTTGATGCACTGTTTAAGATCCAATCACCGCCTGTTACCGGGCAGAGCGCAGTCTTTTGGGCCAATTCATTGGCCACCAGCCTCATCAGTTAATCCATGCCATCACTGACGTCAGTCTAAAACAGCACCGCCTTCTGAATTTTCCTGTTTGAATTAATGGTGCAGGCTGCTTTGCCTGAAAGTCACAGGTCCATGAACCACCCATGGATTAAAAATGTAGCAGCAGAAATAAAAGAAAGAGGAAATAGGGGAATAAACAGGAACAAACAGGAGGAACCTTTGCAACATATCCAATGGGTCGTTTAGGTCCATCTTCCATTACATGGGATAATACAACCTCAGATCCATACGGTGACGCCTCACATGTAAGTACCATTTTCTTTTTTAATCAAAATGCACAAATAAACTTGAAGATTGAAGTACTTGCTTCATTTTGTTGAAAGCTACTTTTTATAGCTTCTTCCAATACCATTTTCGGCGCTTCTTCAAAATACATGTAACAGAGCTAGCAACATTGATAGGTGAAGAAGCAATCGTCCGTAGTAATAATCTTTATTATCACAAGCGGGCTTACATTAACACTGCAATGAAGCTCCTGCGAAAATCCCCTAGTCACAGACAGTGACCCAAACCGGGAATTGAACCTGGGACCCAGGAGCTGTGAAGCAATTGTGCTAACCACCATGCTACCGTGCCACCCACTTTGGAATGTTTTGTTAGATGTATCATTTTTTAAATGACCAATACCGTATTAAAATGCTGTTTATGATTACTTCAAATTTTAAGGGCCCTTCCTGTTGATGCACTGTTTAAGATCCAATCACCGCCTGTTACCGGGCAGAGCGCAGTCTTTTGGGCCAATTCATTGGCCACCAGCCTCATCAGTTAATCCATGCCATCACTGATGTCAGTCTAAAACAGCACAGTCTTCTGAATTTTCCTGTTTGAATTAATGGTGCAGGCTGCTTTGCCTGAAAGTCACAGGTCCATGAACCACCCATGGATTAAAAATGTAGCAGCAGAAATAAAAGAAAGAGGAAATAGGGGAATAAACAGGAACAAACAGGAGGAACCTTTGCAACATATCCAATGGGTCGTTTAGGTCCATCTTCCATTACATGGGATAATACAACCTCAAATCCATACGGTGACGCCTCACATGTAAGTACCATTTTGTTTTTTAATCAAAATGCACAAATAAACTTGAAGATTGAAGTACTTGCTTCATTTTGTTGAAAGCTACTTTTTATAGCTTCTTCCAATACCATTTTCGGCGCTTCTTCAAAATACATGTAACAGAGCAAGCAACATTGATAGGTGAAGAAGCAATCGTCCGTAGTAATAATCTTTATTATCACAAGCGGGCTTACATTAACACTGCAATGAAGCTCCTGCGAAAATCCCCTAGTCACAGACAGTGACCCAAACCGGGAATTGAACCTGGGACCCAGGAGCTGTGAAGCAATTGTGCTAACCACCATGCTACCGTGCCACCCACTTTGGAATGTTTTGTTAGATGTATCATTTTTTAAATGACCAATACCGCATTAAAATGCTGTTAATGATTACTTCAAATTTTAAGGGCCCTTCCTGTTGATGCACTGTTTAAGATCCAATCACCGCCTGTTACCGGGCAGAGCGCAGTCTTTTGGGCCAATTCATTGGCCAACCGCCTCATCAGTTAATCCATGCCATCACTGATGTCAGTCTAAAACAGCACAGTCTTCTGAATTTTCCTGTTTGAATTAATGGTGCAGGCTGCTTTGCCTGAAAGTCACAGGTCCATGAACCAACCATGGATTAAAAATGTAGCAGCAGAAATAAAAGAAAGAGGAAATAGGGGAATAAACAGGAACAAACAGGAAGAACCTTTGCAACATATCCAATGGGTCGTTTAGGTCCATCTTCCATTACATGGGATAATACAACCTCAAATCCATACGGTGACGCCTCACATGTAAGTACTATTTTCTTTTTTAATCAAAATGCACAAATAAACTTGAAGATTGAAGTACTTACTTCATTTTGTTGAAAGCTACTTTTTATAGCTTCTTCCAATACCATTTTTGGCGCTTCTTCAAAATACATGTAACAGAGCTAGCAACATTGATAGGTGAAGAAGCAATCGTCCGTAGTAATAATCTTTATTATCACAAGTGGGCTTACATTAACACTGCAATGAAGCTACTGTGAAAATCCCCTAGTCACCACATTCCGGTGCCTGTTTGGGTATGAGAGAGAATTCAGAATATCCAATTCACCTAACAGCACGTCTTTCGGGACTTATGGGACGAAACCGGAGCACCCGGAGGAAACTCACGCAGGCGCAGAGAAAACGTGCAGACTCTGCACAGACAATGCCCAAAGCTGGTAATTGAACCTGGGACCCTGGAGCTGTGAAGCAACAGTGCTAACCACTGTGCTACTGTGCGGACCCAATTCACCATGCCCAGGAAATAACCCAACTCAGAGATGTTCTTAGGGGCAGGTGCTTCTTTAGTGATTCGCATTTTATTTTCCATGGGGTGTAACCCTTAAGCATTCACCCGGTATCTAAGATAAGCCATATCATTCGCCTTAAAGATGCAGTTTTCTCTCTTCAGGCCTGCCCCTGCTTTTTGTAACCTTTTAAAAGCTTCATCAGTGCACCTTGTAATCAAGGCATCAGAAAGTAAAATATAACTTTGGACAACCCTTGTAGTAAGATCGCGATAGTCCGCTGGAAGATGGCACAAGTCTATGAAACCCCAAAGGGTACATGTGGATATTGATACAGGGTGGGATTCTCCATTGCCCGACTCCGATATCGTAATCGGTGATCGGTCGGAGAATCCCTTCCGAAGCCCAATTCGGGGCTGGCGTCGGTTTTCGAGTCTCTGCCCCTCCGAAATGGCATCCTCGCGTTGCACATCGCGTGCTGTTGGGACGGTGTTTGCACGTCATCGAAAGGCCCTCCCCCTATGTTCTGCCCCCAGTGGACCAAGTTCCCGACCGCGCGGTTGATGCATGGTCTGAGCAGTCGGGAACCCGGCGTGGTGGCCACAGAACTACTGGCCGGGTGGGGGCGGGGTGGGTGCTTGGCGTGGTGGCCACAGAACTACTGGCCGGGTGGGGGGGGGGGTGAGGGGGCTTCCGCGAGGTCTGGGGAGACTGGTGGGGTTGGCCAGGGGTTATTCTGTGGGGCTGTATTTGGCAGATTAGGTCCGCGCACGGCTGGCGCCATGTTGTATGGCGTGATCGCTGCAGATCGTCGCTGTACGCATGTGCGGCCACGGATTTGCCCATTCTCCGGCTGTTTTTGGCATGGGAGCCGAGAGCTTTACCCGGCGCCCTTGCGAGCCCCCTCACGGGTCCCGGAATCTATGAGGATTTGATGCACGATCAATTACATTCAAGACAAAGTGATTTCATAACTGAAGGCTTTAATCGACGAGAACTTGTTCCCTGGCAGCTTCGGTACAGAAAGTGAAGGCTGCTGGGATGGCACCGGTTCTTATAGTCCGCCTGTCAGGGCGGAGCTACGTATCAACAGCCAATGGTAAACTCCTAGGTTTAACCAATGGTCATCAGCCACTTAGGTACCCAAATACCTGATAATACCACATTCACCCCCTGTTAAAAAAGGGTCCGGCGGGGGTGGTGGCCAGTGGTAACAGTCGCCTTTAACATGGTATGATCAGATATGGAGGTACCGTGATACCTCCTTACAGGGCTGTCGAGAATATTTACTAAGTGTTCGTTCACGGCTAAAGTCACATCGAAGCAATCAGTCGATCGGGTGGCCTGGTCGTCCTTCTGGATCGTCTGGGCTTCGGTGGTGATTCTGGTGGGGGTCCAGGTGGTTGCGACTCGGTGAGCATGGTTTCGGCCTCCTTGGCAGCTTCGTCACCCCGAGACGGCGCTGTTGGGGCAAACGGTCGACACGTGGGGGGGCGCCTGTAGGGGGCGTCAGTGGGTGGGCGGGCCTAGGCAGGAGCGGCGGGAATGCTGATCCTCCAGTGAGGTGCTGGGGGGCGGGGGGGGGTGGTGGTAATGGTTCGGGTGCGCGTGGAGTTCTGGTGGGCGCAGGTCCTGTAGGGAGACCATATCTTGCCGGCCGTCAGGGAACGCCACGTAGGCGTACTGGGGGTTAGCGTGCAGCAGGTGGACCCTCTCGACCAACGGGTCCGACTTGTGCGCCCGCACGTGCTTCCAAAGCAGGATGGATCCGGGTGTCGCTAGCCAGGTTGAGAGCGAGTCCCAGAGGAGGACTTCCTGGGGAAAACAAAGAGACGTTCATGAGGTGTCTGATTGGTAGTTGTACAGAGCAGCGACCGGATGGCGTGGAGGGCCACCGGGAGGACTTCTTGCCAGCGGGAGACTGGGAGGTTCCTGGACCGTAGGGCCAGCAGGACGGTCTTCCAGACCGTTCCGTTCTCCTCTCCACCTGTCCGTTTCCCCGGGGGTTGTAACTGGTCGTCCTGCTTGAGGCAATGCTGCTGCTGAGCAGGAATTGACGCAGTTTGTCGCTCATAAAGGAGGGCCCCCTATCACTGTGTATGTACGCGGGGAAACTGAACAGTGTAAAGATACTCTGGAGGGCCTTGATGACGGTGGTTGCGGTCATGTCTGGGCAGGGGTTGGCGAATGGGAACCGGGAGTACTCGTCAATCACGTTCAGGAAATACATGTTGCGGTTGGTGGAGGGGAGGGGGCCTTTGAAGTCCATGCTGAGGCGTTCAAAGGGACGGGAAGCCTTTATCAGGTGCGCCCTCTCTGGCCGGTAGAAGTGCGGTTTGCACTCCGCACAGATTTGGCAGTCCCTGGTGACTGGCCTGGCCTCCTCGATGGAGTAGGGCAGATTGTGGGTCTTGATGAAGTGGAAGAAACGAGTGACCCCCGGGAGGCAGAGGTCCTCGTGGAGGGCTCGGAGGCGGTCCACTTGTGCAGTGGCACAAGTGCCGCGGGACAGGGCATCAGGAGGCTCGTTTAGCTTCCCCGGACGGTACAAGATCACGTAGTTGAAGGCGGAGAGTTCTATCCTCCACTGCAAGACCTTGTCGTTTTTAATCTTGCCCCGCTGTGCATTATCGAACATGAAGGCAACTGACCGTTGGTCCGTGAGGAGAGTGAATCTCCTGCCGGCCAGGTAATGCCTTCAATGTCTCACAGCTTCTACTATGGCCTGTGCCTCTTTTTCAACCGAGGAGTGGCGAATTTCGGAAGCATGGAGGGGACGGGAGGAGAAGGCCACGGGCCTGCCTGCTTGGTTGAGGGTGGCCGCCAGAGCTGCGTCGGACGCATCGTTCTCGACCTGGAAGGGGAGGGACTCGTCGATGGCACGCATCGTGGCCTTTGCAATGTTTGCTTTGATGCGGCTGAAGGCCTGGCGGGCCTCCGTCGACAGGGAGAAAGTTGTGGACTGGATTAGGGGTCGGGCTTTGTCTGCGTAGTTAGGGAACCACTGTGCGTAATAACTGAAAAACCCGAGGCAGCGCTTCAGGGCCTTGGGGCAGTGAGGGAGGGGGAACTCCATAAGGGGGCCCTTGGGCTCAGGGTAGGGGCCTATAACTCCATTTCGCACTACGTAGCCTAGAATGGCTAGACGGTCGGTGCTAAATACGCATTTATCCTTATTGTACGTTAAGTTAAGGATTTTCGGGGTCTGGAGAAATTTGCGGAGGTTGGTGTCGTGGTCCTGCTGGTCATGGTCGCAGATGGTGATGTTATCCAGATACGGGAATGTGTTGCGCGTGAGCCGTACCGGTCAACCATTCGGTCCATCTCTCGCTGGAAGACCGAGACCCCATTAGTGACACCAAAGGGAACTCTTAAAAATTGATCAAGCCACCCATCTGCTTCGAAGGCAGTGTACTTGTGGTCACTATTACGGAGGGGTAGCTGGTGGTAGGCGGACTTGAGATCCACCTTGGAGAAGACCTTATATTGCGCCATCCTGTTTACCAGGTCGGCTATACGGGGGAGAGGGTACGCGTCCAGCTGCGTAAACCTTATAATGGTCTTACTGTAGTCAATGACCATCCTATGTTTCTCCCCGGTCTTTACCACCAATACTTGAGCTCTCCAGGGACTGTTGCTCACTTCGATGACCCCTTCCCTCAGCAGCCTTTGGACCTCTGACCTGATGAAGGTCCGGTCCTGGGCACTGTACCGCCTGCTCCTGGTGGCGACGGGTTTGCAATCCGGGGTGAGGTTCGCAAACAGGGAAGGCGGGTCGACCTTAATGGTCGCGAGGCCGCAGACAGTAAGGGGGGTATAGGGCCACCGAATTTAAAGGTCAGGTTTTGCAAGTTACATTGGAAGTCCAACCCCAGGAGTGTATCCGCGCAGAGGTGCGGCAGGACATAAAGGTGGAAATTGTTGAATCTCCTGCCTTAGACAGTGAGGTTCGCTAGGCAGAACCCCTTTATCTCCACCGAGTGTGATCCGGAGGCCAGGGGGATCCTTTGGTTTACAGGGTGGGTAACAAGTGAACAGCGCCTTCCCGTGTCGGGGTGAACAAAACTTTCCGTGCTCCCAGAGTCAATCAGGCAAGACGTCTCGTGGCCGTTGATGAAGACCATCATTGTTGCTGTTGCGAGTGTCCGAGGTCGACTTTGGTCCAGTGTCACCGAAGCCAGATGAAGCAGTTCGAGTTCTGATTGGGCAGCGTGTAGTCGGCCGTGCTGAGGGCCTGGAGCCCCATCCAAGATGGCGTCTCTCATGGGTCGCACATGGTGGCCGGGGATGGACAAGATGGCGGCGGGGATGGACAAAATGGCGGCGCCCACCCGTCCAGCGTGGTGTCCAGGGGGCAAGATGGCCACGCCCGTGGGTCGCACATGGCCCTAGGATAGGGGCGTGGCGGTGAGCGCTGGCCGGTCGGGGCCTGAAGGGGGGGTTGCCGCGGCGGTCCGGAGTCACTGGAGACCGCGGCCACGGCGCGGGCCTGGCAGACCCCCACAAAGTGGCCCTTCTTGCCGCATCCTTTGCGGGTTGAGGTGTGGACCGGGCAGCGTGGGCGGGGATGATTCTCCTGCCCGCAGAAGAAACAGCGGGGCCTGCCGGCGTTACCGGGCCGTCTCGCCGCGCAGGCCTGCGGGGTCAGGGGGAAGGTCTGGTGGGCTGCCGCTGCGGGGTGCCACGCAGCCCAGGGGGCTGCCGCGCGGTCGGGCGCATAGGACTGTGCGTTTTCGGGGGCTACGTGCATGGACCCTGCCAGGGCCCGTGCCTCTCTACGTCCCAGGGTGTCCTTTTCTAGGAGTCTTTGGCGGATCACTGAGGAGCTCATACCTGCTACGAAGGCATCCCTGATTAAAAGTTCCGTGTGCTCGCTCCCCGAAACTTGCAGGCAGCCACAGTTTCGGCCCAGCACCTGTAGCGCCCGGTACAAACCCTCCAACGATTCCCCGGGGATTTGCCGTCTAGTTGCAAGCAGGTGACGTGCGTAGACCTGATTTACAGGGCGGATATAATGTCCTTTTAACAGTTCAATCACGGCATCATAGTCCTCTGCCTCCTCGATAAGGGTGTAGATCCCAGGTCTGACCCTTGAGCGCAGGAGATGCATTTTCTGTCCTTCTGAGGGGGTGCCTCCGGCCGTCTCGAGGTAGCCTTTAAAGCACGCCAGCCAGTGTTTAAATATTGCAGCTGAGTTCTCCACGTGTGGGCTGAGTTGTAGGCACTCCGGTTTAATTCGGAGATCCATCCTTCCAGCTTAAGTCTAGTCGATTAAATTGATGCACGATCAATTAAACTCAAGACGAAGTGATTTCATAACTGAAGGCTTTAATCGACTAGAACTTGTTCCCCGGCAGCTTCGGTACAGAAAGTGAAGGCTGCTGGGACAGCACCGGTTCTTATGCTCCGCCTGTCAGGGTGGAGCTACGTATCAACAGCCAATGGTGTACTCCTAGGTTTAACCAATGGTCATCAGCCTCTTAGGTACCGAAATACCTGATAATACCACAGGGTTCAGCGCAGATTTTGGTGTCTTAAAACGCCACAGTTTCCACGCCGGCGCCGGCACTTATCCGTAGAATTGGAGAATCCAGCCCATAGTCTTTTGTGGGTGTTAATGGTGACATAAGTTCTCGATGCTTCATCTAGTTACAATTGTTAGTAGGCATGGTTCATATGTGTAGCACCGTCAATATGACGCGAGGCAGGTTGAGGTAATGTCAATTGAAGGCTTTATTAAGCAGAACTTTATCCCCAGCAGCGTGGTTACAGAATGCAGCTGCTGAGGGAAATGGAGGGAAAAACTGGGTTCTTATACCGGCATTTCAGGGTGGAGTCCAGTAGGTGGCAGATCCTATCAGGACCTGGCATCCCTCCACCAATAGCCTGTCGACACGTGGTGTACCGTATTACCCCTAATACATACCACCACAATATGCAACTCAGTATACATCAGTCCCACAGCTAACTTTGCCCACAGGTCCTCTATTTTGGTTATGGGCTACCTGTCCAACTTAATTCATCATTAACTCATAATCTCCACAAATTCTTATTGCCTTGTCAGGTTTAACTACTGGTGGGACCCACTCCTTAAATTGCACGGTGTTGACCAAGGCCCTACTCGATTGGCTTACACAGAAACAATTAAGAAACCTGAATTTAGTACAACTCTTAGTTTATTCACAAGAGCTAGCTTAACTGTGATTTCTGAGAATGTAATACAGAGATGACTCGGCCTCCACTGAGATCTAGGTACAACCTGCACTAATGAAGGAGGCTGGCAAGGCTTGGTCACACAGTATGGATATCTTCTTCTCCGAGCTCTGAGCTCAGTGTTCCTCTTCTGTGATGGTTACTCCTGGGGTTCCTGGGTTGTTGCTGATGATGTGTTTCAATATCCCTTCTTTTAGCCTGGTTTTGCTCATCCTGAGATATGATACTCACACACATGGCATGAGTTCTATTGTCCCCTCAAGACTTAAACTCATTAACAGAAATGAACAGGATACTCATGTTAATCCAGGGTGATTTAATCAAGATTCACTGCTCTCTGAAATGCTCATATCTGATCAGTTATTAACCAATTGTTATGTCTAGTGGCCTCTTGTTAATCATTTTTCCTTTTGCAAAGTTGAGCTCTACTGTCTTGACGTTAGTTACATATTTATAATATGCTCTTTTTGTCCTTTTGTGTTCTCGTGATAAATACTGTAATTGGGTGATCATAAAGTTACATTTAGCGATAATGAGTTTCTGTGCTGACTTGAGTGGTCTGGCAGTCGGCCAATATTGATTCCAGTTAGGGTCTTATTTGGTAGTTCCTGTTTGCAGCCGATATGTCTTTTTCCCTCTATAAGCCTGTTTCCAGTATCACATTTCCTCCATTAATCCCATAAGTAGAAAAACATGTGGCTGGATTCTCCATTCCTGCTGGGGGAGATTCATGGACTTCCACAACAGCAAAACTGGCTCCGCGCATGGACTGATTCAATGACTGTGCAGGAGTGAGAACTGCCGCCATATAGAACACAATCGATTGCAATGAGAAATGGTGCAGGATTCGCAGGGTTTGCGATTGACACTCAGGAGGCTGACACGCGGCAGTTGCATATGCACACTTCACTCCCCACACACACCATCCCAGCCAACAAAGTGGCAGCTAGACGTGCGGTAACACTCTTCACGGATATCGAGCTTGAGACCCTCCTGGATGTAGTGGAGGATACCCAGGCTGCCCTTCTCCCCAATGCAGGAAGGAAGCTGCCAGCCACCAGTTAGGGCACTTTAGTGAAGAGGCTCCTAGGACACTCTATGGTGCGCACCACAATGCTGCTACGGTACAGATAGGAATGCCAAGGGGGCAGATGGTCGGTGGGCGGCCCAGCCCAAGGGATTAGCTGCCATCCAGACCAGTTTCGGGCTTCTGGAATGGACAGTCCCATCTGTAGTGGATATGAAGTCACAGAGCCAGGGACTAAATGAGGTGTTGTCGGCGAGCATCCAGGTGCAGTTGGTGGAGTCCAACCGCATACAGGAGCAGGAAGTGCTGCTGACCATGCGTGCCACCCAGGCCAATGTCTCATGGGTGGCGTCCATGGTGGAGGCATTGGGGGCGACGGTTTCGGCCATGGATCAACATGTCCAAAGCCTGGGGTATTCTGTGAGGGTGCTGGCCGAGGCCCAAGACAGCACTGCCCTCTCACAGGCAGCCATGTCCCAGAGCCTCCTAGATATTGCAGCGGAGCTTCTGAACGTGGCCCAGTTACAGCAGGTCCTGGCTGAGAACGTTGGTGGCATTTCCGGGGCGCTGGCCGGAGTGGAGCAAACACAGAGGGAGGTGGCTTAGTTCCAGACGGAGATGGTTGATGTGACACAGACCCAGAACGTGGCGGCACAGTCACAGCATTATGTGGAACAGCTCCAGATGGAGATGGTCC
Source organism: Scyliorhinus torazame (assembly GCF_047496885.1). Classification (NCBI taxonomy): domain Eukaryota; kingdom Metazoa; phylum Chordata; class Chondrichthyes; order Carcharhiniformes; family Scyliorhinidae; genus Scyliorhinus; species Scyliorhinus torazame. The sequence continues at coordinate 306,079,478 of NC_092708.1, forward strand.
ACTCCCTGTGCTCCTTGGCCATGAGCATGCAGACCCTGGTCGAGACCAGGGCGGGCCTTCAGAACTGGCAGCGGCAGGTGGCGGGGGTGCCTCGGGGGTTGTTCCGTTCGCACCCCAACCCATGGAGTAGCCCATCAGGCACCCCGAGGGAAGAGGATGTAATGTTCCCCATGCTGGTAACTCCCACAGGGGAGGTGCCGGAACACTGCAATACCTCCCCCCATCTGGTGCCTGGCGCATCTGGTGGGCAGCTGGCACAACAGGGCAGCACCACACTGTCATGATGTGCGGACACACACATAATGACATACAGACAAGCAGCTAATGGACACGGAGAACAGGACATGACCAATAAGCAGGCAGGACTCTCAGGGGTGGGATCTGACTATAACAGACACGAGGCACTCACACTCCGCCTCTTTCCACTGATGAACATCGAGAGAGTCAGTCAAGGGTGTTGTTACAATCTCACACCTCCACCGCGTGGCTAAGAGCTAGTCTGGTTCAGTCAGACAGAGTAACCACACTTAAATTAGCAGAGAGTCGAACTCACAGAGAACTGTGCTAACTGTGCTAACTGTTCAATAAACCTGATTGAACTAACTTCAAGGTCTGACCTATGCTGCATCCTGTTGCAGTTAGTGTTATACCAGTGTACCTAACACGACACACACCAGCTGGGATACCCGAGCAGCAGTTGGGCCCATCAAAACTCGGTCGGCCTGAAGATGGCTGCGAATGGGGCCCCAGGTCGCAGGAAGGGTATCACAGCAGGCTGCCTCCACTGGTGATGTACTGTCTGGGATCCACCTAGACATAGCATTCGGGCCTGTAAGGGAAGAAAATTGGACACCGGTTAAGTTGACATGGACGCAGGAAGCAATTGTGGTGGGCTGGCACGTTCTCCCCGTGTCTACGTGGATTTCCACCGGGTTCTCTGGTTTTCTCCCACAAGTCCCGAAAGACCTGCTTTAAGTAATTTGGGCATTCTTGATTCTCCCTCTGTGCATCTGAACAGGTGCCAGAATGTGGCGACAAGGGGCTTTTCACAGTAACTTCATTACAGTGTTAATGTAAGCCTACTTGCAACAATAAAGATTATTAATATTATGGGCAGGAGGCAGACATTGTCTTCTGATGCAGAACACCAGAGCTCATCGCAGAGCGGGTCGTCATCATCCTCCATCCCATCCCGCTCTTACTGCCAACCCAGGGCCGGCACTGCCGTAGTACGGCAGCTATGCATCACGGAGGGGGTTGCAGATGGGTGATTTGGTGGGGGGGGGGATGTGGTGTACATGCCCCTGGCCAGTGCCCTCACCCCAATCAGTAAACCGGGAGGTGATCAGAGCATCCCGTGCGCGTTGGCCTTGGCGCACATGTTGTACGGTCTTCCGTGCCTGCCTGGGCCCCATGTCCTGCCTATCCTTGCCCCCCCATGACATCCTCCTCATCGGATGAGGCCGGACGTCAATCCTCCTCCTCCAGCACACCACCCTTCTGTTGCGTGATGTTGTGGAGGACGCTACAGGCCGCCGTGATACCGGCAATAATCTCAGTGCCAAACTACAGGACCCCTCCAGTGTGGTCCAGGCACCTGAACCGCTTCTACAGGAGACCGAAACACTGCTCGATCAGGCCCCTGGTCGCTGCTTGGGCATCATTGTAGCACGTCTCCCCGTCGGTCTGTGGCCTGCGGATAGACGTCATCAGCCACAACCGCAGTGGATAACACCTGTCACCCAGGAGTCATTCCCCCAGCCGGGGGCATCTTGAGCATGTCAGGAATCATCAAGTGTGCCAGGAACAAGATGTTGTGCACACTGCCCGGGTATCAGGCGATTTAATCGAGTGGAACCTCTTTCCGTTTGTGTAGAGCTACCTGTAATCTCATAGGATCTCATAGCTCATAGGGCGACGTGCATCCTGTCGATCACCCCCTGGGCCAGGGCACCTCAGCGATGGCGGCGCTCCTCACTGCCCGGGCATCCTGGTGGGCTTAGTCCACATTACAATTGATGTATTGTGCCGACTGGGCATACAGTGCACCTGTGCACTGAGCTTTGTGAGATCCCGGACAGGGCCCCACTCAGTGCCTGGAAGGACCCCGTAGTGTAAAATGTTCAGGGCGACAAACACTTTGACAGCTACCAGGAACAGATGTCATCCCCCATTTCCCCGTGGTACCAGGTGATCTGGCAGATATGTCGTACTGATCCCCTGCTCAGCAGGAGTATTCAACAGCATGCCCGGTCCGGCAGGTCCTCAAATGACAGACACGGCCGGTACATATGAGTCCTCATGTGGCACCTTGTTTGCACCTCCTCCTCCTTGGCCTGTCGGGTAGCCTGGCTCTCCATCCTAAGCGGCTGCTTCCTGTTCCGTTGCTGCACGCTCCGCTGCTGCAGCATCCTCCTCCTTGAGCAACTTTAGCTGATACTGCCGTAGGACATCCCACAGGGCTGCAGCGACTAGGAGGAAGGCCGCCATTGCTGGTTATATTCCAATATCCATTGTCTGCAGGAAGTGAAAGGCCGGCATGTTAGCATGGTGTGTACCCCTGTGCCCTAACAGGTCAAACGGGCTACACGGTGGTCCTGGCTGGTATTATGGACCCCTCCCCCCGCATGACGCCCTCCCCCCTTCTCTGCCCCATTCGTGAATGGCACGCGGGAGCGTCTGTCCCTGGCACCCATCCCTGCTGCCATGGGTACCGTTGGCTGATGCTTCCCATGCCAGGATTATGCTCTGGGGCCCCTGCCCAATGCCCAATACCCACGTCGAGACTGCTCAACCGGAGTCTTCGACAGCATGCCTGGTCCAGAAGGTCCTCGAATGACAGGCGCTACCGGTACACGCGAGGCCTTATGCAGTATCTCATTTCAAGCAGTCAAGAAAAAATGGCAGGGATTTTAAACACTGTGCGCTTCATGAGCGCTTGCCTGAATTCCTGCACTTCTGCGTTGTCACGCTCTGCAAGTCCGGTGCACCAGGGACTAAAGTCATGAATCATGTCACCTGATGCCCTGCCGGCGAGTGGTGACCGGGTGGCAACCGGGTGGGGGGTGGTATGGCATAGGGTGGGGTGCGCGGTTGGGGCATTGAGGGCATCCATATGGCCGGTACCACTCTGCAGAACCAAGGCCAAGGCGGGTGGTCAATGGGGTGAGCGGAAAAATGGTTGCCTTGTGGGCCGTGATAATGGCGGTCCGTGCTTGTACATCGTCCCAGGGCCTTGCCCTGGCCACACTTCCCATTCTCCGTGTGTCAAAGGGCAACCAGGAAGAGGGAATAGATGGCCTTAATGGAGTGGGGTATGGGAGGAGAGACGGTGGTAAGGGAAAGACACATCGATGGAAGAAATGAAAATAAATTGATAGAAATAAAAAATGGGTGAAGATGGAGGAAAGAGTTCACAATCTGACGTTGTTGAACTCAATGTTAAGTCCAGAAGACCTGATCAGGAGATGAGGTTCTGTCCCTCCAGTTAGGTTTCACTGAAGCATTACAGCATGACAAGGACAGACATGCGAACATGAGAACAGGATGGTAAGTTGGAGTTGCAAGTGACAGGAAAGTCTGGATCCTGCTTGTGGACAGACTGAAGATGTTCTGCAAAGCAGTCAACCAGTCTGCATTTAGCCTCTCCAATGTAGAATAGACGGTTTTGGGAGCAGCAAAATCAATCGAGCAGAATGAAGGAGGTACATGTGAAGCACAGCCTCAGCTCAAATGAGTGTTTAGGTCCATGAATGGTGAGCAGGGAGGTGGTAAAGGGACAGATTTTGCACCTTTTAGGACTGCATGGGAAGATGCCATGGGAGGTGGGTGAGGTGATGTACAAGTGGACCAGGGTTATATATATAACATATATATTAACATTTATGATGTGGAGATGCCGGCGTTGGACTGGGGTGAGCACAGTACGAAGTCTTACAACACCAGGTTAAAGTCCAACAGGTTTGTTTCGATGTCACTAGCTTTCGGAGCGCTGCTCCTTCCTCAGGTGAATGAAGAGGTCTGTTCCAGAAACACATATATAGACAAATTCAAAGGTGCCAAACAATGCTAGGAATGCGAGCATTAGCAGGTGATTAAATCTTTACAGATCCAGAGATGGGGTAACCCCAGGTTAAAGAGGTGTGAATTGTCTCAAGCCAGGACAGTTGGTAGGATTTCGCAGGCCAGATGGTGGGGGATGAATGTAATGTGACATGAATCCCAGGTCCCGGTTGAGGCCGCACTCATGTGTGCGGAACTTGGCTATAAGTTTCTGCTCGGCGATTCTGCGTTGTCGCTACCCAGTCTTCAGAACAGTGACCACGACACCACACAACCCTGTCATGGCAATCTCTGCAAGACGTGCCAGATCATCAACATGGATACCACTATTACACGTGAGAACACCACCCACCAGGTACGCGGTACATACTCGTGCGACTCGGCCAACGTTGTCTACCTCATACGCTGCAGGAAAGGATGTCCCGAAGCGTGGTACATTGGCGAGACCATGCAGACGCTGCGACAACGAATGAACGGACATCGCGCAACAATCACCAGGCAGGAATCTTCCCTTCTAGTCAGGGAACACTTCAGCAGTCAAGGGCATTCAGCCTCTGATCTCCGGGTAAGCGTTCTCCAAGGCGGCCTTCAGAACCCGCGACAACGCAGAATCGCCGAGCAGAAACTTATAGCCAAGTTCCGCACACATGAGTGCGGCCTCAACCGGGACCTGGGATTCATGTCACATTACATTCATCCCCCACCATCTGGCCTGCGAAATCCTACCAACTGTCCTGGCTTGGTACAATTCACACCTCTTTAACCTGGGGTTACCCCATCTCTGGATCTGTAAAGATTTAATCACCTGCTAATGCTCGCATTCCTAGCATTGTTTGACATCTTTGAATTTGTCGATATATGTGTTTCTGGAACAGACCTCTTCATTCACCTGAGGAAGGAGCAGTGCTCCGAAAGCTAGTGACATCGAAACAAACCTGTTGGACTTTAACCTGGTGTTGTAAGACTTCGTACGATTAACATTTATAGCAGTAATGTTATTAAAATGCCAGGTTTAAAATACATACAGGCAGTGTGTCCACTGACGCTGTAATTACGGATCCATAACAATAATCATTCAATTTAACCATTTACATGTTTACAAGAGAGATGGCTATTGGGACATTGGGTGGGATTCTCCCAACAGGCGACTAAGTGCCGACGCCAGAGTAAAAACGGGAGTGTTTTACTACGGCGTCGGCGCCCGTTCTGGGACTCCATTTTGCAGCCCACAGCGGGCTAGGAAGGCGCTGGAGCGGACTCCGCCGCCCCAGATGCCGATCCCGGCGTGAACCCAGAGTCACGGGGTCCGGCGGCAACTAGCACATGCGCAATGGGGCCGGCGCCAACTAGCGCATGCGCAGTGGCCTTCATCCAGGGCTACAGGAGCCGGCGCGGAGGAAAGGAGGCCGGGGGGCAGTGAGGCCGGCCCGCCGATTGGTGGGCCACGATCGTGGACCAGGCCACTACGGAGACCCCCCACCCCCCGGGTTTGGTCCCCCGCTTCCCCCCCCCACAGGACGCACCCGGACCCTTCAACGCCGACGTCCCGCCGGCCGAGAGTATGTTAGAACGGCGCCGGCGGGACTCAGATTTTTGTTGATGGCCGCTCAGCCCATCCGGGCCAGAGAACCGGCGCGCCGACCCGTGCCGGCCCTGGCTGGAGAGTCGGCGCATACCCTGACTGGTGCCGCGCCGGCTCTCCGCATTGCGGAGAATTACGTCCTGGCGTCGGGACGGCGTGGCCAATTCGCGCTGCGCCGCACCGATTCTCCGACCCAGTGGGGGGTCGGAGAATTTCGCCCATTGTTTTGACTGCTGGATATTCCCTGGGGTGTAGATAATGTATGAGTGGTGTTTTGCCTGAACTAAGCAGGCCATGGGACAAATTTTGAGGCTACAGATGATTTAATTAATGAGAGGACCCAGGTATGTCTGTAGTTTCACAGCATGTTGGAAGATTTTAAGTTTAACAGCAGTTTGCCATAGAATTTGGATCTGACAAGACTGAGGATTTTCAGAATGTTCCTGAAAGGGTTTCTCTCTCCAAAGATCTGCACAGATAAGCAAGTACCTTTGATTGCTAATTTTATTTCGAAGTGGCATTTGAACAGTATCGGGTTGCTTAATTGGAATACAGTGCCAGGTGTAGGTAGTAAGTTAAAATGTTTTCCTTTTATTTAAAAATTGTTTAACTGACAATTATAAAGCTTCTTATTTGATGTTAATTCTGCAATTAAATTACAGTTTGTTTTAACATAAAAGACACCCATTGTTCAGAGACATCACTTCTCGGGTGCAGAATCCTTTCCTCACAGTTTTACAAATCAAAAATTGCTTGTGTTTTAATTTCCGGTATCCTAACAAAAACTGGGGCCAGGTCCGGTATCCTAACAAAAATTGGGGACACCTAAACAAGATGAAAAAGTATAATTCCTAGTTTGGGTTGGGATTATTGAATTTAAAGATAGCAAGTGTGTGGGGCTGCTGCTTTCTTTCAGGTGTTGACACTGTTGTCAATTTAAATATGGAATGACGAGTAAAATAGCTCTTTCAGTGGCTAAGAGTTTCCTGGGTGTTGAAGAGATCAGTCTGGGTGGTTTACAAAGGGTTGTCAAAACAAAGCAATTTTATTTGGTGGACACACTGAAGTTGACTTTACCTGAAGGATGAGGAAGGTAGAGATAATTCAAGCAAAACCTCAGCATTTCAATTGACAGAGACACAAGTCTGAATGATTGGAATTAGCTAAAATTCAATTACAAATGAAACAGTCGTAACATGATAAAGAAATGAGACAGCGTGAATTGAAATTAAAAGGAAAAGATAGATAGGGAGTGGCAATTCCAGTTGATAAGGAAAGAGAGAGGGCAGAGAAAGAAAAAAGAGATGGTAATGGCAGAAGAAACACGCAGAGAATTAAAATGGAACAGCAAAGAGATTATCAACGTAAAATGTTTCAGTTAAATGCAGAAGTTGAGGAAAGTTTAGAGGGAAGAGGAACCCCTCTTAGTCAAAAGCCTCATGGGGATATGTTTAAATATATTCAAACACTGTTTGATGAGTAAAATGTGAAAGCCTTTTTAGAAAATCTAATTTAATGATAATAATAATCTTTATTAGTGTCACATGTAGACTTACATTAACACTGCAACGAAGTTACTGTGAAAATTCCCTAGTCGCCACACCCCGGCACATGTTCGGGTACACCGAGCGAGAATTCAGAATGGCCAATTCACCTAACAAGCACGTCTTTCGGGAATTGTGGGAAGAAACCGGAGCACCCGGAGGAAACCCACGCAGACACAGGGAGAATGTGCAGACTCTGCACAGTCAGTTACCCAAGCCGGGTATTGAACCCGGGTCCATGGCACTGTGAAGTGCTAACCACTGGGTTAACGTGCAGCCCCAAAATTTGAGAAAGTAGCTAAACAATTGAATTGACCAAAAACCATGTGGGATTTGTTGGTTCAAACAAAGTTAGTCGGTAGAATTAGTGAGGTTTTTACATCACTATCGGAAGAGGCATCTAGTGATTATGATGAGGTGAGAAAAGCCATTTACAGTTCAGATGAACTAGTGCCAGAAGCCTAAGGCAGAAATTTAGAAATCTCAGGAATAAACCAAGCCAGATGTATATAGAATCTGAAAGAATCAAACAAAATAATTTTGAAAGATGAATAAGATGATCAAAAATAGACCTAATGTATGAAGCTCTTAGAGAACCAATTAATTTGAGGGTATTTAAAGATTAATTTCCTTTGGTAGCGAGAACTCATGTGGAAGAACAAAGGGTTAAAACTGCCAGACAGGCAGCAAAAATGGCAGCCGATTTTAAATTAATTCATAAATCAAGGTTTTGGTTTTGACATCAGTTATATAGTGTGTGAAGGATAGAAGCTGGGGACATGTGAAATCCACAGATGGCAAGGCGAAGGAGGTTGATTTGGAGAGATGAATGAAATTTTGCCTCAGGTTAAAAAGGAAACTTATGGTCACTGTCCATGTGAAATTTGCACATTCTCCCCGGGTCTGCATGGGTCTCACCCCAATAACCCAAAGATGTGCAGAGTAGGCGGATAGCCACCCTAAATTGCCCCTTAATTGGAATTTTTTTTAAAAATGTTAAAAAAGGGAATTTATGAGGGTGGACGAGAGATAAGAAAATGTAAATGTTTTCATTGTAATAAGGTTGGACACCCAAAGAAAAGTACTGGGAAGACAGACTCTTTAAAACAGAATAAACCAGTGGGGTTTAACAAAGTGGAAGAAAAAAACCATGGTAGCAGCTGATTTTATTTGGGAAGGTACGGTTTACTCATGTGTACAAGTTGGAGTAGGTAAGGAGGTTAAGATCTTAAGGGATACTGGAGCATGTCAATCTTTAATGGTGAGAGAAAAAGAGATATGTAGTTCAGAAGGATCATTGCCAGAAAAGCTGGTAATATTTGGGATTAACAGTGGAGTGAGTAGTATTCCATTATGGAAGGTTATGTTGGGTATAGCGGGTAGCGTATAAGGTACCAGTAGGGGAACATTTCAGAGTAAAACTCGAGCAAAAATTCAAAAACATGTTTGTTGATCTGGACTGCATAGGTTGTAAATGTATTTTGCCGTACATGTCACTCGTGTCATGTAATATGAAAACCTAATTCGGTAATCAAACCAGCACGCTTTAAACCCATTCTGGCATTTGAAGAACCTTTCAAAAGGGCCCTAATTGAATGTGTGGGATCACTTCCTGAGACAGAAAGTGGGAATTAGCATTTGTTGAACATAATTGATGTTTCTGCGAGATTTTTGAAGGCCATTCCATTTCAGAACGTTACGGCTAAGAGTGTTGTAGAAGAGTTAACTAATTTTTTTACGAGATAAAGACTACTAAACAAAATCCAATCAGATCAGGGATCCAATTTTATGTTGAAATCACTCAGGGAAGTTATAGATAGCTTAGAAATAAAGCAATTTAAATAATATGCAAATCATCCAGAATCACAGGGAGCATTAAAAAGGTGGCATCAAACTTTAAATGCCATGTTGAGGGCCTATAGTCAGGATTATCCAGAGGATTGGGATAAAGGAATTCCATTTCCACTATTTGCAATCAGGGATGCAGCTAATGATTCAGCTAGATTTAAGTTTGTTCAAATAATTTTTTTGTCATGAGGTAAGAGAACCAATTAAATTGATTGAGGAAAAACTGGTGAGTCAGCGTTCTGAGACCACCATGATTGAAGCATCTATGACTTTAAGGGGTTTTGGCAGTGTGGATGTGGAGAGGATGTTTCCTTTTGTGGGAGAATCAGTGAGGGGTCACTGTTTAAACATAAAGGGTTGCCCGTTTAAGACGGAGATGAGGGAACAAATATTGGCCCGTAACTTCATGCATGATTCATGACTGAGGTCGCTGGTGCACCGCACGTGTGTAGCGTGGCAACTCAGAAGTGCGGGGATTCAGGCAAATGCTCATGAAGCGCACGGTATTTAAACTACCAGCCGTTTTTTTTTTTGACTGCTTGAAACCCTACGCTGCACTGGAGCAGCTGAATGAAAACTCCAGCTCCAGCGCTAACTTCAGCCACTTAATCGGATTTTTGGTGAGTGTTTACACAATTTTATTTCCACATGGAAATTTTTCAGTTTAGCAGAGGCAGGAGACATCGGGAGACATATTTTTGGTAGGTTAATGGCTTATATTATTGGTAGTTGCCATTTATAAATATGTTGAAAATGCAAATGAAATGAAAGGAAGATATATTTTTTTAAAACTTTGGTTTGTCATGAGGATGTTAATTCCATTAAAGGAACGATAATGGACAGAATGCGGTGATCAATCGCCAACGGGTATGATTGTCTACCTAAGCTATTCAGTGTTACTGGTCACGGGTTCTGTGGGTCCTTGCATGGCTGATGAGCCCAATCCTAGAGCCGCATCTTCAATCACTCACTTGAGTTTCCAAAAGGTGCCATCGGTCCTTGGATACTAAGTCGTGGATATTCCTTTCTCAGGCTCCTTTTCTGGGCCTCCTCTTGCTATCAGGTGTTCTTGAAGAATTGTGACCCTTCAATCAGGAGGCTCCTCCAAATAGGTCTCTTGTGAGCGAAGGTCTACCAGGCATTGATGCCTATGCTCCATTTCTTGATCTAAGCCTATGAGGTGTCTTTGAAGAGCTTCCTTTGTCCTCCTTTTGTTCAAGTTTCTTCCTTGAGCTGGGTGAAGATGTTTTGCTTTGGCAGCCGTGACTCTGACATCCTCAGCATATGGTCAGCCCAGCAGAGTTGGTTTTGGATAATCATGGCCTTGATACTGGTGCTATTGACTTCCTCAAGGACACTAAGTTAGCATACCTGTCCTCCCAGCTGATTCTGAGCTAAAGCACATTTGGATTTTGCAATCTATTTTAAGCTGAGTTGTTAACGAGTCCCCCTGACATAATGTTCATCCTTAGAAGCTTCAGTGATTACTTCAAATGTTTTAATAAAGTTTAATGCATTAGTTGATATATGCAAGCCTCCTGTAAGCTAATGTGAACTATCTGTCCGACAAGTATTGCAGTGAATTAATCACCCACCCCCTAAGAGGGGACATCTCAAAATGATGTCAGACGAGATGTGTGCCAGGACATTACGTGTCAGCAATTGCTACTTTCGGACATTGAGCTTGTCAATTAACAATTCATATGTCAAAACAATCCCCTTCCCCCCTCTTCCTTCCTTGCCCTTCCCCCTCTTCCCCCTCCATTTACAAATAGATGGAACCGTTATGTTCAAGTGAGAAAATATATTTAATTGCAAGAAATTTGTAAAAGTTGAGGAAGTTTTATGTCATTGTTCAGCTGATAAAGTTAAACGTTAAGTTAAATGTTAACTGTTTTCAAAGTTGAATCGGTCCAGGTGCGGTGTCGTAGAAATCCACAAATCCTGCCCCGCGATAACACTTAGTCTCAGGAATGGAGAATTCTGCCACAGATGTTACAAGGACAGGGACAGTAAAAAGCCCTGGGGCGCATTTAAAATCTTATGACCATACGTACATCCAAACATTTTTAAGCATGCCACATGTAAAGTGACATGCTTACTGATACCGTGCAGATTTCAATAGCTTCACAGATTTAAAACAAATAACTTATAAATAATCACCTTTAATCATAAAAAGTAATATTAAAAATTACTTTAAAAGACTCAACAACAATAATAACGCCAGTTAAAAAGAAAGATGAAAAAAATTGATAAAAATGTCTACATATCTTTAAAACACTTGTTTTCAAAATTGTTTGTTGTTTTCTATCTGTTCAAATGCCTGCCCTCAATGGTGTTCCAAATCTGGCCACGTCATAAGGTGGTGGGTCGGAGGCAGCCCGGTGGCACAGTGGTTAGCACTGCTGCTTCACGGCGCTGAAGTCCCAGGATCGATCCCGGGCCTGGGTCATTGTCCGTGTGGAGTTCGCACATTCTCCCCATGTTTACGTGGATTTCGCCCCCACAACCCAAAGATGTGCAGGGTAGGTGGATTGGCCACACTAATTGCCCCATAATTGGAAAAAATGAATTGGGTACTCTAAATTTACAGTAAAAAAATAAGGGGGTGGGTGTGCACACCTCCTGCGCCATGCTTGAACCTATGCCGATGAGGGGAGGATGGAGGTCCTAGGCTGGTGAAGAGAATTGAAGATTCGTCACATCATCAGAGCGCAAGTAAGTGCACAGATTTCTCCATTAAAATCGACAGCCTGTGGCTTGCCGCCGCGAGCCAGAAGTTGGGGGCCATCATTTCAGAGGCCTGTGAGTCCCTCTTCCTCAAAAGGTGGTAGCCTTGAATGTTTTGAAGACAGACGCAGATCGATTCCTGATTTACAAATCGTACATCTTTGCATTCAGATGCCATGGCCACAAAGCACGATGTGTGCAGTCAATGCACCCTGCACCATGGCAGAGCCCGGTGTCCTGATGGAGCTGGATGTTCACTTTACCTGCTTGTCTCTAACTAGAGAGGAGATAATGGGCGAGATTCAGTGGACAAATGTTAAGGTCTGCTTATGGGCATGTGTAGCGGGGTGTTTCTTGGTGACTGCAGCTCCCAGAAACACCCCGCCATTCAATGGCACTTTGCCGGTTTCTTTTGGCCTCGGGGAGTTTCTCCCAGATTTCCTGACATTGCTGACCAAACTGACCTTGCCAACAGGACCAGCTGTTCGCAGATCTGTGGACCATTTTGACTGGCAGCCCTGATCTTCACCTGCCCCCCCCCGCATCCTGTCCCCCCCCTCATTTTATCGACTCCCCCCCTCATCGCCTCAACCTTGTGGAGGCTTCTGGAAACAACACTCACCCCCCCTCCAATTGGCAAGCCCCACTGGGCAGCACCAACCTGTCACCCAGGCACCCTGGCACTACCAGCCTGGCACTCTAACAGTTCCCCTGGCATCCTGGCAGTCCCAGGGTACCACCCTGCCCTCTCCCCGATCACCCTGGTGTCTCAGATGCCCTGGAAAACTCCTCGACGTGCCTTTATGCCTGGTTTACGTTTGTGTGAACCAGTACTAAATGACCCCTGGCGAGTACATTCGGGCATGGCCGGTGAGTCTCGGGTGGGTGGTGAATGCGATGTCCGGGTATTTTAATGAGCCAGCAATGGCAAGATCTAGATAATGTGAGGTGGAGCAAGTCGGGTGACTCGCGATTAACCCAGTGCGGAGTCCGATTTGGGACTCTTGCGTGATTTATCCATTGCTCCAGGATCCATGCCTGGTGCAACGGGGTCACTGAATCGTGCCCAATGTATTCCCCTCTCCTGACATTGATTGTCAGTCTGGGCAGCAAGCTGTCAGCTTGCACCAGATCTCGATCTTTATGCAACTTACAATTTTCACTTTTTCATTTTTAATGCATCAGCTTTCATAACCATAACACATCCATTCGATTTATCATTATCCATTTGTGATCCACAAAATCACTGTTTGATTTTCAAAAGTATGCTCTGTAATAGATTGATTATAGTGTTTTGAATGAAAACACCTATTGGAAAATTGGCATTATTATTTGTTAGTTTTGAAGTTTTCAAGCAATTGCACTACTTCTAGTTATCTGAGCATGTTTGCAGGCCAAAACAGAGGAAGATATGAGACATGAATTCCCTGTGAAATTTTTCTCTCGAAACCTCCAGGGTTTTCAACCAGAATTGATTTGCAGAAAAGCAAACAAGGATAACTCAGCTAGTGAGTCCAAGAGATGTGACGTCTAATGTAGATAAATGTCCTTCATTCAAGGGTTCATTCAAGGATTAGCATATAATGCTCAACTCTGAATTGACGCCTATTTCATAGGAATGAGGTTTTAAAGGCCCGTGTTGTGGGGACAGGAGGGAATAGCAAATGTCAATGGTGCATTAAGATGTAAAGCTGCAACAAAGTTTGAGTAATAAAAAAATTATGCCCTGATCCCAGCCTGACCCAAAACTGCCTATCAAGGGATAAGTCAGATAAAATATTTTAAGAAAGCTGCATGACTCCATTTTAAATATGTTTTATTTTTAACACGTGAAAATCAGCCCATTTTTCCCAGACCTGATGAAACCTGACAGCTAGATGGAGGCAAGAACGGTTGGACCCATATGGTAAGCACATTTGTAGCACTCTTCATGAACTTGAAAAGCAAAAGTGTTAACACGCATCGCCCAATAATCTTCCCTGTTTACCCCTCCATGGAAGACCCCCAACTGCCTGAACTCTTACATTATCTATCTCTCCCCCAGCCCCCCCAATATCCAACTCTTCTGCAGCCTCACAATGTCTTACTCCCCACCCCACGATTTATGACTTTTTCCATTTCCCCACGCCAATGTCAAGTGTTCTCGTGTCATCTGACCTCAAGCCAACAAACCTGCCTTTTCACCATATTTCTGATCTACTCCCCAGCTGGTTTCCACCCAGCTGAGAGGAAACATGTTGAGTAAATTAAAAATAGGTGCAGTTGTTTAATTAGCTAGGACCGGTGGGAAAGATGCAATTGCCAGTTTCCCATCAACAAATCTCCTGCCGCACTAATCTATTGGTTATTATAATAATGTTATATTTTGGGCCTGTGCCTGTAATTTAGGGTAAAATGAAAAGTGTCATGTGAATTGCACTTAAATCTGCCTGGCTGGTCCAATTGTCAGATATTGAAGCCAACCACATTGCTTTTAAGGGCAGAAGGTACGAGGTGGTTACATTTGGAGATAATAACATGTACGCTAAAAATGGTCAGTCAGTCTCCAATGTCCCAGACAAGAGTTAAGAATGAAGAGCTCTCTAAACTGCTGTGATTTAAGCTGTTCATGTATTTCCAAGGTTAGACTGCAAGTGTCACTAATTATAATTTCTACATGGATACAAGGCCCAGGTGATTCATATTGCATGGAGGTGGGCTTTTGATAGGAGAACGGTGTAAGATATGCCTAAAACTCACAGACAAGGTTAGTCTGTCAGGATCCAGAAGTAAGAGAGCACCTCATGCAACAAGAAACTGTGGTCCACCACACAGTAATGCAGGTGAAATCGTACCCTCAGATTGAAAAGGCCAAATTCATGAGGAGTTAAAACAAAGCTGGAAGATTCACCTAGCTTTCGTTAGAGAAGAATCATATTATGTAAGGTTGAGATGAAATGTTCTGAGACTGAGAAAGGAAAGCAAATTAAATAAATCCTTTTAAGACTAAGAATTACCTTGGACTGGCTGACATAGAATTACATAGAATCACTACAGTACATAAGGAGGCTGTTTGGTCCATCAAGTCTGCACTGGCCCTCTGAAAAAGCGCCCCACCCAGGCCCAAATCCCATACTCCACCTGTAACTCCACCTAGGGCCAATGTAACATAGCAATCCACTTAATATGCACATCTTTGGACTGTGTGAGGAAACCGGATCACCCGGAGGAAACCCTCGCAGACATGGGGAGAATGTGTAAGCTCCGCACAGTCACCCGAGTTCGGAATCGAACCGGGGGCCTTGGAGCTGTGAGACAGCAGTGCCAACCACTGTGCCTCTGTGGTTACGGGAGAATTGAATGTCTTTTTAAAGGACATTGTATAGTATATCTTTGAAGAGTGTTTTCAGTTATACTAAGAGAAAAAGGGAATGTTCTGTAAGTATAAGTTGAATACAAAGATCTAGCCAGCTGTGTTTTTCATCTTTAGTAACAGTAAATGTCTTAAAATGTGAAATTTGTTTGCTGTGCCATCCTTTCAGCTATTAACTGTTATCTATTGAGATGACAACACGAGAAGACCTGGGGCTGGATTTTCCGCCGTCGGGATGCTCCGTTTTACCGGCAACCCGGGGATTTCCCAATGGTGTGGGGCTGCCCCA
Organism: Scyliorhinus torazame; assembly: GCF_047496885.1. Lineage (NCBI taxonomy): Eukaryota > Metazoa > Chordata > Chondrichthyes > Carcharhiniformes > Scyliorhinidae > Scyliorhinus > Scyliorhinus torazame. Next base: position 306,094,885 of record NC_092708.1, read on the forward strand.
CAATGGGAAACCCCATTGACCAGCTGGCGAAATGGACCATCCTGCCGGTGTGCTGAACCAGAAATCTGGCGCGGTGGGGCGGGGAATCCAGCCCCTTTTCTCTGTGAAAACTAAAAAGTCGTAGAATGTTATGGGTTTTAAATTAAAAGAGTGAGGCGGGGGAGGTGAAGGAAGATTCATAAATCTAATGAGAATAGTTGAAGCATTAGATCATCAAAGTAATTTTGGAAAAGACAGGCAGAATGAGCTCGGAAGGGATAGAGAGTTTATATTTATTATTCGCCTGTGAATAAGGTCCATGAAAGAAAGGTAGTAAAAAATTAAAGCCACTTTCTCTAAATGTAGTTTTCAAATTAATTCACGGGATGTGGACACCAGTGGCGAGGCCAGAATTTATTGTCAATCTCTAATTGCCCTTGAGAAGGTGGTGGTGAGCTACCTTCTTGAACTGCTACAGTCCACTTGGTTGAGGTGCACGCACAATGCTGCTGGCAGAGGGTGGGGGGGGAGGGGGATGGGCCGGGAAGGTGGGAGGTGGAGGTTGAGTTGGGCCAGGAGGGGGGGTGGTCGGGTCGAGTTGGACCGGGAGAAGGGGAGGGTTCAGGCCAGGAGGTGTGGGGAGGAGTGTCCGGTCAGGCCTGTGGTGGGGGGAAGGAGGGGCGGATGGACGGGTCGGACAGGGAGGGTGGTGGTGATGAGGGGTTTGACATATTTAATGTTGGAACATTTTGGGAACTAGATTGTACGCAATATTTTTCATTCGACCGTTTAGTCCATTTTGTGTGTGGTGAGGCTGCAGGCCCTCAGTTGCACTGCCTCTTCTCTTCTGCAAAGCAGCAGCAAGCCCCTTCAAGGATGCCCTTTTTCATTTGCTGCTCTTGCTCTGCAGGCAGCTTCCGCCTCCTGCAATCACGCAGCACCATTAATTGGGTGTTGAGCTGACCTCCGGGACTATTAGGCATTTATATTTAAAGATCACGTTGCATTAGTAGCATAGATGCGGTGAAGGATCAAGACCTGGAACTTGTCTAAGAGACGGTTTCTTGACACTGACTTGAATATCAAACCCACATTGAGAAGGTGACCAACGCTGGGAAATAAATGTTTAAAAGCACGCAACATTCCAAAAAGAAAGGCAGAATAAAAAAGAGCAGTATCCTTGAATAGTAAGGATAACATAAGGACTGTTGTAAGAACAGATATTGGCCTAGAATTCAAGGAGTAGAATCCATATCGGTGGAGGTTAGAAATAATGAGAGTAAGAAAATGCTTTCGGCAGTAGTTTATAGGCCCCCCAACAATGTTTTTTTGTCAGACAGAGCACGATGCATGAAACAATTGTAGCTGGTAACATAGACAATGTAATAATGAGGGGGACTTTAATCTTCATATAATCGGGGCAAATCTAACTGGCAAAGGGTAATCTGGAAGATGAGTTTGCAGAATGCTTTCATGACAGCTTCCTGGAAGAGGGCACTTTGGTACCAGCTAGCAAAAAAGCTAGCTTAGATCCAGTATATTGTAATCAGGCACAGTTAATTAGTAATCTCTTGGTAAAAGGAGTTTGCAAAAAAAAGTGATCATAATACAATTGAATTCCATAATAAGTTTGACAGCAACACATTTGAGTCCAAGTCTAGAATCTGAAACTTAAACAAAGCCTATACGTAGGAATGAGGGGAAAACGAGTTAATTTTGTTTGGATAAATAACTGAATGGCATGATGAGAAATAAACAGGGTGAAATAGCAAAGAAATGAATCCAAATTTTCAGCAAAAATATATTTGATGTGACAACAAACATACATTCTGTGGGATCCTTCGCTGTGCCCGCGGGTTTCATGGGAGGGTGGATGTGGAGAGGATGTTTCCTTTTGTGGGAGAATCAGTGAGGGGTCACTGTTTAAACATAAAGGGTTGCCCGTTTAAGACGGAGATGAGGGAACAAATATTGGCCCGTAACTTCATGCATGATTCATGACTGAGGTCGCTGGTGCACCGCACGTGTGTAGCGTGGCAACTCAGAAGTGCGGGGATTCAGGCAAATGCTCATGAAGCGCACGGTATTTAAACTACCAGCCGTTTTTTTTTTTGACTGCTTGAAACCCTACGCTGCACTGGAGCAGCTGAATGAAAACTCCAGCTCCAGCGCTAACTTCAGCCACTTAATCGGATTTTTGGTGAGTGTTTACACAATTTTATTTCCACATGGAAATTTTTCAGTTTAGCAGAGGCAGGAGACATCGGGAGACATATTTTTGGTAGGTTAATGGCTTATATTATTGGTAGTTGCCATTTATAAATATGTTGAAAATGCAAATGAAATGAAAGGAAGATATATTTTTTTAAAACTTTGGTTTGTCATGAGGATGTTAATTCCATTAAAGGAACGATAATGGACAGAATGCGGTGATCAATCGCCAACGGGTATGATTGTCTACCTAAGCTATTCAGTGTTACTGGTCACGGGTTCTGTGGGTCCTTGCATGGCTGATGAGCCCAATCCTAGAGCCGCATCTTCAATCACTCACTTGAGTTTCCAAAAGGTGCCATCGGTCCTTGGATACTAAGTCGTGGATATTCCTTTCTCAGGCTCCTTTTCTGGGCCTCCTCTTGCTATCAGGTGTTCTTGAAGAATTGTGACCCTTCAATCAGGAGGCTCCTCCAAATAGGTCTCTTGTGAGCGAAGGTCTACCAGGCATTGACGCCTATGCTCCATTTCTTGATCTAAGCCTATGAGGTGTCTTTGAAGAGCTTCCTTTGTCCTCCTTTTGTTCAAGTTTCTTCCTTGAGCTGGGTGAAGATGTTTTGCTTTGGCAGCCGTGACTCTGACATCCTCAGCATATGGTCAGCCCAGCAGAGTTGGTTTTGGATAATCATGGCCTTGATACTGGTGCTATTGACTTCCTCAAGGACACTAAGTTAGCATACCTGTCCTCCCAGCTGATTCTGAGCTAAAGCACATTTGGATTTTGCAATCTATTTTAAGCTGAGTTGTTAACGAGTCCCCCTGACATAATGTTCATCCTTAGAAGCTTCAGTGATTACTTCAAATGTTTTAATAAAGTTTAATGCATTAGTTGATATATGCAAGCCTCCTGTAAGCTAATGTGAACTATCTGTCCGACAAGTATTGCAGTGAATTAATCACCCACCCCCTAAGAGGGGACATCTCAAAATGATGTCAGACGAGATGTGTGCCAGGACATTACGTGTCAGCAATTGCTACTTTCGGACATTGAGCTTGTCAATTAACAATTCATATGTCAAAACAATCCCCTTCCCCCCTCTTCCTTCCTTGCCCTTCCCCCTCTTCCCCCTCCATTTACAAATAGATGGAACCGTTATGTTCAAGTGAGAAAATATATTTAATTGCAAGAAATTTGTAAAAGTTGAGGAAGTTTTATGTCATTGTTCAGCTGATAAAGTTAAACGTTAAGTTAAATGTTAACTGTTTTCAAAGTTGAATCGGTCCAGGTGCGGTGTCGTAGAAATCCACAAATCCTGCCCCGCGATAACACTTAGTCTCAGGAATGGAGAATTCTGCCACAGATGTTACAAGGACAGGGACAGTAAAAAGCCCTGGGGCGCATTTAAAATCTTATGACCATACGTACATCCAAACATTTTTAAGCATGCCACATGTAAAGTGACATGCTTACTGATACCGTGCAGATTTCAATAGCTTCACAGATTTAAAACAAATAACTTATAAATAATCACCTTTAATCATAAAAAGTAATATTAAAAATTACTTTAAAAGACTCAACAACAATAATAACGCCAGTTAAAAAGAAAGATGAAAAAAATTGATAAAAATGTCTACATATCTTTAAAACACTTGTTTTCAAAATTGTTTGTTGTTTTCTATCTGTTCAAATGCCTGCCCTCAATGGTGTTCCAAATCTGGCCACGTCATAAGGTGGTGGGTCGGAGGCAGCCCGGTGGCACAGTGGTTAGCACTGCTGCTTCACGGCGCTGAAGTCCCAGGATCGATCCCGGGCCTGGGTCATTGTCCGTGTGGAGTTCGCACATTCTCCCCATGTTTACGTGGATTTCGCCCCCACAACCCAAAGATGTGCAGGGTAGGTGGATTGGCCACACTAATTGCCCCATAATTGGAAAAAATGAATTGGGTACTCTAAATTTACAGTAAAAAAATAAGGGGGTGGGTGTGCACACCTCCTGCGCCATGCTTGAACCTATGCCGATGAGGGGAGGATGGAGGTCCTAGGCTGGTGAAGAGAATTGAAGATTCGTCACATCATCAGAGCGCAAGTAAGTGCACAGATTTCTCCATTAAAATCGACAGCCTGTGGCTTGCCGCCGCGAGCCAGAAGTTGGGGGCCATCATTTCAGAGGCCTGTGAGTCCCTCTTCCTCAAAAGGTGGTAGCCTTGAATGTTTTGAAGACAGACGCAGATCGATTCCTGATTTACAAATCGTACATCTTTGCATTCAGATGCCATGGCCACAAAGCACGATGTGTGCAGTCAATGCACCCTGCACCATGGCAGAGCCCGGTGTCCTGATGGAGCTGGATGTTCACTTTACCTGCTTGTCTCTAACTAGAGAGGAGATAATGGGCGAGATTCAGTGGACAAATGTTAAGGTCTGCTTATGGGCATGTGTAGCGGGGTGTTTCTTGGTGACTGCAGCTCCCAGAAACACCCCGCCATTCAATGGCACTTTGCCGGTTTCTTTTGGCCTCGGGGAGTTTCTCCCAGATTTCCTGACATTGCTGACCAAACTGACCTTGCCAACAGGACCAGCTGTTCGCAGATCTGTGGACCATTTTGACTGGCAGCCCTGATCTTCACCTGCCCCCCCCCGCATCCTGTCCCCCCCCTCATTTTATCGACTCCCCCCCTCATCGCCTCAACCTTGTGGAGGCTTCTGGAAACAACACTCACCCCCCCTCCAATTGGCAAGCCCCACTGGGCAGCACCAACCTGTCACCCAGGCACCCTGGCACTACCAGCCTGGCACTCTAACAGTTCCCCTGGCATCCTGGCAGTCCCAGGGTACCACCCTGCCCTCTCCCCGATCACCCTGGTGTCTCAGATGCCCTGGAAAACTCCTCGACGTGCCTTTATGCCTGGTTTACGTTTGTGTGAACCAGTACTAAATGACCCCTGGCGAGTACATTCGGGCATGGCCGGTGAGTCTCGGGTGGGTGGTGAATGCGATGTCCGGGTATTTTAATGAGCCAGCAATGGCAAGATCTAGATAATGTGAGGTGGAGCAAGTCGGGTGACTCGCGATTAACCCAGTGCGGAGTCCGATTTGGGACTCTTGCGTGATTTATCCATTGCTCCAGGATCCATGCCTGGTGCAACGGGGTCACTGAATCGTGCCCAATGTATTCCCCTCTCCTGACATTGATTGTCAGTCTGGGCAGCAAGCTGTCAGCTTGCACCAGATCTCGATCTTTATGCAACTTACAATTTTCACTTTTTCATTTTTAATGCATCAGCTTTCATAACCATAACACATCCATTCGATTTATCATTATCCATTTGTGATCCACAAAATCACTGTTTGATTTTCAAAAGTATGCTCTGTAATAGATTGATTATAGTGTTTTGAATGAAAACACCTATTGGAAAATTGGCATTATTATTTGTTAGTTTTGAAGTTTTCAAGCAATTGCACTACTTCTAGTTATCTGAGCATGTTTGCAGGCCAAAACAGAGGAAGATATGAGACATGAATTCCCTGTGAAATTTTTCTCTCGAAACCTCCAGGGTTTTCAACCAGAATTGATTTGCAGAAAAGCAAACAAGGATAACTCAGCTAGTGAGTCCAAGAGATGTGACGTCTAATGTAGATAAATGTCCTTCATTCAAGGGTTCATTCAAGGATTAGCATATAATGCTCAACTCTGAATTGACGCCTATTTCATAGGAATGAGATTTTAAAGGCCCGTGTTGTGGGGACAGGAGGGAATAGCAAATGTCAATGGTGCATTAAGATGTAAAGCTGCAACAAAGTTTGAGTAATAAAAAAATTATGCCCTGATCCCAGCCTGACCCAAAACTGCCTATCAAGGGATAAGTCAGATAAAATATTTTAAGAAAGCTGCATGACTCCATTTTAAATATGTTTTATTTTTAACACGTGAAAATCAGCCCATTTTTCCCAGACCTGATGAAACCTGACAGCTAGATGGAGGCAAGAACGGTTGGACCCATATGGTAAGCACATTTGTAGCACTCTTCATGAACTTGAAAAGCAAAAGTGTTAACACGCATCGCCCAATAATCTTCCCTGTTTACCCCTCCATGGAAGACCCCCAACTGCCTGAACTCTTACATTATCTATCTCTCCCCCAGCCCCCCCAATATCCAACTCTTCTGCAGCCTCACAATGTCTTACTCCCCACCCCACGATTTATGACTTTTTCCATTTCCCCACGCCAATGTCAAGTGTTCTCGTGTCATCTGACCTCAAGCCAACAAACCTGCCTTTTCACCATATTTCTGATCTACTCCCCAGCTGGTTTCCACCCAGCTGAGAGGAAACATGTTGAGTAAATTAAAAATAGGTGCAGTTGTTTAATTAGCTAGGACCGGTGGGAAAGATGCAATTGCCAGTTTCCCATCAACAAATCTCCTGCCGCACTAATCTATTGGTTATTATAATAATGTTATATTTTGGGCCTGTGCCTGTAATTTAGGGTAAAATGAAAAGTGTCATGTGAATTGCACTTAAATCTGCCTGGCTGGTCCAATTGTCAGATATTGAAGCCAACCACATTGCTTTTAAGGGCAGAAGGTACGAGGTGGTTACATTTGGAGATAATAACATGTACGCTAAAAATGGTCAGTCAGTCTCCAATGTCCCAGACAAGAGTTAAGAATGAAGAGCTCTCTAAACTGCTGTGATTTAAGCTGTTCATGTATTTCCAAGGTTAGACTGCAAGTGTCACTAATTATAATTTCTACATGGATACAAGGCCCAGGTGATTCATATTGCATGGAGGTGGGCTTTTGATAGGAGAACGGTGTAAGATATGCCTAAAACTCACAGACAAGGTTAGTCTGTCAGGATCCAGAAGTAAGAGAGCACCTCATGCAACAAGAAACTGTGGTCCACCACACAGTAATGCAGGTGAAATCGTACCCTCAGATTGAAAAGGCCAAATTCATGAGGAGTTAAAACAAAGCTGGAAGATTCACCTAGCTTTCGTTAGAGAAGAATCATATTATGTAAGGTTGAGATGAAATGTTCTGAGACTGAGAAAGGAAAGCAAATTAAATAAATCCTTTTAAGACTAAGAATTACCTTGGACTGGCTGACATAGAATTACATAGAATCACTACAGTACATAAGGAGGCTGTTTGGTCCATCAAGTCTGCACTGGCCCTCTGAAAAAGCGCCCCACCCAGGCCCAAATCCCATACTCCACCTGTAACTCCACCTAGGGCCAATGTAACATAGCAATCCACTTAATATGCACATCTTTGGACTGTGTGAGGAAACCGGATCACCCGGAGGAAACCCTCGCAGACATGGGGAGAATGTGTAAGCTCCGCACAGTCACCCGAGTTCGGAATCGAACCGGGGGCCTTGGAGCTGTGAGACAGCAGTGCCAACCACTGTGCCTCTGTGGTTACGGGAGAATTGAATGTCTTTTTAAAGGACATTGTATAGTATATCTTTGAAGAGTGTTTTCAGTTATACTAAGAGAAAAAGGGAATGTTCTGTAAGTATAAGTTGAATACAAAGATCTAGCCAGCTGTGTTTTTCATCTTTAGTAACAGTAAATGTCTTAAAATGTGAAATTTGTTTGCTGTGCCATCCTTTCAGCTATTAACTGTTATCTATTGAGATGACAACACGAGAAGACCTGGGGCTGGATTTTCCGCCGTCGGGATGCTCCGTTTTACCGGCAACCCGGGGATTTCCCAATGGTGTGGGGCTGCCCCACAATGGGAAACCCCATTGACCAGCTGGCGAAATGGACCATCCTGCCGGTGTGCTGAACCAGAAATCTGGCGCGGTGGGGCGGGGAATCCAGCCCCTTTTCTCTGTGAAAACTAAAAAGTCGTAGAATGTTATGGGTTTTAAATTAAAAGAGTGAGGCGGGGGAGGTGAAGGAAGATTCATAAATCTAATGAGAATAGTTGAAGCATTAGATCATCAAAGTAATTTTGGAAAAGACAGGCAGAATGAGCTCGGAAGGGATAGAGAGTTTATATTTATTATTCGCCTGTGAATAAGGTCCATGAAAGAAAGGTAGTAAAAAATTAAAGCCACTTTCTCTAAATGTAGTTTTCAAATTAATTCACGGGATGTGGACACCAGTGGCGAGGCCAGAATTTATTGTCAATCTCTAATTGCCCTTGAGAAGGTGGTGGTGAGCTACCTTCTTGAACTGCTACAGTCCACTTGGTTGAGGTGCACGCACAATGCTGCTGGCAGAGGGTGGGGGGGGAGGGGGATGGGCCGGGAAGGTGGGAGGTGGAGGTTGAGTTGGGCCAGGAGGGGGGGTGGTCGGGTCGAGTTGGACCGGGAGAAGGGGAGGGTTCAGGCCAGGAGGTGTGGGGAGGAGTGTCCGGTCAGGCCTGTGGTGGGGGGAAGGAGGGGCGGATGGACGGGTCGGACAGGGAGGGTGGTGGTGATGAGGGGTTTGACATATTTAATGTTGGAACATTTTGGGAACTAGATTGTACGCAATATTTTTCATTCGACCGTTTAGTCCATTTTGTGTGTGGTGAGGCTGCAGGCCCTCAGTTGCACTGCCTCTTCTCTTCTGCAAAGCAGCAGCAAGCCCCTTCAAGGATGCCCTTTTTCATTTGCTGCTCTTGCTCTGCAGGCAGCTTCCGCCTCCTGCAATCACGCAGCACCATTAATTGGGTGTTGAGCTGACCTCCGGGACTATTAGGCATTTATATTTAAAGATCACGTTGCATTAGTAGCATAGATGCGGTGAAGGATCAAGACCTGGAACTTGTCTAAGAGACGGTTTCTTGACACTGACTTGAATATCAAACCCACATTGAGAAGGTGACCAACGCTGGGAAATAAATGTTTAAAAGCACGCAACATTCCAAAAAGAAAGGCAGAATAAAAAAGAGCAGTATCCTTGAATAGTAAGGATAACATAAGGACTGTTGTAAGAACAGATATTGGCCTAGAATTCAAGGAGTAGAATCCATATCGGTGGAGGTTAGAAATAATGAGAGTAAGAAAATGCTTTCGGCAGTAGTTTATAGGCCCCCCAACAATGTTTTTTTGTCAGACAGAGCACGATGCATGAAACAATTGTAGCTGGTAACATAGACAATGTAATAATGAGGGGGACTTTAATCTTCATATAATCGGGGCAAATCTAACTGGCAAAGGGTAATCTGGAAGATGAGTTTGCAGAATGCTTTCATGACAGCTTCCTGGAAGAGGGCACTTTGGTACCAGCTAGCAAAAAAGCTAGCTTAGATCCAGTATATTGTAATCAGGCACAGTTAATTAGTAATCTCTTGGTAAAAGGAGTTTGCAAAAAAAAGTGATCATAATACAATTGAATTCCATAATAAGTTTGACAGCAACACATTTGAGTCCAAGTCTAGAATCTGAAACTTAAACAAAGCCTATACGTAGGAATGAGGGGAAAACGAGTTAATTTTGTTTGGATAAATAACTGAATGGCATGATGAGAAATAAACAGGGTGAAATAGCAAAGAAATGAATCCAAATTTTCAGCAAAAATATATTTGATGTGACAACAAACATACATTCTGTGGGATCCTTCGCTGTGCCCGCGGGTTTCATGGGAGGGTGGGGGTGGCCACAATGGCAAACCCCATTAGTCAGCTGTGGGAACGGAGAATCCTGCTGCAGGCGGTGGCACGCTGCGCGGGAAAACAGGGCTGGGGGAAGGAGAGTCCCACCCAGTATAGATCATAGATCATAGATCATAGAATTTACAGTGCAGAAGGAGGCCATTCGGCCCATCGAGTCTGCACCGGCTCTTGGAAAGAGCACCCTACCCAAGATCAACACCGCCACCCTATCACCATAACCCAGTAACCTCACCCAACACTAAGGGCAATTTTGGACACTAAGGGTAATTTAGCATGGCCAATCCACCTAACCTGCACATCTTTGGACTGTGGGGGGAAACCGGAGCACCCGGAGGAAACCCACGCACACACGGGGAGGATGTGCAGACTCCGCACAGACAGTGACCCAAACCGGGAATTGAACCTGGGACCCTGGAGCTGTGAAGCAATTGTGCTATCCACAAGGCTACCGTGCTGCCCCCGTATGAATGATTAATCTCTGGCTTACCAAGGAAGTTAATGATAATGTTATTATTATTAAATGAAGATTAAATTAGATTAAAATAAGTGGGTTATAATGTTCAGACGAATAGTAGCAAGCGTGAGGATTGTCAGGGCTTTTGAAATCAGGAAAGGGTGACAAAAATGTTGTTAAGATGGGAAATATGAGGGTAAAAATCCAGGAATATAGAAACAGGATGTAAGTGTTTTTACAAGGACATAAGAAAGTAAAACTGAACATTGGCAGCGGGATTTTCCGTTGCTCCGGCCACGCTCCCATGCCCGTGGGTTTCCTAACGGCGTATGGTGACTCCAATGGGAAATCCCATTGGTGGGTGGTGGGAACGGAGAATCCCACTGATGGCGAGGGTGCGCCGTCCAGGAAAACGCGGCTGGTGGACCGGAGAATCCCACTCGTTTAAGGGGAAGACAAAAGAAATGATCAGAGTGAATGAGGAAATGAGAGAAATATTGTCATTGCAGGCCAAGAAGATGCCACCGCAAAGTGCAGCACTGAGGTTCGCTGATGCAGAGCTGGAGACACTGCAGGATGCCGTGGAGGAGAGGTGGGACATCCTGTTCCCTGGGGTGGGAAGGAGGCTGCCACCCGCTGATGTCAACTAGGTCTGGACACAGGTGGCAGAGGCCATAAGCACTGTGGGCCCTACATCCAGGACCGGGCAGCAGTACAGGAAGAAGCTGTACGACCTCCTCAGAGTGGCCAGGGTGAGTCACTAGCTCTGTGCCCCTGCTTAGGAAATTAGAAGCACACAGGGACTTGGGAGTCCTTGTTCATGATTCTGTTAAGGTTAACGTGTAGGTTCAGTCGGCAGTTAAGAAGGCAAATGCAATGTTAGCATTCATGTCAAGAGGGCTAGAATACAAGACGAGGGATGCACTTCTGAGGCTGTATACGGCTCTGGTCAGACTCCATTTAGAGTGTTGTGAGCAGTTTTGGGCCCTGTGTCTAAGGAAGGATGTGCTGGCCTTGAAAAGGGTCCGGAGGAGGTTCACAATAATGATCCCTGGAATGAAGAGCTTGCCGTATGAGGAATAGTTGAGGACTCTGGGTTTGTACTCGTCGGAGTTTAGAAGGATGAGGGGGGATCTTATTGAAACTTACAGGATATTGCGAGGCCTGGATAGAGTAGTCATGGAGAGGATGTTTCCACTTTTAGGAAAAACTAGAACCAGGGGACACCATCTCAGACTAAAGGGATGATCCTTTAAAACAGAGATGAGGAGAAATTTCTTCAGCCAGAGGGTGGTGAATCTGTGGAACTCTTTGTCGCAGAAGGCTGTGGAGGCTAAATCATTGAGTGTCTTTAAGACAGAGATAGATAGATTCTTTATTAATAAGGGAATCAGGTGTTATGGGGCGAAGGCAGGAGAATGGGGATGGCCATGATTGAATGGCGAAGCAGATTCAATGGGCCGAGTGGCCTAATTTTGCACTTATGGTCTTATGGTCTCACACTGCACATTATCTGTGCTCCAGGAGTAGGAAGCACACAACAGCAGGGAATGAGAGAAAACAAGAGGGAGTCAGCCGGACATGTGGCCCCTCACTGTCGCAGATCATAGGACGATGGAGCTGGTTGGTGGGATTGGGAAGTGGGCAGTCGCGGAGGCGGAGGTTGGCATCGGAGATCCAAGTGAACCCCCAATGAATTGTGATGTCCCTATGGCAGGTGTGCCACCCCTCCCCCCCATACCACGCCTACCCGCGATCTAATCAGGCATCTTGTCTTGCAGGATCACCTGCTGATGAGGCTGTTCCATCTGGGATCCCTGACACCCAACAACATCAGCTCAACTTGCGTGGCGATGAGGCGGGACCTGCTGGTGATCCACGCCTGCAATCGCAACCCCGCAAAACCCCGGAGCATATGTCTGGGATGACACCAACTTCTCGTCATTGCTGTCACCTACACCCTCCACCATTCCAGGGACACTCACATCGGGAGGGCATTCTAGTGAAGAGGCTCCTGGAGCACTTATGTGGTCCACGTCACACCCATGCAGTGGTACATCAGGTGAAGGTAGGAACCCCCGAGGGAGGGACGGTCGGAGGGCAGCCCGACCCCAGGGATTAGCTGCCGTCCAGACGGGTCTTAGGCTTCTGGAAAGGGCCATTCCATCAATGTTGGGGATACAGGCGCAGAGCCAGGGGACTATAGGATGGGTGCCAGCAACCATCCAGCATCTGCAGTTGCACTCAGAGGAACACAACTGCCTGGAGGAGCAGGAGGTGGAGCCACAAATGCGTGCCACCCAGGCCAACACCGCACGGGTGGCAGCCATAATGGAGGCCTTGGGTGCAAAATTATTGGCCATGGGTCAGAATGTCCAAGGGCACTCTACGCGGACGGTGGTCGATCACACAACAGGGCGGCCATGTCACAATAGCTGTGCACCAGGGCCACAGGGACATTGCCGTGGCACTCCACAGCTTGGCCCGGTCACAGTGAGCCATGGCTGTGGCACTCAAGGGCATTGGACTGGGGCTGGCTTGTCCCTGACTGACATGGTACAGTTCCAGAGGGAGGTGGCACAGTCCCAGACGGATGTGGCACAGTCCCTGTGCTCCTGGCCGCGAGCATTGAGACCCTGGTTGAGACAAGAGTGGGTCTCCAGGACTGGCAGCGGCGGATGGCGGGGGTGTGTTTGGAGCTTCGTCTGGCCGCACCCCCATCCCAAGGAGTAGCCTGGAGGCCATCGGGCACCCCGAGGGAGGAGGAGGTGATGGGGCCCGTGTCGATGACTCTCATAGGGGAAGTGGTGGAACACATCAGTACCTCGGACACCCCCCTCCTGTCCCTTGCACATCTGGTGGTTAACTGGCTCAACAAGGTGGCACCACACCACCTATGACTCCTAGAAGACTGCGGTCCGGTCGCTCCAGACGATGGCAGCCAAAGCGAACACAGGTTGCAGGGTGAGATAGGCAGATAACCGCCTCCACATCCGATGTACCAACTGGGGAACCACCTTGAACGGAGCAGTAGGACACAGAAGATTAGAAAGACACCAGTTAATTTGGCATGGGTGAAACATATAGGTTGGCGATAGGGGCGAGGGCACAATAAACACCTGTTCATTGATGTTCCCAACTGCTTCAGTCTTCTGTCTGAAGGGTGTGAGGGATGGGCTGGGCTTGGTGCAGTGGCTGTGCTAGGTGGAGTGGGGTGGGGTGAGGATGTGGGAGGCCGGTGGTGCGGGTGTTGAAGGTGGACATGGGCCAAAGTACCCAGGGCTGTCAGAGGATAATCCGGGAGCATCCACGGAGGCGGCAGGGGATGCGTCAGATATGTTGGGGCGCATGTGGTAGTGCCCACAGGATGAGTGACCCACTACCACACACCACCCCGATACCTAACTCCACCCCACCCTCACCCCGCCCCGGACCCCGTCTCCACCCCTGCCATCCCAGGGGTTCAATGGGACCGTGAGCTGGAATGGCCAGCACGCATGCAGGTGTCACCCGGGCGGATGGTGGAATGAGCTCCGAGGTCAGTAATCAGACTTTGTCAAACGATGCGGAGCACTGGAGCTCGTCACGCAGTGGGCCATCATCATCCTCCATCCCATGGGCCTGACCCACTGATACTGTCAACTTCGGGCCAGATGGGAAGCACGGAGTTGCGGGGTGGAGGGTGGAGTGCAGGGAGGGGAGTTAAGGGGGGGGGGGGGTGGCTGGCTGAGAGGGTGTTGTGTCGGGGTGGGGGTGGGATGGGATGTTTGGCTGCGGGTAGCCAGGCCCCCAAGTCGGTGAACCTGGAGGCGATTGGATTGTCCCATGCACAGCAGCCCAGGCGCAAATGTTGTGCGGACTACAGTGGCTGCCCAGGCCACATGCTTGCCCTCCTCTACATCATCCTCGTCGGACGAGGCCTGGCATTGATCCTCCTCATTCAGCATGTCACTCCTCTGCAATATGATGTTGTGGAAGATGCAGCAGGTCGCCATTGTGTGGGAGATCCTCCTGGGGCTGTACTGGAGGGTCCCTTCAGAGCGATCCTGGCACCTGAACCGCAAGTTCAGCATGCTGATGTACCGCACGATGACGCTCCTTGTCGCTGCATCGGCATTGTTATAGGGGTTCTCCGCATCAGTCTGATGCCGATAAGGGGCATCAGGCACGACCGCAGCGGATAACCACTGTCACTCAAGAGCCAGCCCCTCACCCGGGAGAGCACATCAAAGGTGTCGGGAAACATCTAGTGTGCCAGAATGAAGGCGTCATTCTCGCTGTCTGGGTATCGGGCTCAAACATGCATGATGTGCAGCTAGTGGTCGCACACCAACTGAACATTGAGGGAATGGAATCCCTTCCAGTTTGTGAAGGCCATCCCCTCATGCGGTGGTGCTCATAGGCAGACATACATCCCGTTGATCACCCCATGGACCTGGGGCATCTTAGCGATGGTGGGGAATCTCGCTACCTAGGCACTGGATGGCTTGGTCGATATTGTATTGATGTTTTGTGCTGACTGGACATATAGAGCCTACATTACAGCACAGATGCACCTGTGCACACAAGTCTGGGACATCCCACTCCAGTCAGACCCATGTAGAACTATGGCAGTATGTCTTCAAAATATATTTCAACTGCCTTGTTTCAGCTCCCCTTTGTCCTCAGACAAGTCTGCACTTCTTTGAAAACTGTTAACTTTGAATAGATGATAATCTGTGTAAGGATTCTCCTGTTTAAACCCTGTATGTTTCCTGTTTTTCCCTTTCTTTAATTTTTTCCTATTACAATTTTGACCTATGGATGATTTATGGGTTTTATAGTTTTGTGTCTTGAAGGCAACCTGCATTTTTAACTGAAGCAGCAGCAGTAACCCGTGACTTTAAGAAAGCAGTCTGCATGAACTAGCCTTTAATTCAATCAGGCAGAATCCACAATAATTTGACTGACATTAGTGATGACTCAGATTGATGGACTTGGCTGGTGGCCTCGAGTTGCTGAGTTTTGCCGATGGTTAGTGTAAATGGTTGTGATTTCTCTGGAATGTATTTCCCCAGTGAGGCTAGTTTGAAGTTACACTTTCAGTTCAGAAGCTGGAAGAAGCCTCTCTGATATGATGAAATCTCCCTGAAAAATCCTCTGTAAGAACTATTTTCTCTCCACAATAAGGCTGGTGGTCATTTTAAAGAAACTGCAAAGGATTGAGTTTAAAAACCCGAGCTGGAGGCTGGGTTTGTTGCGAGACCAAGAGTCTTCTGAGGGAAGTAATCTCAAAGGTGGACCTTTGTGTAGAAGGCCCAGTTTAATAAAGGCTAAATTATCTCTCCAGAGGAAATCCTGTGAGTACCAAGTGAATTTTTCTCCTGGAAGGCCATCACCAATTATACACCGGTGACTTTGATCACCCAGCATGCTGGCTGGGCAGCCTGCTGCAAAGACTACAACATCGAAAGCAAGGACTTTTAGATTTATTTTTATCTTAGTTCCTATTATTTTCACTCCTTTCCACCCCTCCGTGTTTGTTTGTCTTGTGTGTGTGGGGAGAGGGTGGGACGGTTTGGGGCAGGTCGTAGGTTAGTTTGTTATTCCATTCTAATTACTGCATATTTCATCTTTATTCCTGTTATTAATAAACAGCGATTGTGTTTCAACTTACCAACCTGGTGACTAAATTATTGAACAGCCAAGGGAAATTATTGGTTAATTCAGTTGTGTTGGGACTCTGGGGCTATGAGGCTGGAATCAACAGTGCACTAGACCAGGGTGTCATAACAATTGTCTCGGATGAATTGTTAGCAACATAAATGTCAAAATGTTTTAATGCCAATACCAAACTCAATGTCTCCTTCTTGATGGTCCAATATTTCTTTCGTATTTGAGAAAAATAACCACCAGGCCATTCAGTTCTTTTGTTGTCTTCCTGCAACAGGACAGCACCAACACCTACATGACTCGCATCAATGGCCACCTTAAATTGCTTGGCATAATTAGATGCCATCCACACTGGTGCAGTGGTTAACACATTTTTCAGATTATTGAATGCTTTCTGATAGTCCAATGCCCATAGAAATTTCCTATGCTTTTTCCGATGTTCAGTCAGTGGAGCAACCATGCTGCTGAAATTTGGTCCGAATTTCCAATAGAAACCACTCATGCCCAGAATTCCCAAAATGTTTTCGAGCCAATCACCAGCCCTAGTTTCTTTTTTAAATTTAGAGTACCCAATTCATTTTTTTTCCAATTAAGGGGCAATTTAGCATGGCTAATCCACATAGCTTGCACATTTTTGGGTTGTGGGGGCGAAACCCACGCAAACACGGGGAGAATATGCAAACCTCACGCGGACAATGACCCAGAGCCGAGATCAAACCTGGGACCTCGGCGCCGTGAGGCCGCAGTGCTAACCTACTGCACCACCATGCTGCTCTTCGCCAGCCCTAGTTAATCTCTCCCTAAAGTTTGACGCATAGTCCAACAATATAGTCTTCACCGCTGACTCAATTTCTCTTTGGATCAATTTCAGTGATCCTCTCCCCTCATGACCAAAAATCAATTTGAATGGACTGAATTTAGTTGATTCATTGGGTGCATCCCTAATTGCAAATAGAACAAAGAACAAAGAAATGTACAGCATAGGAACAGGCCCTTCGGCCCTCCAAGCCCGTGCCGACCATGCTGCCCGACTAAACTACAATCTTCTACACCTCCTGGGTCCGTATCCCTCTATTCCCATCACAAATGGATTTCCTGTATCCTAATCCTCTGGATAATCTTGAATAAAAGCCCTCAACATGGTCTTTAAAATGTGATGCCATCTTTCAAATGCACCTTGTGATTCCAGATAATACGCAGTTGAATTAATTTGCTTTGTTCCCAAGCTATCCATAACTTCTGTGAATAACATTGACATAAAATTGGATCCCTGATTTGATTGAATTTCTTTTGGTAGTCCATATCTAGTAAAAAATTTGGTTAACTCCTCTCCAACCCTCTTAGTTGCAATGTTTCTTCATGGAATTGTCATCGGAAATCTAGTAGACACATCCATTATGGCCAACAGATACTGATTCCCATGCACGGCCTCTGACCCGGAAGTGCGGGGGCCCAGATCTGCAGCAGGAGCTGCGAGCTTCACGACGGGTCCCTGCTAATCCCCTGCAGAGTTGTGAATATGTGGCCTTCTTTTGCCAGTTTTTCTAGCGTGAAAGGCCACAATTTTCACGACGGCATGGGGTCATAGTCCCTGAAATGGAAAATACAGCCCATAATGTCCAAGCCAATAAAAGTGCTTTTGTATGTTTGCTTGAATTTTCCTATCTCCTAAATGACCCCCTATTGGAACCTCATGCGCTAACCATAAAACCTCCCTTCTAAAATTCACTGATAATGCCATTTGATGAACTTCTGCCCATTTCTCATCTGCTTGAATATGTAAAGGTCTCCATTTTCTCATTAATACATTATTTCTAATGTAATAACATGCCAGTATACACCAAGATTCTATTTCTGTATATGCTTTCTGACACAGCTGCTTTATCTCAAAATATTTCTGCTGTAATTCAAACAACTTGCTTGAACTGAAGAAATTCACTTTATCCACCACCTGCTTTTGTTCTTTACCAAGTATCTGATCAAACATGGTTTCTGACAGCTGAATTTCAGCCGCCCTATCGGTACTCCTTAACTTCTCCTCCTGTCTCAACCTGGTTGCTTTGTGATCTTGTCACCACAGAATCAGGAAGCACCCCAGGATATGCTTCTTGCAACAACTCAGTTGTTTGACTTTCCACTGGCTTTTCCACCACAGTAGGCTGCACCCCCATCTGTGACTCAGCCAAATCATTACCTAGGATAAATTGTACTTCTACCATCACTTCCCCACTTTTCAACAGACTCTGTTGCTTTACCTTACATAGTGGCATACTACTCCTCTCACCACTAATTCCATATATCGCCACCTTTTCTGGCAATACTCCTTCCAAACAATCTCTTTATCTCTCACCATTAAAGACTGACTTGCTCCTGTATTCATATCTTAATATCCGTATCAATTCAACCGTATACACATCAGTAAGCCTTAACCTCACAAATAAAATATTTAGAGAGATCTAGCACCTGCTCAATATTTTATTTTAATTTTTATATGACTGTGAGGAAAGGATATCTTGCTCCAGGAGCGATTTCACGAAGAAATTGTGATATGGGGCTGAATTGTCTGTTGGCGGGATCCTCCATTTCAACGGCAGTCCACAGATTTCCCGACGGCGTGGGGGTGCCCATAGTGGGAAACCTCATTGGCCGGTTGCTGGGATGGAGGATTTCGCTGCCGGCGGGGGCGTGCCACACCAGAAAACAGTTGTGTCGATGGGGGGGGGGGGGGGGGAATTCCACCCATGATATATTAAAAAAAAACATTATTACCAATACAGTATTAAAATATCTTCAACATCACACCAGAAAAATACTTCTTAATCAATGCAGTGAATACAGTAACTCTTAACTGCTATCTTTATTCGCACTCAAACAAAAATAAATCTCATCTCTCAACCCACTGTTAAAGATATTTAGCACTCAGGAATACCTGATTTACAGGGAAGTCAGGATATATCAGGAAACTGTACTTTGACACAAAAAGATCCTTTGACACTGCTTTAAAGAAAATACCTAAATCCTGTCAGGACGACACAGAAACTCTGGCTGTATTCCTTCAGAAGGTGCTTCACCTTGTTTCAGCTCACCTTCTGCAGTTATACAGGGCCTTGGTGAGGCCACACCTTGAGTACTGTGTGCAGTTTTGGTCTCCTAGTTTGGAGAAGACCATTCTTGCTATTGAGAGTGTCCAGCGAACGTTCACCAGACTGATTCCCGGGATGGCAGGACTGACTTATGAACAAAGACTGGATTGACTGGGATTGTACTCACTGTAGTTTAGAAGAATGAGAAGGGATTTCAAAGAAATATATAAATCCTGATGGGAATGGACAGGCTAGATGTGTGAAGAATGTTGCCGATGTTGGGGACATCCAGATCGAGGGTTCACAACCTAAGAATAAGGGATAAGCCATTCAGGACTGAGATAAAGAAGAACTTCTCTCAGAGAATTGTGAACTTGTGGGTTTCTCTACCACAGAAAGCTGTTGGGACCAGTTCGTTTTACATATTCAAGAGGGAGCTGGACATGGCCCTTGTGGCTAAAGGGATCAAGGGGTATGGAAAGAAAGCGGGAGTGGGATACTGAATTTGCGTGATCAGCCATGATCATATTGAATGGTGGTGCAGGCTTAAAGAACTGAATGGCCTACTCCTGCACTTATTTCCTATATTTCTATGTTTCTACTCACTCTTCTGAGCTGCTAATCTAGGTACAGATATTTCTTAACTGAACTGAGATGCTTGACTTCTCACATCCCCAGATAACACTCAACTAAAATTCTGCTTTTAATAAAATAGTGTCTCTTGATTATATTACTATTTAAATAAAGATGCTCATTACTTTAAACAAAAATCAATACATTGATATTCCTTCAACTAATCTCTTATGAAAACAAACATTTCTATTCTATGATCACTTGGAGCTGTTGATCAAACTGTTCACACAACAGGCATCCCATTGTGATAATGTTAGATTGTAAAATAAGTAATGTGGCACAAATTCTATAATGATAACCCTCAGTCATATGTCCACAGAAAGAGTGAATTAACAAACAAGTGACTTTTTAAAAACTCCATGCCGTTTTTAAAATTTAAAATACAGCAGAATTAAATCCCTTGACAGGTTTAACATTTCCAATGAGCTTTGATCATTCTAATACATTTAGACATTTCTTCGACAGCTTTGACAGTTCCAATGTATTTATGCACTTTTTAGGCACAATCATATCTACCGTTAACAATCTCAAAGAGGACCTGCCCTTTCCCAAAGGCACCTGACCCATCTCAAACCTCTCCCAAGATCATATAGAAGGATAGCTTACCCGTCTAAAAGGGATAAGCTGGCTACCCAAATGAATCCACAAGTTCAGACCTGCACCTACCAGATCTAATTTGCACACTTTGGGCTTCAGTCACTAAAATCACACATGAAGTGAAGTCAGCAGCTGAATTATATGGACAGCTGCCTCTACGAACCATGCTTGTGCAATTTAGAATCTGCCCCCATTCTGCCATTGTGGAATTGGAGAAGGCCGGGTTTGGAGGGGTGAGACTTCTGGATTCAGGCTTCTGTTGACATTTTTGCATAGACAGAAAGCTCTCGTGCTCAAAACCTCAGCCCTGAGTAAATTGGGCTGCTACTCTCTGGGGCTTAGAAGAATGAGAGGTGAAGTTATTTAAACATATGAGATTCTGAATGGTCTTGACAGGCTAGGAACTAAAGGACTGCTTTCTCTGGCAAAAGCCAAGAAAACAGGAGCGTGGTTTCTGGATAAGATGTCAATCAATCAGGACTGAGATGAAGAGGAATTTCTTTAGTGAGCGGGTGTAAGTTTTTCGGGCAACACCAACACCTATAAGGGCTGTAAAACGCACATTGGCCATTTTAAATGGTAGAAGTGGCCACGTTTGGCTGCAGAAACTGGCTGTTTCTCCCAGCGGGCTCAGCCCCCAGTCGAATTCACAAACGGTCAGAGCCCAGCCGGGCTGCTGATTAGATTAACTGAAACACAAAGGGAGCAGATGACATCACCAGACCAGACCCGCATCGAGATTGGAAGATCGATACCAACGACAATGGACCTGGATAAGATCCAATAGACACGATAATGGGGCTATCCAGCAGTAAGGAGAAACCAATCTCCATGATGGGAAAGCAATCTGTAAGCCCCGGCCGGTAAAGTGATTAGGAACATCGATGGGGCCCATTCATACTGGGCAGGGCAGTCTATAGACTGTGTTATCACTGAGGCTGATAACAATCCAGGACCATTGTTCTTGCAATTGCCGATGGGGGCGGAGCTCACGGGACTTGTTGAAATCTGAACTTTAAAAAGTGTGGCTTGGCAGCCTTTTCGCTCCCTTTTCTCTTCGGACCCGCATGGCAACTCTCTTTCTCTTCAGACCCGCGTGGCAACTCTCTTTCTCTTCGTACCCGCATGGCAACTCTCTTTCTCTTCCGACCCGCATGGCAACTCTCTTTCTCTCCGGACCCGCATGGCAACTCTCTTTCTCTTCGGACCCGCATGGCAACTCTCTTTCTCTTCGGACCCGCATGGCAACTCTCTTTCTCTTCGGACCCGCATGGCAACTCTCTTTCTCTTCGGACCCGCATGGCAACTCTCGTTCTCTTCGGACCCGCGTGGCAACTCTCGTTCTCTTTGGACCCGCGTGGCAACTCTCTTTCTCTTCGGACCCGCGTGGCAACTCTCTTTCTCTTCGGACCCGCGTGGCAACTCTCTTTCTCTTCGGACCCGCATGGCAACTCTCTTTCTCTCCGGACCCGCATGGCAACTCTCTTTCTCTTCGGACCCGCGTGGCAACTCTCTTTCTCTCCGGACCCGCATGGCAACTTTCTTTCTCTTCGGACCCGCATGGCAACTCTCTTTCTCTTCGGACCCGCATGGCAACTCTCTTTCTCTTCGGACCCGCGTGGCAACTCTCTTTCTCTCCGGACCCGCATGGCAACTCTCTTTCTCTTCGGACCCGCATGGCAACTCTCCTTCTCTTCGGACCCGCATGGCAACTCTCTTTCTCTTCGGACCCGCGTGGCAACTCTCTTTCTCTTCGGACCCGCGTGGCAACTCTCTTTCTCTTCGGACCCGCGTGGCAACTCTCTTTCTCTTCGGACCGGCGTGGCAACTCTCTTTCTCTTCGGACCCGCATGGCAACTCTCTTTCTCTTCGGACCCGCATGGCAACTCTCTTTCTCTTCGGACCCGCATGGCAACTCTCTTTCTCTCCGGACCCGCATGGCAACTCTCTTTCTCTTCGGACCCGCGTGGCAACTCTCTTTCTCTCCGGACCCGCATGGCAACTCTCTTTCTCTTCGGACCCGCATGGCAACTCTCTTTCTCTTCGGACCCGCATGGCAACTCTCTTTCTCTTCGGACCCGCATGGCAACTCTCGTTCTCTTCGGACCCGCGTGGCAACTCTCGTTCTCTTCGGACCCGCGTGGCAACTCTCTTTCTCTTCGGACCCGCGTGGCAACTCTCTTTCTCTTCGGACCCGCGTGGCAACTCTCTTTCTCTTCGGACCCGCATGGCAACTCTCTTTCTCTCCGGACCCGCATGGCAACTCTCTTTCTCTTCGGACCCGCGTGGCAACTCTCTTTCTCTCCGGACCCGCATGGCAACTTTCTTTCTCTTCGGACCCGCATGGCAACTCTCTTTCTCTTCGGACCCGCATGGCAACTCTCTTTCTCTTCGGACCCGCGTGGCAACTCTCTTTCTCTCCGGACCCGCATGGCAACTCTCTTTCTCTTCGGACCCGCATGGCAACTCTCTTTCTCTTCGGACCCGCATGGCAACTCTCTTTCTCTTCGGACCCGCGTGGCAACTCTCTTTCTCTTCGGACCCGCGTGGCAACTCTCTTTCTCTTCGGACCCGCGTGGCAACTCTCTTTCTCTTCGGACCGGCGTGGCAACTCTCTTTCTCTTCGGACCCGCATGGCAACTCTCTTTCTCTTCGGACCCGCATGGCAACTCTCTTTCTCTTCGGACCCGCATGGCAACTCTCTTTCTCTCCGGACCCGCATGGCAACTCTCTTTCTCTTCGGACCCGCGTGGCAACTCTCTTTCTCTCCGGACCCGCATGGCAACTCTCTTTCTCTTCGGACCCGCATGGCAACTCTCTTTCTCTTCGGACCCGCATGGCAACTCTCTTTCTCTTCGGACCCGCGTGGCAACTCTCTTTCTCTCCGGACCCGCATGGCAACTCTCTTTCTCTTCGGACCCGCTTGGCAACTCTCTTTCTCTTCGGACCCGCATGGCAACTCTCTTTCTCTTCGGACCCGCGTGGCAACTCTCTTTCTCTTCGGACCCGCATGGCAACTCTCTTTCTCTTCGGACCCGCATGGCAACTCTCGTTCTCTTCGGACCCGCGTGGCAACTCTCGTTCTCTTCGGACCCGCGTGGCAACTCTCTTTCTCTTCGGACCCGCGTGGCAACTCTCTTTCTCTTCGGACCCGCGTGGCAACTCTCTTTCTCTTCGGACCCGCGTGGCAACTCTCTTTCCCTTCGGACCCGCATGGCAACTCTCTTTCTCTTCGGACCCGCATGGCAACTCTCTTTCTCTTCGGACCCGCATGGCAACTCTCTTTCTCTCCGGACCCGCATGGCAACTCTCTTTCTCTTCGGACCCGCGTGGCAACTCTCTTTCTCTCCGGACCCGCATGGCAACTCTCTTTCTCTTCGGACCCGCATGGCAACTCTCTTTCTCTTCGGACCCGCATGGCAACTCTCTTTCTCTTCGGACCCGCGTGGCAACTCTCTTTCTCTCCGGACCCGCATGGCAACTCTCTTTCTCTTCGGACCCGCTTGGCAACTCTCTTTCTCTTCGGACCCGCATGGCAACTCTCTTTCTCTTCGGACCCGCGTGGCAACTCTCTTTCTCTTCGGACCCGCGTGGCAACTCTCTTTCTCTTCGGACCCGCGTGGCAACTCTCTTTCTCTTCGGACCCGCATGGCAACTCTCTTTCTCTTCGGACCCGCATGGCAACTCTCTTTCTCTCCGGACCCGCATGGCAACTCTCTTTCTCTTCGGACCCGCATGGCAACTCTCTTTCTCTCCGGACCCGCATGGCAACTCTCTTTCTCTTCGGACCCGCATGGCAACTCTCTTTCTCTTCGGACCCGCATGGCAACTCTCTTTCTCTTCGGACCCGCATGGCAACTCTCTTTCTCTTCGGACCCGCGTGGCAACTCTCTTTCTCTTCGGACCCGCATGGCAACTCTCTTTCTCTCCGGACCCGCATGGCAACTCTCTTTCTCTTCGGACCCGCATGGCAACTCTCTTTCTCTTCGGACCCGCATGGCAACTCTCTTTCTCTTCGGACCCGCGTGGCAACTCTCTTTCTCTTCGGACCCGCGTGGCAACTCTCTTTCTCTCCGGACCCGCATGGCAACTCTCTTTCTCTTCGGACCCGCATGGCAACTCTCGTTCTCTTCGAACCCGCGTGGCAACTCTCGTTCTCTTCGGACCCGCGTGGCAACTCTCTTTCTCTTCGGACCCGCGTGGCAACTCTCTTTCTCTTCGGACCCGCATGGCAACTCTCTTTCTCTTCGGACCCGCATGGCAACTCTCTTTCTCTTCGGACCCGCGTGGCAACTCTCTTTCTCTTCGGACCCGCGTGGCAACTCTCTTTCTCTTCGGACCCGCGTGGCAACTCCCTTTCTCTCCGGACCCGCATGGCAACTCTCTTTCTCTTCGGACCCGCATGGCAACTCCCTTTCTCTCCGGACCCGCATGGCAACTCTCTTTCTCTTCGGACCCGCATGGCAACTCTCTTTCTCTTCGGACCCGCATGGCAACTCTCTTTCTCTCCGGACCCGCATGGCAACTCTCTTTCTCTTCGGACCCGCATGGCAACTCTCTTTCTCTTCGGACCCGCATGGCAACTCTCTTTCTCTTCGGACCCGCATGGCAACTCTCTTTCTCTTCGGACCCGCATGGCAACTTCTTTCTCTTCGGACCCGCACGGCAACTCTCTTTCTCTTCGGACCCGCACGGCAACTCTCTTTCTCTTCGGACCCGCATGGCAACTCTCTTTCTCTCCGGACCCGCATAGCAACTCTCTTTCTCTTCGGACCCGCATGGCAACTCTCTTTCTCTTCGGACCCGCATAGCAACTCTCTTTCTCTTCGGACCCGCATGGCAACTCTCTTTCTCTTCGGACCCGCATGGCAACTCTCTTTCTCTTCGGACCCGCATGGCAACTCTCTTTCTCTTCGGACCCGCATGGCAACTCTCTTTCTCTTCGGACCCGCATGGCAACTCTCTTTCTCTCCGGACCCGCATGGCAACTCTCTTTCTCTTCGGACCCGCATGGCAACTTCTTTCTCTTCGGACCCGCATGGCAACTCTCTTTCTCTTCGGACCCGCACGGCAACTCTCTTTCTCTTCGGACCCGCATGGCAACTCTCTTTCTCTCCGGACCCGCATGGCAACTCTCTTTCTCTTCGGACCCGCATGGCAACTCTCTTTCTCTTCGGACCCGCATAGCAACTCTCTTTCTCTTCGGACCCGCATGGCAACTCTCTTTCTCTTCGGACCCACATGGCAACTCTCTTTCTCTTCGGACCCGCATGGCAACTCTCTTTCTCTTCGGACCCGCATGGCAACTCTCTTTCTCTCCGGACCCGCATGGCAACTCTCTTTCTCTTCGGACCCGCATGGCAACTCTCTTTCTCTCCGGACCCACATGGCAACTCTCTTTCTCTTCGGACCCGCATGACAACTCTCTTTCTCTATGGACCCGCGTGGCAACTCTTTCTCTTCGGACCCGCATGGCAACTCTCTTTCTCTTCGGACCCGCATGGCAACTCTCTTTCTCTTCGGACCCGCATGGCAACTCTCTTTCTCTTCCGACCCGCATTGCAACTCTCTTTCTCTTCCGACCCGCATGGCAACTCTCTTTCTCTTCGGACCCGCATGGCAACTCTCTTTCTCTTCGGACCCGCATGGCAACTCTCTTTCTCTATGGACCCGCGTGGCAACTCTCTTTCTCTTCGGACCCGCATGGCAACTCTCTTTCTCTTCGGACCCGCATGGCAACTCTCTTTCTCTTCGGACCCGCATGGCAACTCTCTTTCTCTTCGGACCCGCGTGGCAACTCTCTTTCTCTTCGGACCCGCATGGCAACTCTCTTTCTCTTCGGACCCGCATGGCAACTCTCTTTCTCTCCGGACCCGCATGGCAACTCTCTTTCTCTTCCGACCCGCATGGCAACTCTCTTTCTCTTCGGACCCGCATGGCAACTCTCTTTCTCTTCGGACCCGCATGGCAACTCTCTTTCTCTTCCGACCCGCATGGCAACTCTCTTTCTCTTCCGACCCGCATGGCAACTCTCTTTCTCTTCGGACCCGCATGGCAACTCTCTTTCTCTTCCGACCCGCATGGCAACTCTCTTTCTCTCCGGACCCGCATGGCAACTCTCTTTTCTCTTCGGACCCGCATGGCAACTCTCTTTCTCTTCGGACCCGCATGGCAACTCTCTTTCTCTTCGGACCCGCATGGCAACTCTCTTTCTCTCCGGACCCGCGTGGCAACTCTCTTTCTCTTCGGACCCGCATGGCAACTCTCTTTCTCTTCGGACCCGCATGGCAACTCTCTTTCTCTTTGGACCCGCATGGCAACTCTCTTTCTCTTCGGACCCGCGTGGCAACTCTCTTTCTCTTCCGACCCGCATGGCAACTCTCGTTCTCTTCGGACCCGCGTGGCAACTCTCGTTCTCTTCGGACCCGCGTGGCAACTCTCTTTCTCTTCGGACCCGCGTGGCAACTCTCTTTCTCTTCGGACTCTCCTGGACCGAGTTACAGACAGCAGTTTTTTTCACAGCACGCAGCCAGCCCAGAAGTTCAAGCTCGACTCAACTGAGTAATTTATAATCCAGGATTGTGAGTATTTCCTCGTAATTTGCAAAGTTCCCGAGGGTAATATAGCAATTGAGGCTTTGTGGGAATGGTGGGTGCATGAACCTTTCATAGTGGAATACATTGCTAATACTGTTTACAGTTAGAATTTACGTTGTGTCCGTTTAGTTCTTATTCCCATAGTCATAGTTTATAGAGTATCAGATACCTACATGTTGTTTTCTGGTGTTGATGAGGTTTAATCTTGGTGGCTAATAAAAGATATATGATTTGAACTCGATTGGAGTCCATCTTGCTTTTTCATTTTCTCATCAGTTATCCCTGGTCGGGTCACAATTTAAAAACCCCTTACCATAATTCCGGAGTCGAGAACCGAGGGCACTCTGGGCGATTCAAACCCGTCCACTCAGGAAAGGCTGCCCGGTAGTGGATAGGCAGCAGTTTTCCTTTTCTCTCTCTCTCTCGGGGGGGCGCTACTCTAGTGAAGCAGTCGCAAGGTGACCGTTGTTCCACCGGCGAGAGAGAGAGAGAGAGAATCACTCAGGCCTTGGTGGGGTTTGGGCAACGGAGAACCAAACCCAGAATAAGCCAGCGAGTGGAGTTAAAAAGAGGGAGCCCGCTACAGAGGGCTTCTCCATCATTGAATATATTCAAGGCTGGGATAGACAGAATTTTGATCTCTTGAGAAATCAAGGGATATAGTCAGTGGGTGCGGTGCGTAAGTAGCCTTGAAACTGAAGATCAGCTATAATTGTATTGAATAGCAAGCAGGCTTGAGGGACCGTTTGGTCTCCTTCACCTATTTTTTATGTTCTTCTGAAATTTTAGCAATTAAGAGAATATCATTATTAAGGCAAAAATATCCTCAAATGCCTGATTTATCTGAATCAAGAACTTAAATTACTCTCCAATCATTTTTTGAAGGACACAATATTTTAATCGTTTATTTCTTTACATCTGTTAAATCAATGTTTATTTTTTCTTCAAATAACATTGGCCTGTCACTGACACAAATAGTTAATCATCAAGAACAGGGTACGAACTGCAAACACCTTGGCCGGGATTCTCCCCCAATCGGCAGGGCGGGCCGTCCCGGCGGCAAAGAGTGGCGTGAACCACTCCGGTGTCGGGCAGCCCGGAAGGTGCGGAATCCTCAGCACTTCCGGGGACTAGGCCGGCGTTGTATAGTTGGCGCCGCGCCAACCGGCGCCGAAGGGCCTCCGCCGGCCGGCGCGAGTTGGCGCATGCACGGGAGCGCCAGCATGTTCTGGCGCACCGCAGAACCTCTGGCGTGAACCCTGCACATGCGCAGGGGGTTTCTTCTCCGTGCCGGCCATCGCAGAGTTTAGCAGAGGGAAAGAGTGCCCCCATGGTACAGGCCCGCCTGCAGATCGGTGGGCCCCGATCATGGGCCAAGCCACCGTGGGGGACCCCAGGGGCCGGATCCCCCCGCGCCCCCCCCCCCCCCCCCGAGGACTCTGCAAGCCACCCTCAGAGCGAGGTCCCGCCGGTGTGGACCTTGTGTATTTCACGCTGGCGGGACCGGCCGAAAACGGGCAGCCGCTCGGCCCTTTGGGGCCTGGAGAATCACCGGGGGGGCCACTGCCAACGGCCCCCGACCGCGCGACGTGATCCCCGCCCCCGCCAAAAAACCAGCGCCGGAGAATTACGCAGCCAGCGTCGGAGCGGTGGGGCGGGATTCACACCGCCCCCCGGAGATTCTCTGACCCGGCGGGGGGTTGGAGAATCCCACCCAATTATTTATTTTATATTTGATAACAAAAAGAATGACATGCCAAATGGATTTGGTTTAAATGAAATATCAAACTGTAAGCTTAATCAGCCAGGCCTACATGTCCGAGGAGATCTCCCGACTCCTGGTTTTGCACATGCCCATGTGACATGGGGCCAAGGCAAAAATGATGTTTTCAGCGCAGCTATGGAAAGTGCACGTTGGCTTCTGTGCTGACTACGGTGTCCAGCTGGCAGTGCCCAGGTGGCATCAGATGTGCCAAAGTACCAGCCTGCCCAGGGCCTCTGATCGCCTGAGATCCCCCCCCCGCCCCAACAAATGCACACACACAAGAGCCGTTCCACCTGGTCCCTGTATGTGGAGACCAATGCTGAACGGCACCCAGCTGGGGTCTCTTCAGCGAGGTGAGTAGATCCTGGGGGCTGGTTCAATCTGGCGAAGGGTTGGTTAAGTGCGTTTTTAAGCTCACTTAACTCTGAGAGTCTGGGTTCCGGTCATTGTGGGCGGGATCAAGATTGCAACATCTCGTGAGATCTCATTCGATCTCGCGAGGTGCACCGACCGCCAGGAATCCCGCGAGAGGCCTCTCCTGGGATCTACGGCCATGTCCATTTCCAATTCCTGTGGGACGCGACAAGAAATTCCACCCAATTTCAACCATTGGATTTCATTTTATTCATCAAGTGTCCACAATCTAATTATTTCAGCAGCATATTGTCAATTTACAGAGAATAAAATCCATTCAGACCCATTCAGTTTCAATTTGAAAGCTGATATTCCTTTTTTTCCCCCCGAGGAATATCAAGACAGGACTACAAACGTCAGATATCACATTATTGTGACTGTCTTAGGTGTGTGCAAAGATGTGACTAACTCCATTCTTTCTATGGTTCGCTAACAAATAAAAGAGCACAGTTATCATCCTAAACACGTGGAAAGGGGGAACATAATGATACTTGTACAAGGAAAGTCGCTGACCATGTGACATACCAATGTGCCCTTGGCGACAGTTCAAGGTTGTTCAAGCACTGTGCTACATTATATTCAGAATATGAGCACTTACAATGAATGAGAAAAGTGACTTTTTCAATGCCATTCTGTTTTTTTTGTAACCAGCACTTCTGCCATGGGCGGGCCTGTGTCATGGGGCCACTCTTTCCCTCTGCTAAGCATGACATCCGTAATAATGAATCCTGAGGAGGGGGGACCTTACTCGTGTAATACTGGCACAGACCAATCAAATTTCTGGGCTAATACATTTTGACTACTTTCTCTAGTCTGTGAACATGTGTTAATACTTCAAGAAAAGGGCGCGAGTCTTTCTCGCCTCCCTGCAGCATGTGTCTCGACAGCGGGAGGAGCGCCTATCTCGTAGCGAGCGTTGACTTGAGACTTACTTTCTTGGAGGCCGCCGGACAGTTCACTCTCAGCGGTTGCTTCGCGTTGCTGAGTGACCCTGTCAAGAAGGATGATTTGAACTTGGGGGCTTTACTTCATAGTCCCCAGGGGCTTCCCGCCTTTCGGGCGGACCCCGTACCTGGTTTCAAGTGATTGGACTTCGTTCCAATCGCTTGGTTCGATTTCTCCAATACTGGAGCTGTTCCCTGATCGTTAGGTGGTCTTTAAGTGTCCGTTAACCTCTTTTGTGTTGGCTCCTGCTGGCGCCGAGGAGTCTGGCTTGGCTTTGTTTACCTTAAATGTTTCGATTGTTCCTGGGCATCGCTCATTACCATGTAGATGGCTGCTACATTACTATGTAGATAGCTGCTTGTATCAATGCTGTCTGGGTTTTTTGTAGAGTCTAATACACAGTAACTTGCGCCTGCTAGTTTTCGCCTGTGTTGGCTGAATTTCCCTTCAGCCTTTGCGGTTCTCCATTTTGAGTCGGGAAGTGGCCAACTCAGGTGGCTACACCGGAGGGTTTGGGAATTTGAGGGGCAGGGCGGGAAATGTTGGAAGGGGGGGGTGAGATTGGGGGGAGGGAGGGAAATTTTTGGGGTGGGGAGGGAAATGGGGGGAGGGGGGATTGGGGGTTGGGAAGTGTGGGAGGAGCGAGGTAAATTGGGGTGGGGGGGTTGAGCTGACGGACACAGCCTCGTCCTAGGAGAATTTGGGGATGATGAGGGTCTCCCTGGTACTCCTCACTAAAGGCTTGCTGCCACCTGTCCTCCATCCTCCGGCTCTTCCTCGGGCTCGTCCTCCAACCCCTCCTGGACCGCCTCCTCCTCAGATGAGGCTGGATGTCCCTCCCCCACCTCCTGCTTTCCTTTCCCCGCTGCTGTGCCAGATTGTGGGGGGCAAAGCGGGAGCCTTTCTGAGGAGTGTACTACAGGGCACGACCAGAGTGATCCAGGCACTGGAACCGCATTTTCAGCAGTTCGATGCATGGCTCAATGACAGCACGGGTGGTAACGGTAACGTGAGCCTCATTATAACGGGTCTCCGTCTTGGTTTCAGGCCTCTGCACCAGGGTCATTCGCCATGATCTCAATGCGTAGCCTTGTCCCCCACAAACCAACCCATCATGCTGGGTGGTCCTCAAAGACACCGGGATTTCTGAGTGCCCCAGGATGGAGCTGTCATGCATGCTCCCAGTGTAATGGGCACACATGAGCAAGATTCAGAGGTGGTTTTTGCACATGATCTGAACACTCAGGGAGTGGAACCCCTTCCTGTTAATATAGGGCACTCTCTGATGACCTGGTGCTCGCAGGACAGCAGGCATGCCATCAATCGCCCTCTGGACCTGGGATGGCAGCAAACCCTGCAGCCCAGACATTTTGGTGGGCCTCAAAGGTGATTAAGTTGAATGCCCGGGTATACAGAGCATTCGTCACCTCCCAGATGGACCTGTATGCTATAGATGGTGATATGCCACACAGGTCTCCGCTCAAGCCCTGGAATGACCCGGTGGGATAAAGGTTCAGGACTGCAGTGACCTTCATGGCCATTGGGCAATGGTGTCCTTCTCCTCCATGGAGTGCCATGTCCACGAGGATGTGGCACACGTGCCGCACTGTCTCTCTGCTGAGATGTAGCCTTCTGCGACACATGGTGTCCGTCAGCTCATTGAATGACCAACGACCCTTTACACCTTGGGCCGTCGCTGGCCTCCCGTGGGTTCTGGGTCTCACCTCAGTCTGATGGGCGATTGGGTCTTTATGGTGTGTGGCAGCCCTCTGCACATATTGCGCCGACTGCAGCCGATGCTGGTGTTCCTGCCGTCTCCAGCATCTGCCCGCTTTAGCTGCCACAAGCAATGCGAGGGCAGCCCCCGTGGGATCCACACCAACAGACATGTTATATCTGTAAGGAAATGGAGAAGGAGAGAGACTGATTATCAGTTCGAGTTTCCACCCCGGGACCCTGAACTCCCCCGAGCCTCCCCACCCTTACATCCCTCAGAGTGCATCCAGCGAGCCATCTGTGCTGGAAAACCTTGCTCTGCACACTCAGCCCTGCCACATCAGGAGCCCCGAGACTCAAATCCCAGACCTTTGCCAGGAACATGAGGGAGCCCGTGCTCAGCTGCCCTGCACCCATCCACACACTTCCCCTTTGGTCACGAGCGGATCCTCAGTGCTGAATCCCCGATTTTTAGTGTTTGATTGTTGGCAGCTGCCTTGATGGTGGTGAAGCTCCCAGAGTTCAGGCGCACTGTTCCGGCTTCAAAGTTCACTGGACATGCAGTGCACTAATCATCCTCTTAGGAATGGCATGTGTATCTTAGAGTACGCACTTGAGAGTTGAGAATATTTTGTTTATTAAACGGTCTACAGTAACAAAGATTTGAAAATCAACTACGTAACATTCCACATATCACACTAACCATTGAACAACAAGGAAACGTCACCGTTCCATTTTGCTACCCATACAAAGCTAGATCAGCTCATTTTCACAAAAAAACACACGCCAGCACCCCTCGCAAATTCCTCAACAGAAATGGAGGATAAGCTTGAGAATATGTTATCATGTCCAGAATTCGATCGTAGAAATGATTGTCCAGCAATGTGTAACTTGTTCCACGTATTAGTGCCATTCTCCAAAAAGGAACCGCAGCAGGTCAGGCTCTCCCACACACCCAATCTCATCGGAACCAAATCCTGGCAACCACATATTCCACTGGCGCTCAACGTGCAGTTGAACATCCTTGACTTCAAGCTTGTTTAACCTCCGGTGATGTGTCAGTTACATGCAGCACCCAACCCGCCAATCTGCGAAAGCACTTCTTCAACGGTGTCATCATTGGATCAATGTAGAAGTGCACCAGGTCCTGCAGCATCTTCTTGCTTCAAACCGGATTGCCTTCTGGACTGATACATCCCCCTGAGCTCGGTATTCCAGGACCCAGGTTTCTTAGAATATATTGTCCTTCTTTCTGGCTACAGAAAAGGAATGAAACAGCAACAGCAGCATCCTGTCCTGGAAGTGTTTGGTAGTACCGACAGGCTGCAGCTGCCTTTGCCCCTGTTATGACTCTACACAATATTTAAAGATAGATTGAAGGCCTCACAGATGCAAAGCCCCTTAACACCCCGACTCAGGGATGACCCTCAGCCTGGAACCGTTCAGCCCCCTGACCAAGCTCAACCCCAACCGTTCGCGCCAACATGGTCACCTGTGACTCCGGGAGCCTGTTGTCCTCGTCCTCGTCACCCCTTAGTGGATCCCGTGAGGGGATGGATCCTGCTGGGGTGGGGGTTGCGGTGAGGTGCGCTGGTGGGAGGGTGGATTGCGCAGGGGTGAATGAAGCAACCGGGGGGGAGAGCACTATCAGGTCAGGGGTTGAGGGTGGAGACCCAGCGGGTGCCAGGTGCCGGAGGGAGACTGTGTCTTGTTGCCCGTTGGGGTGTGCCACGTAAGCGTACTGCGGGTTTGCATGGAGGAGGTGGACTTTCTCATCCAAGGGATCCGATTTATGGCTCCGCACATGCTTCTGCAGGAGGACGGGTCCAGGAACTGTCAGCCATGTTGGGAGCGAGACCCCGGAGGTGGACTTCCTGGGGAAGGCAAACACACGTTCGTGAGGGGTCTCATTAGTCGCGGTGCACAGGAGCGACCGGATGGAGTGGAACGCGTCGGGGAGGACCTCCTGCCAGCGGGAGACCGGGAGATTTCTAGACCGAAGGGCCAGCAGGACGGCCTTTCAGACCGTCCCGTTCTTCCTCTCCACCTGCCCGTTGCCCCGGGGGCTGTAGCTGGTCGCCCTGCTCGAGGTGATGCCCTTGCTGAGCAGGAACCTGTAGCATGTAGCTCATCATTCATGAAGGAGGATCCCCGATCGCTGTGGATGTAGGTGGGGTACCGAACAGAGTGAAGATGCTGTGCAGGGCTTTGATGACCGTGGCAGAAGTCATGTTGGGGCAGGGGATGGTAAAAGGGAACAGGGAGTACTCATCAATTACGTTGAGGAAGTACACGTTGCAGTCAGTGGAGGGGCGGGACCCTTTGAAGTCCATGCTGAGGCACCCAAAGGGGTGGGAGGCCTTCACCAGGTGCGCTCTCTCTGGCCGGTAGAAGTGCGGCTTGCACTCTGCGCAGACCTGGCAGTCTCTGGTTACAGACCTGACCTCCTCAATGGAGTAGGGCAGGTTGCGGGCCTTGACAAAATGGAAGAACCGGGTGACCCCCGGGTGGCAGAGGTCATAGTGGAGAGCCCGGAGTCGGTCCACTTGTGCGCTGGCACATGTACCGCGGGATAGGGCATCAGGAGGCTCATTGAGCTTCCCCGGGCAATACAAGATCTCATAGTTATAGGTGGAGAGCTCAATCTCAAGATCTTGTCATTCTTGATCTTGCCCCACTGCGTATTGTTAAGCATGAAGGCAACCGACCGTTGGTCAGTGAGGAGAGTGAATCTCCTGCCGGCCAGGAAATGCCTCCAATGTCGCACAGCTTCCACTATGGCTTGGGCCTCCTTTTCGACAGAGGAGTGCCGAATTTCGAAGGCATGGAGGGTGCGGGGGAAGAAAGCCACGGGTCTGCCCGCCTGGTTGAGGGTGGCGGCCAGAGCTACATCCTATGCATCGCTCTCCACCTGGAAGGGGAGGGACTTGTCGACCGCGTGCATCTTGGCCTTGGCGATGTCTGCCTTGATACGGTTGAAAGTCTGGCGGGCTTCAGCCGTCAGGGGAAAAACTGTGGACGTGCTGAGTGGGCGGGCTTTGGCCGCATAATTAGGGACCCATTGGGCGTAATACGAGAAAAACCCCAGGCATCGTTTCAGGGCCTTGGGGCAGTGGGGGAGAGGGAGTTCTAGGAGGGGGCGCATGTGGTCGGGGCCGGGCCCTAGGACTCCATTTTCCACTACATAGCCAAGGATGGCTAAGCAGTAGGTGTGGAAAACGCATTTCACCTTATTGTAGGTGAGGTTAAGGAGTTTGGCGGTGTGGAGGAATTTTCGGAGGTTTGCATCGTGGTCCTGTTGATCGTGGCCGCAGATGGTGACATTATCCAAGTGCCGGAAGGTGGCCCGCAGCCCATACTGGTCAACCATTCGGTCCATCTCTCGCTGGAAGACCGAGACCCCATTGGTGACACCGAAGGGAACTCTAAGGAAATGATAGAGGCGGCCAGCTGCTTCGAATGCAGTGTATTGGCGGTCCTCCGGGAGGATGGGGAGCTGGTGGTAGGCGGACTTCAAGACTACTGTGGAAAAGACTCGATACTGTGCAATCTGATTGACCATGTCATATATGCATGGGAGGGGGTACGCATCGAGCTGTGTGTATCGGTTGATGGTCTGACTCTAGGCAATGACCATCCTGTGCTTCTCCCCAGTCTTCACTACCACCACCTGAGCTCTCCAGGGGCTGTTACTGGCCTCAATGATCCCCTCTTGCAGAAGCCGTTGGACCTCTGACTTGATAAAGGCCCTGTCCTGCGCACTGTACCGTCTGCTCCTAGTGGCGACGGGTTTGCAGTCCGGGGTGAGGTTCGCAAACAGTGAAGGTGGATCGACTTTAAGGGTCGTGAGGCCGCAGACGGTGAGGTGAGGCAGGGATCCGCCGAATTTCAAAGTAAGGCTTTGGAGGTGGCATTGAAAATCAAGACCTAGTGATATGGGCGAGGTATTTTCAGAACCCCAAAATGTATCATGGAGTTCAGCCAACCTCTCCCTTTAATGGATTGTTGCTTTTAAAGCACACGGCTTGTTCCTCAGGTGTGATATTACAATTATGGACACGTGGTTTTTAACACAAAACAATGTTTATTCTATGAACTCAACTTAACCTTTTAAATAAACATTGGATCTCTTAACACCCCTTACTTCAAAGATAACCCCGAAAATAATACAACACTAAATAATCCCTCAAAATGTTCCTTCAAACATCCAAAAGGCTTCAAACCTTCAAAACAGTAACACACCAGGTCACAGAATATATATATTTTCTGTTGAATGGCAGAGATATATCAGCTTGGTTGACTTCAGCTCCAGCACCTTGCTTTTCTTCCTGCAGCTCTCTGGAAACACATAGACCCACACAAGCTGCTTTTTCAAACTGAAACCAAAAGCAGAAGTGAGCTCAGCTCCCCCCCTGTGACATCACTTCAGTAATATGATCATCTCCATTCCTTAAAGGACATTGCTTAAACATCCATTTCTTAAAGGTACTCTCACATGACACTAGTAACTGGGCAGCGCAAAGATGGGGGAGGACGTAGAGCCAGAAGTTGCTGAACTCTACGCCCTGACCAGTGAGGGTCACTACACAGTATCCCCGGATTTCCACGGAATGAGATCCGGAGGCCATGGAGATTTTCTGGGTGACGGGGAGTGCCGGGGGGGAGCAGCGCCTTACCGTAGCAGGGTGGATGAAACTCTCTGTGCTCCCGGAGTCAAAGAGGCAGGTCATCTTGTGCCCGTTGATCTTTACCGTTATCGTAGCGGTCATAAAGTTGTGGGGCCGAGACTGATCCAGGGTGATGGAGACGACCTGCAGAAGATGTTGGGGGGTCCTGGGCTGATCAGTGGGCAGTGAACGTCCCGACGAGCAGGGGTCCTGAAGCGCGCTCCAAGATGGCGACGCCTACGGGCGCACATGGCGGGCGGCATCGAAGATGGCGGCGCCCATGGGCCGCACGTGGCTTGTGGTGGAGAAGATGGCGGCGCCTCTGGATCACACGAGGGGGTGAAGCAATGCCGCGCCTGGAAACAGCGGCGACCGACCGGGCCTGGGAAACGGAAACAAAGTGGCCCTTCTTCCCGCACCCGTCACAGGTCGCGCTCCTTGCCAGGCAACGCTGTCTGGGATGTCTGCTCTGGCCACAGAAATAACACTTGGGCCCTCCGGAGTTGGCTGGTTGCCGCGCGGCGCAGGCTTGTGGTGAGCTCGAGTTGGCAGCTGGTGGGGCCCACGAGGGTGCCGCGCGGTCGGAGGTGCAGGCCTCCAGATTACGGGAGGCCACTTCTAGTGAATTAGCAAGCTGCCTATTCTCTGCAAGAACGAGCGTACCCCCTTCCAATAGTCGCTGGCGAACGTACGTAGACTTCATGCCCGTGACATAAGCGTCTCTGACTAATAGTTTGGTGTGTTGGACTGCCGAAACTGCCTGGCAGTCACAGTTCCTACTGAGAATCTGTAGAGCCTACAAGAAATCGTCCAGAGTCTCCCATTGGGAGTTGCAGTCTCGTGGCCAGGCGGTGCCTGGCGTACACTTGATGCACCGACTTAACGTAATGTCCCTTTAGTAGCGTCATCGCTTCTGTGTAGATGGGCGCATCCCGGATGAGGGGAAAAATTTCAGGGCTCACCCGTGAGTAGAGGACTTGGAGCTTCTGTGGGTCCGAGAGTTGTTCAGTGGCTGTTCTGAGGTTGCCTTCGAAGCCGGCTAGCCAGTGGTTGAAGGTAGGCGTGGCGTTCGCTGTGTGAGGGCTCAGCTGCAGGTGATCAGGCTTGATTAGGAAGTCCATCTTTTAAAACCTTGTGCAATAAATTGGTGTACCATCAATTACCACGAGGCGAGAATGGTGAAACAATTGAGGTTTTATTGCACAAGATGATGTGCCTCCTGCAGCTGGAACCAGAATGGAATCAGCGCAGGAGAGCATACACTTTTACATGCCGCCTGCTGGGCGGAGCCAGCAGGCAGGGATTTACCGTTGTACCTGTAATATACAGGCAGTGCCGTAATACATTCAATGTGTTGCTAGTGGTGTTTACCACACTTTGAATAACACCTTGGATAAGCTTGGGTTGTTTTCTGAGGGGTGATGTAATTGAGGTGTATAAAATTATGCGGGGCCTAGATCGGACAGAGAGGAAAGACTTGTATCCCTAGCTGATGGGTCGATTACCATGGGGATAGAGTTAAGGTGATTCGTAGACAGGTTGGAGCAATCAGTTTGACCCAAAAGGTGGTGTGCATCTGGAATTCATTGTCCGAATTGGTGGGTGAGGCTGAACTGCTCAACTCATTTAAAAAGCACCTGAAGTGCTGTAAAAGTTACAGACCAGCTGCTGGAAAGTGGGGTTAAATATGTGGCTAGTTCCCTTCCTTTTCTCTTTTTTTGGCTGGCGCAGACAGAATGGATGAATGGCCTCTTTCTGTACCGTAACCTTTTTGTGGTTCTTTTCAAAACACACATTCGATAGTTATATAGAAGTTACAAATTAAGGCAAAACATTGCAAATTCAGAGTCTTGTGGTGTATATGGGATTCTGATTCAGTCCAAACCATCCACTGGGTGGATTTGGATTTCGGATTTGGATTTGTTTATTGTCACGTGTACCGAGGTACAGTGAAAAGTATTTTTCTGCGAGCAGCTCAACAGATCATTAAGTACATGAAAAGAAAAGGAAATAAAAGAAAATACATAATAGGGCAACACAATGTACACAATGTAACTACATAAACACCGGCATCGCATACAGGGGTGTAGTGTTAATCAGGTCAGTCCATAAGAGGGTGTGATCGTCACCACTAGTAGTATATTACATGTATTACGGCACTGCCTGTATAGTAGAGGTACATGGGTAAATTCCTGCTTGCTGGCTCCGCCCAGTAGGCGGCGTATAAATGTGTGTGCTCGCCAGTGCTGCAGCCATTCTGGTTCCAGCTACAGGAGGCACAACATCTTTGCTCAATAAAGCCTCGATTATTCCATTACCCTCGTCTTTGTGGTAATTGATAGTGCATCAATTTATTGAGCAAAGATTTTTAAAAAACGATTGATCTCCGCATCAAGCCTGATCACCTGCAGCTGAGCCCTCAAGCAGCCAACACTATGTCCGCCTTTGACCACTGGCTAGCCTGCTTCGAAAGCTACCTCCGAACATCCGCTGAGGAACCCTCGGACTCGCAGAAGCTCCAAGTCCTCTATTCACGGGTGAGCCCTGACATTTTTCCTCTCATCCTGGATGCGCCCACTTTCTCCGAAGCGATGGACCTCCTGAAGGGACTACGTTCGACCAGTCAATCAAGCATGAAGTTCGCCAGCGGCTACTGAAAGCTTGATCTTGCGGGGACTAGGTAGCTCGCTAATTTGTCAGAAGTGGCCTCCCGTAATGTCCAGTCCTACGCCCCCTACCGCGCGGCACCCTCGTGAGCATCGTGGGCCCCACCAGCTGCTGACTCCAGGACCACTGTATCAGGACCCCTGCTCGTCTGGCCGTTCATCACCTGCCGCTACCTCCACAATCGCTGACAGGCCCAGGACCTCCCAGCACCTGCTGCAGCTCGCCTTTATCACCCTGGATCAGTCCCGGCCCCGCAACCTCGCGACCGCGACGACGGTGGTGAAGATCGATGGGCACGAGACGACCTGCCTTTTCGACTCCGGGAGCATAGAGAGCTTCATCCACCCCACTACAGTAAGGCGCTGCTCCTTCCCGGTACACCCTGTCACCCAGAAAATCTCCCTGGCCTCCGGATCCCATTCCGTGGAAATCCAGGGGTACTGCATCGCAACCCTCATCGTCCAAGGCGTAGAGTTCAGCAACTTCTGGCTCTACGTCCTCCCCACCCTCTGCGCTGCCCTGTTACTCGGCCTGGACTTTCAGTGCCATCTCCAAAGCCTAACCTTAAAATTCGGCGGAACCCTACCCCCTCTCACCGTATGCTGCCTCACGACCCTTAAGGTCGATCCACCTTCCCTGTTTGCAAACCTCACCCCGGATTGCAAACCCATCGCCACCAGGAGCAGACGGTACAGCGTCCAGGACAGGACCTTCATCAAGTCGGAGGTCCAACGGCTTCTGCGGGAAGGGGTCATTGAGGCCAGCAACAGCCCCTGGAGAGTTCAAGTGGTAGTAGTAAAGACTGGGGAGAAGCACAGGATGGTCATTGACTACAGTCAGACCATCAATCGGTACATGCAGCTCGACGCGTGCCCCCTCCCATGCATATCTGACATGGTCAATCAGATTGCGCAGTATCGAGCCTTTTCCACAGTGGACCTGAAGTCCGCCTACCACCAGCTCCCCATCCGCCCGGAGGACTGCCAATACACTGCGTTCGAAGCAGATGGCCGCCTCTATCACTTTCTTAGGATTCCCTTCGGCGTCACAAATGAGTCTTGGTCTTCCAGCGAGAGATGGACCGAATGGTTGACCGGTACGGACTGCAGGCCACCTTCCCGTACCTCGATAACGTCACCATCTGCAGCCACGATCAGCAGGACCACGACGCGATCTCTCCAAAAATTCCTCCAGACCGCCAAACTCCTTAATCTCACATACAATAAGGAGAAATGCGCATTCCGCACTAACCGCTTAGCCATCCTTGGCTATGTCGTGGAAAATGGAGTCCTAGGGCCCGACCCCGATTGCATGCGCCCCCTCATGGAACTCCCACTCCCCCACTGCCCCAAGGCCCTGAAAAAATGCCTGGGGGTTTTCTCCTACTATGCCCAGTGGGTCCCTAATTATGCGGACAAGGCCCACCCACTCAGCACGTCCACAGTTTTTCCCCTGACGGCTGAGGCCCGCCAGGCCTTCAACCGTATCAAGGCAGACATCGCCAAGGCCACGATGCACGCGGTCGACAAGTCCCTCCCCTTCCAGGTGGAGAGCGATGCATAGGACGTAGCTCTGGCCATTACCCTCAACCAGGCGGGCAGGCCCGTGGCTTTCTTTTCCCGCACCCTCCATGCCTCCGAAATTCGGCACTCCTCTGTCAAAAAGGAGGCCCAAGCCATTGTGGAAGCTGTGCGACATTGGAGGCATTACCTGGCCGGCAGGAGATTCACTCTACTCACTGACCAATGGTCGGTCGCCTTTATGTTTAATAATACACAGCGGGGCAAGATCAGAAATGACAGGACCTTGAGGTGGAGGATCGAGCTTTCCACCGATTATTATGAGATCTTGTATCGCCCGGGGAAGCTCAACGAGCCCCTGATGCCCTATCCCGCGGTACATGTGCCAGCGTACAAGTGGACTGACTCCGGGCTCTCCACTATGACCTCTGCCACCCGGGGGTCACCCGGTTCTTCCATTTCATCAAGGCCCGCAACCTGCCCTACTCCATTGAGGAGGTCAGGACCGTCACCAGAGACTGCCAGGTCTGCGCAGAGTGCAAGCCGCACTTCATCCGGCCAGATCGAGCGCACCTGGTGAAGGCCTCCCGCCCCTTTGAGCGCCTCAGAATGTACTTCAAAGGGCCCCTCCCCTCCATCGACCGCAACACGTACTTTCTGAACCTGATTGATGAGTACTCCCGGTTCCCTTTCGCCATCCCATGCCCCGATATGACTTCTGCCATGGTAATTAAAGCCCTCCACAGCATCTTCACTCTGTTCGGTTTCCCCACCTACATCCACAGCGATCTTTTATGAGCGATGAGCTGCGTCAGTTCCTGCTCAGCAGGGGCATTGCCTCGAGCAGGACGACCAGCTACACCCCCCGGGGAAACGGGCAGGTCGAGAGGGAGAACGGGACGGTCTGGAAGACCGTCCTGCTGGCACTGCGGTCTAAAAATCTCCCGGTCTCCCGCTGGCAGGAGGTCCTCCACGATGTGCTCCACTCCATCCAATCACTCCTCTGCACCACGACTAATGAGACCCCTCACGAACGTGTGTTTGCCTTCCCCACGAAGTCCACCTCCGGGGTCTCGCTCCCAACATGGCTGACAGCTCCTGGACCTGTCCTCCTTCGGAATTATGTGCGGACCCATAAGTCGGAACCTTTGGTCGAAAAAGTCCACCTCCTACATGCAAACCCGCAGTACGCCTACGTGGCACACCCCGACGGGCGCCAGGACACAGTTTCCCTCCGGGACCTGGCACCCGCTGGATCCCCACCCACGATCCCCGACCTGAAACTGCCCCACCCCCCGGTTGCCTCATTCACCCCTGTGTCACTCACCCTCCCTCCAGCGAACCTCACCGCAGCCCCCGCCCCAGTAGGATCCGTCGTCCCACTGGTTCCACTCAGGGGTGACGAAGATGAGGACAACACGCTCCCAGAGTCACAGGTGACCAAGTCAGCGCCCACATCACCACCAGGACTGAGGCGATCGAAGAGGAGTGTCAAGGCCCCCGACAGACTTAACTTGTAATATTTTCCACCACCTCCGCCGGACTCTTTTTTTTAACAGGGGGTGAATGTGGTAGTCACCACTAGTAGTATATTACATGTATTACGGCACTGCCCGTATAGTAGAGGTACATGGGTAAATCCCTGCCTGCTGGCTCCGCCCAGTAGACGGCGTATAAATGTGTGTGCTCGCCGGTGCTGCAGCCATTCTGATTCCAGCTACAGGAGGCACAACACCTTTGCTCAATAAAGCCTCGATTATTCCACTCCTCTCGTCTTTGTGGGAATTGATAGTGCATCAGAGGGCCATTTAGGAGTCTGGTAACAGCAGGGAAGAAGCTGTTTCTGAGTCTGTTCATGCGTGTTTCCAGACTTCTGTATCTCTTGCCTCATGGAAGAAGTTGGAAGAGTGAGTAAGCCGGGTGGGAGGGGTCTTTGATTATGCTGCCCGCTTTCCCCAGGCAGCGGGAGGTGTAGATGGAGTCAATGGATGGGAGGCAGGTTTTATGATGGACTGGGCTGTGTTCATGACTCTGTGAAGTTTCTTGCGGTCTGGGGCAGTGCTGTTGCCATTCCAGACTGTGATGCAACCAGATAGACTGCTTTAGATGGTGAAATATGTGCTGCGGCTATTTGACTCAGCAAAACCTGAGCAGGTAAGGGGTAAGAGGTCTGTGATATTAAACACTGAAAGCATTTCTCTGGGATCAGGAGGAACAGGAATGTTATTCAGGTTTCACCAGAGTAATGTGGGCCAGTGCTGCCCCCCACTCCTCCCATTCACAAGAACATTCACAGACCCAAGAATCTGACCTTCTGCAGGGCAAAGCAGCCTCCGAGTCATTTCAATATTCAGCCACCGGTTTGGATGTGAAGCTGGTCAGATGCATGTTAGCGAGGCTTGTGTGCTCTCCTGTCTGGCCATGATAGAGTTAAAATTTCACTGCTAAGTGTATGCTTCCTGACTGTGGCAGCAATGTGTGCTATGTACAAGATGCACTGCAGCAGGGAACCAAGGATCTTTCCAAATCTGCGACCTCCACCCACCTAGAAGGAGAAGGGCAGCAGATGCACGTGAACACCAGCAGCAGTGTGATCACAGCAGACACCAAACCGGAATGGGTTCATATATTAAAGGTGTTCTTTCGTTCAGCTTCTGTCATTTCTTGACTGCAGCAGAGTCTCCAGTGAATTGAAGCAGCAGAAAAACATATTTATATTGTGGCTACAAGACCAGTTCTACTGAGTTAAAATCTATTTTAAAAGCAACCAGAGTAAGAAACGAAATGAAATAAAAGCAAGAAACAGCCGGCTTCAAATGATCGAAATTATTCAAATGGGGTGCTTGATAAATCTGAGTTGGTGCAAGTTCCCTGCTAAACCACACCCTATCCTGAAAAGGAACAATTTCACCCTCCCCTTTAGGGCAGCATGGTAGCACAGGTAATTAACACTGTGGCTT
Organism: Scyliorhinus torazame; assembly: GCF_047496885.1. NCBI lineage: Eukaryota > Metazoa > Chordata > Chondrichthyes > Carcharhiniformes > Scyliorhinidae > Scyliorhinus > Scyliorhinus torazame. Next base: position 306,138,358 of record NC_092708.1, read on the forward strand.
CACAACGCCAGGGTCCCAGGTTCGATTCCCCGCTGGGTCACTGTCTGTGCGGAGTCTGCACGTTGTCCCTGTATCTGCGTGGGTTTCCTCCGGGTGCTCCGGTTTCCTCCCACAGTCCAAAGACGTGCAGGTTAGGTGGATTGTGGCCATGATGAATTGCCCTTAGTGACCAAAAAAGGTTAGATGGGGTTATTGGGTTACGGGGATAGGGTGGAAGTAAGGGCTTAAGTGGGTCGGTGCAGACTCGATGGGCTGAATGGCCTCCTTATGCACTGTGTGTTCTATATTGCTCGATTAAAAACCTCAAACTCCCTCCTGAGCAGCACTGTGGAAGGATCCACACCACATGGACTGTAGCGGTTCAAGAAGCTCATTCTTAAGAGTAATTAGGGGAGGGGCAACCACATTCCGTGAAAGAATAACGAAAACTGAATGGCAGCAATTTCTTGGCTCATAGCTTTAATTGCTAACAAAAAGATGCTGACAGGTCAAAGATAAAGTTGTCCAACTTTGTGCTTTTATTATCACATACAGTTCACTGAATTAGAAGCTGGTTTTATTGATTTGTTTCAGTTGCTGCTGTTAATCCACCTGCATCCTTGAAGGAATGCATTCAGTTGTGTTTAAGTACCAGCTCAGACTTTTTGAAGCATCCCATTCGAATCATTCCGATGATGGCTGGTTCTTGTTTAGTTTCATTTTTTTTTCTTACTCTGGTTGTTTTTTTTAATGGATTTAGCACACTGGGCTAAATCGCTGACTTTTAAAGCAGACCAAGCAGGCCAGCAGCTCGGTTCAATTCCCTTACCAGCCTCCCCGAACAGGCGCCGGAATGTGGCGACTAGGGGCTTTTCACAGTAACTTCACTGAAGCCTACTTGTGACAATAAGTAATTTTCATTTCATTTCAAATGGATTTGAAGTCAGTAAAACTCTCTTTAAAGCAATAATATCAACATGTTTTTCTGTTATTTCAATTCACCAGAGGCTCTGCAGCAGTCATGGAATGCTGACCAAAGCAAACTGGAAGACTACCTTCAATATGTGATCCTATTCCGAACTGGTTACGCTACTGATTGTTATCAACATGACTTAGATTCCCTGCCTCCCACAAATTGTCGCCATAATTCCTTCATGGAATAATGTGAATTATAAGGCACTAGGGCAGCACGGTGGTGTAGTGGTTAGCAAAGCTGCCTCACAGCGCTAAGGTCCCAGGTTCGATCCCGGCTCTGGGTCACTGTCCGTGTGGAGTTTGCACATTCTCCCTGTGTTTGCGTGGGTTTCACCCCCAAAATCTAAAGATGTGCAAGGTATTGGCCACGCTAAATTGCCCCGTAATTGGAAAAAATGAATTGGGCACTCAAAATTTATAGAAAAAAAATAATTACAAGGCATTAAAAAAATTCATTATGGTAGCAGGAATCTATTATGTATCCCAATGGTTGAGAAGCTCTTTTAGGTTATAGAGGCAAAATTCAAAGTTTGCCAAATGTCACTGAAATTCCGAGATTCTGTTTTGAAATGCACATTTGATATACTGTATAGTGTAAATGTAAGGATTTGTCCTTCCTTTTCTAGTTGGTGGCATTGTAGCACAGTGGTTAGCACTGTTGCTTCACAGTGCCAGGGTCCCAGGTTCGATTCCCGGCTTGGGTCACTGTCTATGCGGAGTCTGCATGTTCTCCCTGTGTCTGCGTGGGTTTTCTCTGGGTGCTCCGGTTTCCCCCCACAAGTCCTGAAAGACGTGCTGTTAGGTAATTCGGACAGTCTGGATTCTCTCTTTGTGTACCCGAACAGGTGCCGGAATGTGGCAACTAGGGGATTTTCACAGTAACTTCATTACAGTGTTAATGTAAACCTACTTGTGACAATAAAGATTATTATTATTTATTACCCTGCATTCACTGTATTTTGCTGTCAGGCTGTTTTTTGGAGACAGTGATTGAAAAGTGTTGCTCCAATCAATTTACATGGTATAGCTAGCAGTCATGTTGACTGTAACTTGCTCAGAGTGACAATCAGTATCGGATTGCCCAATTACTTACACTAAATTTCTTCTGTGCCTGTATCGCCCAAACCTGAAGCTCAGCAGGCGAGATGCAAGTGGTGCAGCAGCCATTGAGGGAGAGTCAAAGGCCAGCTCCACGAAGTGAGAGGCCTGAGGAGTGAATCAGTGGTCTGAAGGGGGGATCAGAGTTCTGGAGGGGATTGGAGGTCTGGTAGGGGTCAGCACATGGGTGGGAGGGAGGTGTTTGGTGGTCGGACTTTGGGAAGGGGAGTCGATGGGATCCGACCTTGGGGAGTGGGGGAATGGAGGCTGGGAACTCAGAGACGGGGTTGGGAGATGCAGGGAATCAGACCTCAGTCGTGGGAGAGGATGTGTCAGACTTCATTGTGGGGGAGGGGGGATGGTCAGGATGGGTGGACATGTGGGGCTGCAGAAATTGGGTCGGAGGGTGTTTGGGTTGGACACAGGTCAGCATGGAGGTGGGGGGGGGGGGGGGCGCGGGGGTTGGAGGTGGAGTTGGCCCTCAGGTGAGCATAATGGTGAGAAACGGCATGTGCAGGTGGGCGAAAACAATGGGGTTGGGGGATGGGTAATACTGTGGGGAGTGGTTAATCAGGAGCTGTCGCATGGGTGGTTGAGGTTCTGGGGAAAAATTGTAAGGGGTCAGGGGTGTGTGAGGAGCCCCTTGGGGTGCTGTTCTGAGCTGATTGCTATCCATAAGTTAGAAGAGATTTTAATTTTTCCGACCTTTTCTGCGTAACTTCGGAACTGTCCGAAGTTAGCGATTTAAATCACATTTTCAAATGGTTTCCAGCACAGGACAATTTTCCAGAGGACCTTTGTGAAATTATGAGATGGATTCCTGAGTGAATTCCTCAATCAGGCGCTGGAGAGCTCAGAGGTTACAGTCCATTATACAATGTGTTGGCAAGGTATGACATATTTTGTGGATTAATATATACAAAACTGTTGAGGTAGTGTGTGCACTGGTGGAAACGAGGGCAGACGCACAATTGGAGATTGCTTATCCTGCACCTTAGTTTGTTTTGTACTCTGTGGGAACTGTCCAAATCACAGCTGTATAGTAATGTCAATTATGTTACCCATTCAAGGGGCAGCACGGTGGCACCGTGGTTAGCATTGCTGCCTCACGGCGCCGAGGTACCAGGTTCGATCCCAGCTTTGGGTCACTGTCCATGTGGAGTTTGCACATTCTCCCCCACAATCCAAAGATATGCAGGGTAGGTGGACTGGCCATGCTAAATTGCCCCGTATAAAAATAAATGTTACCCATTCAAAAAAATTAGGTTTCTCTTTGAAAACTGTGCCCTGCATCAAATGGTGGTGCAGACCCAACATGGTGGCACAGGGCTTAGCACTGCTTCCTCACAACAATAGCGACCAGGGTTCTATTCCGACCTTAGGTCACTGACTGTGTGGAGTTTCTTCGGCCTCTCCATGTCTGCTCCGGTTTCCACCCACAGTCTAAAGATGTGCACTACAGGTAAATTGGCCACGCTAAATTTCTCCTTAGTGTCCAGGGATGTGCATGATGGGTTAAAGGGATAGGGCGGGGTGAACATGGGTAGAGTGCTCATTCGAATGGTTGGCGCAGACTCGATGGACCATCTGGCCTCCTTCTGCACTATAGGGATTCAATGATGATTAACTTGTTTTTGGTTGACTTTGCAAACTGGCTAATCCCACTTCTGACATCTAAATTTAGTGTCAGCTCTGGCTGAGTGGGTAGCACGTGCGGTTGCGTCAGAGGGCGAGATTGACTGGATGGCGCCATTAGGCGGTTCATCGTTGACCTGTGGCAGGATCTTCTAATGGCGCTGTTAATGGGATTTCCCAATGAATCCACCCCACGCCACCAGGAAACCTGCGGCGGGGGTACTCCATCGGCGCGACAGGAATTTCCTGCTGCCGTGAAAAAACGGAAGCTCTTGCCCAGAAGGCCTTGGGTTTGAGTACCACTGTACGGTCTTGGGAACAAAATCTAGGTTGACACTCCAGTGCAGTTTTGGCAGAATGCATTATTGTTGACAACTCGTTTTGGATGAAACCATAAACTGAGGCCTCATTTACTCTCTAAGGTGGGTGTAAAAGATTCATGCCACTAATTTAAAGAACATGAGAGTTCTCTCTGCTACCATGGGCAATATTTACTTTCCCATCAACACCTATCAGATATTATCTTCTTGCTGTTGGTGAGATCTTGCTGTTTGCTAATTGGCTGCTATTTCTCCTGCATTGCCAACGGTGACTGCAGTTCAAAAGCACTTCACTAAGTGTAAAGTGCTTTGAGATGCCCTCAAGGTCGTGAAAGATGCTCTATAACCTTGCCCCTTGCCTTTCTTCTTTATCTAAGCCTTTACCCTCACCAGAGGCAGATGGACTGGCCCCAAAGTGACTGACTAATTTGTTTTTTTGGTTGTTGCGTTGATGTTTTTGTTCATGGTACACTAATATGTAATGGCGCTGGGCCATCTCTGCTCTTTTGACACACATTTTAACTTATAAGGGAAGCAGCTAACTTCTTTGAGGATGTTGGACAAAAGCAGATAGAGACTCTCCAAATTTTCTTATTTACATAAGTTCTCATCAGGTTCTGGATGAATTTCCACATGAAAGACTCCCGATTAAATCAAAGACCATTGGAATTCAGGTGGAATGTCGCACTGTCTCAGAAGCTGTTTTAAAAAATAGATAATCAAGACTCTTGGAAGAGTCTTCAAGCCTAACCAGAAGTGACATTGCCAATCTGAAAGTGTGTGACATTCTGGTTAGTGGTACAAACCATGGATTCTTAATCATTTTCTTTAGAGGCCCCAGTACCACGTTATAAAAAATCCACAGACCCCTGTATGGCAACACAAGTATTTCTTTCAGTTTAATTATTAGTTCTACAAGTAAACACATATATTCATTACTGTTGTTGTTTTAATTATCGGGGGACTGGTTTAGCTCAGTTGGTGTGATGTTATGCATAAAGCAAGCCTGCACAACATGTTATGCATGACCTCCAACTACTAGGTGGCAGTGTAAACCCACCAGGCGATCCTATAGTCTGGGAGTTGGGAATAGGTCGTGCTGGAGGATAGATGTATTTTGCAGTGGCTCTTCAATAGTTAATTAGTGTTAGTACTTTATTATTTCATTTATCCTAGTTATCTCGTCATGCAGTTATTCCATAATAAATTATTTAAACTAGATGTTCTGTCATTCATCATTCACTTCAGCTAGTCTACAGAACATGACAGTTGGCTGGGCAGCTGGTTTGCGATTGAGACCGAGGTCAACAGCGTGGATTTGATTCCCATACCCGCTGTGGTTATTCATGAAGGCTCAACCTTGTCCCTTGCCTGAGGTTCGTTGATCATCAGATTAAACCCCTACCAGTCCCGACCAAACCCTACCCCTCCTCAAAGGGGAAAGTAGTCAATGGGACTATGGTGACATTACTTTATTTACTGTTTACCTGCTTCATGGGCTGGAGCATGATTTGAAACTGCTTCATGACCTTGTCTTCCTTATACCTGTAAACCTCTCAAGCCCCTACAATCAACCACGTACATCTGCACACCTCTAATTCTGCCTCCTTGGGCATGTTTGGTTTTCATTGCTTCATTGTAGGCTGCTGTGTCTTTAGCTGGTTACTCCCAAAGCTCTGGAATCCCTTCCCTAAATTTCTCAGTCTCTTTAAAATGCTCCTTAAAACCTAATCCCTCAATTCATCTTATGGTTGCCTCTCCTAATATCTCCATATGTGGCTCAGTGTCAAATTTTGATTGCTAAGGCTCATATGAAATGCTTTTCCGTCTTTTACTATGTTAAAAAAGTTAAATAAATACAAGCTGTTGCTTTTGAGGTTGCTTATATTCCTGGGATTCTGCAGGCAATAGTGGAGGAAACGTAGTTGGGTGACAACACTTAACACCATGCATCTTAATCTTATGCGGCAACCTTTTGTGTGGCACCTTGTCAAAAGCTCTCTGGAAATCCAGATATACCACATTCTTTGACTCCCCGTTATCTACCGCACTGGTAATGTCCTCAAACCATTCCACAAAATTAGTTAGGCACGACCTTCTCTTTATGAACCCATGTTGCGTCTGTCCAATGGGACAAAATCATAAATCAAAACCAAAATCAGTTGCAAATTATTTAGCAGATATCATCTGTTATTTTGGCAGTGTGTGAAGTTTCACTGCATTTAAACTAGGGTGGCACGGTAGCACAGTGGCTAGCACTGCAACCTCACAGCTTCAGGGTCCCTGTTCAATTCCGACCTCGGGTGACTGTCTGTGTGGAGTTTGCACTTTCTCCACATGTATGCGTGGGTTTCCTCTGGGTGCTCTGTTTTCCATTCATGATCCAAAGATGTGCAGGTTAGGTGGATTGGCCATGATGAAATTGTCCCTTTGTGTCCAAAAGGTTAGGTGGGGTTACTCTGTTAGGGGGGTAGGGTGGAGGCATGAGATTAAGTAGGGTGCTCTTTCCGAGGAGCTTTGCAGACTCGATGGGCTGAATGGCCTCCTTCTGCACTGTAAATTCTATGGTGTTCTATGATCTGCAATATAATCCCTCACCTTCATAAATACCTGTCCTTTTGCTCGATCTGTTTCTGCTACTTTGAAACCTTCTCAATCGAATTTAAACTCCAATTGCCTGAATAGGGGACTGGGCAGAATGATCGTGAGCAGAATGTGAAATTTGGGAATTTAGTGTCGAGGGGGGGATGGAGGTGCTGCTTTGTATTCCCAATACAGGTCGTTGTTAAGTAATTTGGAGATATAAGAATTTAAAAAAAAATTATCCACTGTTTTAGTGATTCCTACAAGTTAGTGCATGGAAAAAAGGAAGAAACAACTCAAACACAAACGAAAAAAATAGTTATATATAATCTACACCAGTTTATGGCAGAACAGATTGGTTAGGCTGTAGTACATTGGAGTTCTTGGCCAGTGAGACTGTCCATATCTGCAGTAGATGTCTCAATCTTCAATTATTCCTGCCTCAGAATCAGAGCTGGAATGTGATTTGGAGATACTCTGACACATACGGGAGGAGGAGGAATATTTGGATCATTTGTCCCTGACTTTGGCCACACCTCATAGAGAGGTACAGATTCATAAGAGGCTGGTATGATTGATTGTGCACAGTATGAGGTTAGAGTCTTATATTTCACTTCTTTTGCAGGATTCACATATTGAAATTGGGTGTGATGCTGGCAGCATTGGTCGATGTGTTATCGTGAGCATGAATGATAGGATTTAGCATCATGAGAGCCTCGTGGTATGGTGGTGAGGGTATCTCACATGAAGATACATTCACTGGTGTTGACTACCCGGGTGAGATCATTAGAGCTCTTGTGGTATTGTCGACAGGCCCTTTGGTCCAGATTTCAGAGGTTGATCTTCAATTGCTCCCACATCCTTCTGAGAGGGTCCTTGAGGACCTCCTGCTCCCCATTCCCCCACAACCCTCCGCTCCACCCAACTTCCCCCACAGACCATGGTAACTCTCTTCTTGCCCACCTGCATCATTAATAGCCCCAGCAACACCGCATTCCTTACCATGACTCCCCAGTTTTTCTGGTGGCCAGTTTCCAAGAACTTACAATGCAATTATCTTTTAGTGCAGCTTCCCTTTAAGAGGCAGTCTGCCTTTAAGAAGAACAGACTTTAAGAAGAGCAGCCTTACCACATGATTAGCAAAAGCACTCCTGCCATGTACGGAGCTTATCAGCAGCATTCAGTCGGCGTGGGGTGGCTTCAATGGAAATTTCCACTGCCAGTGGCAGGAGCAGAGAATCCCGCCGCCAGCGAACGGCACGCAGCCTCGCGTCACTGAAAAACGAAGCTGGGAGGCCGGAGAATCATGCCCAATATATTTCTGTCAGATTATTCATTGTTTCTAGTTCATTGCCTTTAATACCTCTGGACTTGACCATTCCAACACACCCCTGACAGGCCTCCCTAACTTCTCACATCCATAAATTTTGAATCATCCAAAACTCCGCTGCCCATGGCCCAACTCACACCAAGTGCTGTTCACCCATCATCATTGTACTTACTGACCTATACTGATTTGCAGTTAAGCAGTCCGCTCAATATTAAAATTCACATCTTTGTTTTCAAAGGCCTCTGTGCCTTGCTCCTCCCATCACTGTTATCCCCTTCGCCTCCAATACCTCCGGGATTTCTGCAAAGCTCCAGACAAGCCTCGTGAGTACTTTTGCTTTCAATCATTCCATCATTGATAGCTGCACCTCAGCTGCCAAGGGCCTAAGTTCCAGAATTCCCTCCCAAAATCTCCTTGTCTCTCTTTTCCTCTTTCCTCCTTTAAGATACTCCTTCTGACCGACCTCTTTGACCTAATTATTTTAGTTTCTTCCCTAATATGTGGTTTGATATCAAATTTTATTTGATAACTTTCCTGTGAAATGCTTTAGAACAGTTCCCTAGATTAAAGTGCTATAGGAATACAAATTGTTGTTGTTCATTATCTGGGCAGCACGGTAGTGCAGTGGTTAGCACAGTTGCGTCACAGCTCCAGGGTCCCAAGTTCGATTCCTGGCTTGGGCACTGTCTGTACGGAATCTGCACATTCTCCCCGTGTCTGCATTGGGGTTTCCTCCGGGTGCTCCGGTTTCCTCCCACAATCCAAAGATGTGCAGGTTAGGTGGGTTGGCCATGCTAAATTGCCCTTAATGTCCAAAAAGGTTCGGTGGGGTTACTGGGTTGCGGGGATAGGGTGGAGGTGTGGGCGAAAGTGGGGTGCTCTTTCCAAGGGCTGGTGCAGACTCGATGGACCGAATGGCCTCCTTCTGCACTGTAAATTCTATGATTCTATGATTCCATGATTATCATTGATCACAATGTGCATTTGTATAAACCTTCCACAATTAGGTCACTAATAGGATCAATGAAATTCAGTAAACATGGAAACATCCATTGTCAAGAATATGATAATATATTCATTAACTCTCAGGCACCCTCGTGCAATCATTCATCCTGTCCCAAAGTTTACAAGTAACTCAGGAGAACCAGCTTGCTGTTGGATGAGTACTGAAGGAAAAATCCTCATTTGCTTCAGACTCAGTATATCAGTAATCTGCTTGCAAGCAACATTGACCCGAACCCTCTGATCTGCAGGAGGCGAGGAAGAAGGTGGGGGGTCCCAAGGACTTGGCAAGTGGTATCAGGACCGATACTCGATGTCTTCTCAAGTTCACTGGAAGTACGCTCTGGGTGGAAAGACCCATGGTCAACCTCCAGGTGAATCCCTTAAGTGGTTAATTAATGACCACTTTAGGGTCTCCACCCACCTCTACTGCAAAATTCCCAGCTCTAGGTCGGCCTGACATGCAGCCTGCATGACTGGTAAAACTCTGCAGGCTGCGTGTCAGCTGCAGGGGATGTTCCTCAATCTACATTAACCTGTGCATGATCAAGGACATAGATTTGGATCATGAGGGTGGCTGCTGACAGCCATTCTCAGCCCTTGCTACTGACCCCTATGGATCCCCTCTCCCCACAACCCCCACCATGTGAGACTATCACCCCCATCCCCCAAACAGCACTTACCTTTCTCCTTGGTCACTCCACAACCTTGGGGCTCGGGGCCTCCTCTGTGGTGTTGCCGACTGCAGGACCTGCTGGCCTCTGATTGGCTGGGAGCTTATGGTAGGCAGGAATTTATCTTCCGGGAATCTTCAATTTGGAGGAAGGCCCGGTGCTGTCCATTTAGTTGCTTGATGGGTGGAAGGCCCAACGGGCCTTTTCTCCTCTGAATCTGCATGGGTGTCCTGCCAATTTGTCGATCAGCATGCGAGATAGCTGCCAAGAACGGAGGATTTTACCTATTATCTCAGGACCTACATAGGCTCCGATCTACTTTTCTAAAGGTTTTGTGGGATGGTCGGGTAGCGCTCCTGCTTCTGAGTCAGAAGCTGCAGTTAAAGCCCTACTCCATGACTTGTTGGCCATCAAAGGAATGTTCATTATGCAGTTCAACAGGTTTATACACAGCTTGCTAATCCTTCCCTACTATTCCATGAAGGGAAAAAGGTGTATGTGACAATACCAACCAAATCTACTCTTCTTTGTAATTCTGGACCCTATTTTGTCAGCTGTGATGCCACCTTCCATACTAAATGAAAAATGCACCTTAAGTTCTCCCTCCATTTGATCACTTTATGGAAACATAAGTGCACACAAACTGAAAATATATTTCAAGGATAAATTGATTATTTGACCCTATTTATTGCTCCTACAAAAGTTGATCCTATTCAAAAATGTGTGCAGAAAATTAGCAAAAAATAGAAAAATAATAACATTTTGCCTGTTAAAGGTGTTAAAATCCAATTATAAAAAACTTTTGTGCAGCCTCTGCTAAAGCAGGTGTAAATAAGTAGTGAAGCAGGAATACCATATCAGACTTTGTATTATGGATCCGAGAATACAGCCCTGCTGGTAATGTGCCACATGATTTGAAGGGACATCAGCAGTAAGTGCTGACGCGGGCTTCAGTTCTCCATATTAGATTGCATGAGCAACATCCCTAAGAAAACCTCTCATCGTGTTTGTAAGAATCTAAATTGTGGCCACTTCCTTACCTTTTCTCTTTGTGACAAACACAAAGATATAAGGAAAGAGAAATCTGGCGATGAGGATTGAGTTAAGAAAATGGAATTGCTGAACAAAAAAAAAATCACTGACAAAATCGATGGAGACAGTGTTGAGAGGGAGGAATATTCTTGGGACTAGATTCATACACACCCGTTGGGCGAAGCAAGTCGCCGATACAGAAGGCTTTTCCAAAAGAATATCAACTACTATCGTGAGTAAAGAAGAATGACAGTTCGAAAACCAGCTTTCCGTTGAAGGGATGGAGTCTGTGTTGCAGTGACCAAGCACGTGGCAAGACTCAATGGGCTGCAGGAATTGGGATTCAGAAGTGTTCCGAATCTGTACAAACCATACTGAAGAAAAAGGTCAAACTACAGTCAGGTAAAAAAGGAAAAATGTGGATAAGCGGATCACTTGTGCAATACATCCTGAATAATTGGAAGGGAGGAAGTTGGTTGAAGCACAGACCCGAGGAGCCAACATCCAGAATAACAGGAAAAACAGGCACCATGGATGCACTTAATGAAGACTGTGAGACTTGTAACTTAGAGTAGGAAATATTCCAGTCATATCTTGTGTGAATGTATGAAATATTCTTTTGAAAGGGTATGAAAGGGGCTTTTCACAGTAACCTCATTGAAGCCTACTCGTGACAATAAGCGATTTTCATTTTTCAATATTATATATTCTGTTGTAGTAATGCTATTGAAACACCTTGGGCTCAAATACAAAGAGGCAATATGTTTGCTAAAGTTGTGATTAAGGGGTAGTAAAAGATGAGCTTATCATTGATTTCAACCATTTATTTATTTACAGAGAGATGGCTAATGGAACATTGTTTTCATTTCTGAAGGCTCCCTGGGGTATAAATAATTTTAGGGAATGCCCTTAGTCCTAGCTAAGCAGGTCATGTTACATCTCAGTGGGATACAGATAATGCAATTAATGGGAGGAGCTAAGTCTGTTTGTAGTTGTTGGCAGTTAGTAGGTTGCAACGATGGCCTTTGATATTGTCGGCACACACATACAACATCCAATTTCATAAGTCAGAGCAACATGCAAACACTGATTATGGTATTGTGGAAGTTTCAGAGTAGCTTCCAAGTTCCTCGAGTGTTCCTTTTCATTCGAACCATTCACTGAAATGTGATGGCTCAGTGGGAATATATGGAGGTTTTCAAATAATTATTAACCCAGCATTGTGCACAGATCACTAACCACTGCCGTTGATTGAAGACTTGTTTGTTGGACTGTCTGGAGGACAGACATTCAGTAAAATCACAGGCGTATTTACAACTGAATGTGGCTGCAAAACCACAGCTACAACACACTACCATGATGAACAAAGGTCTGTTTCATTACAGAAGACTTCTTTTTGGAATAGAACCTGCTCCTATTCTTTTTCAGATGTTCTTGAATGAAGCTCTGATGACATTCTCATCATCGGTTCAAGTTACAAGAACATTTGAAGAATTAGGAAGCAGCACTGAAACATCTACAAAACCATAATCTCGGAGTTAAAAAGGAAACCTGTGACTTTTTCAAGCCATCCATGAATTATCTGAGCCACAACACTGTTACAGATGTCTTACACAAGGAGTTGAAGAAGATGACAGCACACTTAGAAGAACCACGCCCTAAGAATTTGACACAACTCAAGTCATTTTTAGGATTGATCATTCATTATGGTAAATCCATGCAGAATTTGGGAACACAAATAAAGCCTTCACCTATGTACCAGACAGGTATGACACTGGTCAGAAGAATGCAAAAGTGCAGACAATGATGCAAAAGATGCCTTTCAGAAGTCAGAACTGTTGGTTCACTACAATCCCAAGCTGAAGCTACAACTTGCTTGCGATGCATCACCTTATAGGATGGGTGCAGTTGTTTCGCACATAAAGGCTTCAGGAGAGGAACGACCTAGAGCATTTGCTCCACAAACCTTTTCGTACTGGTGCAGAAATGCTTTATGCTCAGCTGGAGGACAGGCTTTGGGCATTATTGTCGAGGTAAGAAGGTTCCACCATTACCATTATGGACATCATTTTACTCTTTTGATGGATCATCGCCCCTTGATGACAATGTTTGGGCCAATGTCTTTTTAGCAGCTAGTCGGTTACAAAGATGTTCTTTGATATTGTCAGCACACACATACAACATCCAATTTCATAAGTCAGAGCAACATGCAAATGCTAGTGCTTTGTCAAGATTTGTCAAGATTGCCAAACAATGGGAGGAGCTAAGTCTGTTTGTAGTTGTTGGCAGTTAGTAGGTTGCAACGATGGCCTTTGATATTGTCGGCACACACATACAACATCCAATTTCATAAGTCAGAGCAACATGCAAACACTGATTATGGTATTGTGGAAGTTTCAGAGTAGCTTCCAAGTTCCTCGAGTGTTCCTGCTCATTCGAGACATTCACTGAAATGTGATGGCTCAGTGAGAATATAGGAGGTTTTCAAATAATTATTAACCCAGCATTGTGCGCAGATCACTAACCACTGCCGTTGATTGAAGACTTGTTTGTTGCACTGTCTGGAGGACAGACATTCAGTAAAATCACAGGCGTATTTACAACTGAATGTGGCTGCAAAACCACAGCTACAACACACTACCATGATGAACAAAGGTCTGTTTCATTCCAAATCAAACAATGGGAGGAGCTAAGTCTGTTTGTAGTTGTTGGCAGTTAGTAGGTTGCAACGATGGCCTTTGATATTGTCGGCACACACATACAACATCCAAGTCAAACAAGAGCCTGAAGAACGTTTCATCAACATCCTGTATGTCTCACTCGTGCATAATGTACCTGTGTTTTTATCTCAAGTTCAGAGATATACAAAAATCAATCCAGTTATGGGAAGGTGATGGACTTGCTCCAAAAATGAGCGATGACTGCCTTTGAAGAAAAATCCAGACCTCAAGCCCTATATCACATGGAGACTTGAGTTGACAATACTGAATGTAGTCCTATTTTGAGGAATCTATGTGATTATTCCTCCGTGCTTATGTATTAGAGCCCTTGACCAATTGAATGAGGGACATCCTCTTTTCATAAGAATGAATGAATTGGCACACAGTAATTTTTGGTGACCAGGATTAGATGCTTAAATTGAAGTTGGCCAATGCCAATCTTGTGCAAAACTAAGGAACACTCCACCATTACAACTATTACATCCGTGGGAATAGTCGACACAGCCATGGCAGAGAATACACAGCAGTTAGCACTGTTGCCTCACAGCATCAGGGTCCCGGGTTTGATTCTGGCCTTGGGTCATTGTCAGTGTGGAGTTTGCACACTCTCCCTGTGTCTGTGTGGGTTTCCTCCAGGTGCTCCCGTTTCCTCCCACAGTCCAAAGATGCTCAGATTAGGTGGACTGGCCATGCTAAATCACTGCTAACTGTCCAGGGATGTTCAGGTTAGGTGGATTGGCCGTGATCAATACAGGGGTAGCTGGGATTGGGCGGAGGAGTGGGTCTGAGTGGAGTGCTCTTTCGGAGGCTCGGTGCGGACCCAATGGAACAAATGGCCTCCTAATGCACTGTAGGGATTCAATGGATTTAGACTATGTTGGTCCAGTGCAGGGTCACATGTACCTCGTGATTGTGGATGCCCACTCTAAATGACCAGAAGTCGTAATCATGAAATCCAAAATGACCGAACAAACCAAAGCTAGATTAAATATTTGCAGGATTTGTTATACCAGATCAGATCATAAATGACAATGGCACTCAGTTCACTTCGAAGAAGATTGTAGACTACTTAAGAGGGAACGATATATGGCACAAATGTCAACTCCATTCCATCCAGCAACAAATGGGTTGGCTGAACGTTTTGTTCAATCGTTGAAACATTTCATCAAGGCACCGAAGGACCAGGGTGCATTGACAAGAAGAGTAAACAAATTCTTAATACCTTACTGGAGCACCACACACGTAACGACACAGAGTTCACCGGCAATGCTACGCTTCAGGAGGAAACTGTGAACAAAGCTTTGTTTGTTACTACCACCAGATGCTTCAGAGATTGTCAAATAATAACAATAAGCACAGATTGTTAGGAGAGTACAGAACACTAAAAAGCGAGTATTCAACCAGGGGGAAAGAGTATTAGCTCGGAGCTACACCAACAACAGGAAATGGATACCTGCTGTCACCCTGGAAAAGACAGGTCCAATATTGTCCATCATACAGACGGATGTTGAAAGAGTTTGGCGATGTCATGCTGACTAGCTCCTAGCTTTACAAAGTGAGATTATTGAAATTTCTCAAGGTATATTTCCCTTGGCTAGTAGACAGTGATACTTAGGAACAGACACGGTTAAATTTTGTTTCTGAGGATTTATCAATACCTACAGAGATGGACACTGGAGTACTTTCCTAGGAAGTACCATGTACTGAAGGCAGAGGACATTGCCCAGGTCACAAATAGCCAGATTCCAGAACATGGAATGCAACCCAAAAGGAATAGACATCCACTTGAGAGACTGTCTTATTAAGTTGAATAGATGTGTATCGAGACAATGCTTACAAATATATAAAACATAAAAGAGTGGCTAAGGTAAATATTGGTCCTTTAGAGGATGAGAAGGGAGATTTAATAATGGGGGATGAGGAAATGGCTGAGGAACTGAACAGGATTTTTGGGTCAGTCTTCACAGTGGAAGACACAAATAACATGCCAGTGACTGATGGAAATGAGGCTATGACAGGTGAGGACCTTGAGAGGATTGTTATCACTAAGGAGGTAATGATGGGCAAGCTAATGGGGCTAAAGGTAGACAAGTCTCCTAGCCCTGATGGAATGCATCCCAGAGTGCTAAAAGAGATGGCTAGGGAAATTGCAAATGCACTAGTGATAATTTACCAAAATTCACTAGAGTCTGGGGTGGTCCCGGCGGATTGGAAATTAGCAAACGTGACACCACTGTTTAAAAAGGAGGTAGGCTGAAAGCGAGTAATTATAGGCCAGTGAGCTTAACTTCGGTAGTAGGGAAGATGCTGGAATCTATCATCAAGGAAGAAATAGCGAGGCATCTGGATGGAAATTGTCCCATTGGGCAGACGCAGCATGGGTTCATAAAGGGAAGGTCGTGCCTAACTAACTTAGTGGAATTTTTTGAGGACATTACCAGTGCGGTAGATAACGGGGAGCCAATGGATGTGGTATATCTGGATTTCCAAAAAGCCTTTGACAAGGTGCCACACAAAAGGTTGCTGCATAAGATAAAGATGCATGGCATTAAGGGGAAAGTAGTAGCATGGATAGAGGATTGGTTAATTAATAGAAAGCAAAGAGTGGGGATTAATGGGTGTTTCTCTGGTTGGCAATCAATAGCTAGTGGTGTCCCTCAGGGATCAGTGTTGGGCCCACAATTGTTCACAATTTACATAGATGATTTGGAGTTGGGGACCAAGGGCAATGTGTCCAAGTTTGCAGACGACACTAAAATGAGTGGTAAAGCAAAAAGTGCAGCATACTGGAAGTCTGCAGAGGGATTTGGACAGGCTAAGTGAATGGGCTAGGGTCTGGTAGATGGACTACAATGTTGACAAATGTGAGGTTATCCATTTTGGTAGGAATAACAGCAAAAGGGATTATTATTTAAATGATAAAATATTAAAACATGCTGCTGTGCAGAGAGACCTGGGTGTGCTAGTGCATGAGTCACAAAAAGTTGGTTTACAGGTGCAACAGGTGATTAAGAAGGCAAATGGAATTTTGTACTTCATTGCTAGAGGGATGGAGTTTAAGACTAGGGAGGTTATGCTGCAATTGTATAAGGTGTTAGTGAGGCCACACCTGGAGTATTGTGTTCAGTTTTGGTCTCCTTACTTGAGAAAGGATGTACTGGCACTGGAGGGTGTGCAGAGGAGATTCACTAGGTTAATCCCAGAGCTGAAGGGGTTGGATTACGAGGAGAGGTTGAGCAGATTGGGACTGTATTCGTTGGAATTTAGAAGGATGAGGGGGGGATCTTATAGAAACTTATAAAATTATGAAGGGAATAGATAGGATAGATGCGGGCAAGTTGTTTCCACTAGCGGATGAAAGCAGAACTAGGGGGCATAGCATCAAAATAAGGGGAAGTAGATTTAGAACTGAGTTTAGGAGGAACTTCTTCACCCAAAGGGTTGTGAATCTATGGAATTCCTTGCCCAGTGAAGCAGTAGAGGCTCCTTCATTGAATGTTTTTAAGATAAAGATAGATAGTTTTTTGAAGAATAAAGGGATTAAGGGTTATGGTGTTCGGGCCGGAAAGTGGAGCTGAGTCCACAAAAGATCAGCCATGATCTCATTGAATGGCGGAGCAGG
This sequence comes from Scyliorhinus torazame, assembly GCF_047496885.1. Classification (NCBI taxonomy): domain Eukaryota; kingdom Metazoa; phylum Chordata; class Chondrichthyes; order Carcharhiniformes; family Scyliorhinidae; genus Scyliorhinus; species Scyliorhinus torazame. Next base: position 306,155,328 of record NC_092708.1, read on the forward strand.
CTCGAGGGGCCAGATGGCCTACTCCTGCTCCTAGTTCTTATGTTCTTATGTTCTTAAGTGGGTTTGTTGTAAAAATGTTAAGCAGTTGTCGTTGCACTGGAGTAAAAGGGGAGGGATGTTATGTATCAGAGAATATATCCCTGCTGGTGAAGCGTCATGTGTTCTTTAGTGACATCAACAATCAGTGTTTGTGCGGGCTTCAGTTCTCCATCTTAGATTGTATGCCACCATCCCTAATAAAACCTCTTATTGTGTTTGTAAGAATCCAGAATGTGGGCACCTCCATTCTTTTACTCCTTACGGCAAACTCAAAGATAAAACACTTTGCTTTCATGGTGGGAAGACTTTGCACGAACATCACAGCTGCAAAGAGAATTGAGAAATTTTTGCCCAAAGAAAGAAAAGAAGAAAAACTTGCATTCATATCTCATCTTTCACAGCTTCAGGGCATCCTAAATTATTTTGCAGCAAATGGAGTCTATTTGAGTGTGGTCACTGTCTTAATGTAATGATGACGGGAAGAGAACAATGAAGAAGCTCTGGAGCTTACATCCAGAAATGAAATATAGACCATGATTCTGTCGGGCTGAGAGGGACCTCACCCATTGGTCAGAAAACTGACAGCTCAGGAGGGAGGCCTGATGGACGAAGAAGGAAAAGCGATAATGCACCTACAAGAGATTCAGGGACATCCTGCAACCCCAGACCAGAGGTGAGTCAAAGCAAGGTGGTGATTGTGGTTTTGGTGCTGTGGGAGGGTCAGAGGTAAGGGCATGGTGGTGGCTTTCATTGAACCACTCAATCCGTCCCCCCCCGCACTCCGCTGGTCACACCCCGCCACCAACTTCCCAATGCTAGACCAGAGTGCCTAACTACAAATGATTCCCCCACCCCTACAATCACACGAGGCTGCTGCAAAAGGGTTTCATGGGTGTCCATCCGAGGGTCTGGAAAGCCACCCATCCCCATTTAATCACTGAGCTGCCATTAAATTGGGCCTCTCGCAGCTAAATGGGCCTGGTCATCATCATGTTTCCTGGAATGACCGGCTGCATTAAATTCAGCCCATAATTTTCTTTTTTTGTTGCATTTTGTAACTTTTACATTGCTCACGTCTGACTTTGTGCTTTTGAAATCAATGTTTTAAAAAATTGGACAATTTCTATTACAGGCATATACTCTGTTGGTTGACCACCCAAGTGTAAAAGCTGAAAATTGCAATAGATTTAACAGTTAGCTGCGAGCAGGATGAAGTTTGCAATTCGAGTTTGGATATTTATAGGTGGGATATCCTAAGTAGAGGCTAGAGACAGCGGCAGGAAATAGAATTTTTTGAAAAGCCATGTTTATTTCAATGAGGGAGGCGTCGCTAAGCAGTGCTGATTTGAAAGCTGAAGTCAATGCGAAAACAACAATGGAAAATGGATTACCTTTCAAAAGAAATTGCAAATGGCACAATTCAAATATTGTTGAGGAAAGACAGGATAATTTTGAAAACATGGTCTGAATTTCTTGGGCAGTGATAGGAACCAAACAAAAATACTTCAACAACAAAATGAAGATGATTCTGGAATGGAAGATATGATAGTTTCAATGTCATACATGTTAATTTAGATAGGGAACATTGTTAAGGCTGGCAAAATAGAATAATGAAGTATTTTTGTTTCCAGTCGCAGAACATTAAAGGATACTGAGTGGGTGTGGGGGGGGCGGGGGGGAGTGGATGGGTTGAGGAGTGATTTTTGCCCATATGCTACATGTAATATGGCCATGCACAGAATTTTTACACTGCCTGGGCGGGTGTGGGCCTGACATGGGAGAGCGTTAAATTGCTTGAGAAGACATCCGACGCGCATCCCAACATTGTCACACACTCGTGCAATATATCAGTCATTGGGTGCAAGTGCAAATTGGAAGCGTGTCTATTAGCAATTGGGAACCTCATTGAGAGGATTAAAGCTCCAATTAACCTGAATATTACTTTGCTGTATGGGCAGGCAGACAAACCTTTTTTGCCATTTTGTCATCCATGGGTGGCATAAAACGGGGCAGGAGCAAGGGCAGAATGAGCTGGTAGGACTTAGTAAGTGTTTGGTGTGGATATAGTTTGGAGTATTGTGAACGCTTTCACTGCTTTCTCTCGAGATTTGTGCATCTTGTCTGGGGTTTTCAGGACATTTCAGTCTTGTCACATCAGACATTCGAAACCTGAGTGCATGGATCAGCCCCATTGGCATTTCTGCTGATGGGTCTTTACTATTCAGCAGGTAGCACCTCCTCTGAGGATAAAGACAGGGGACAAAGGAAGAGGAGGCCAGCTGGTCGCAGGCATCACCTCAGAAGAGAGGCGCAAGCGCAGGTTGAGCAGGGCCAACAGGGAAGTCAAGGAGGATGGCCCCACAGAAGGTGTCACTATTCAGTTGCCAGGGTGTACAGTCAGTGACTTGCTACCTTCACATGACTGATATCCAGTGCGGCAGGAGGCACCGGCTTTCAAGGGAAGCTAAAACATCCATATGCCAGATGTTTGGGCCAAAGGCAGCATCCAATTGCCTGTTGGCCACCTAATATCCCGTGGCTCTCAAGGCCACTGTCGTCTTTAACTTTCATGCTATGGATTTTTCCAGGACTCAGCGGGTGATCTTTGTGAAGTGTCTTAATCAGCTCCATACAGCAGTGTCAAGCTGGTGACTGGCCCTCTGCTGAGGTGGGTGAGAACATCCATCCATTTCAGGACAAACCAAGCCAGCAGCCTGAGCGGTCCAGAAGCTTTGCGACTACTGCAGGATTCCCCTACAGTCACGGTGCCATTGATTGCACCCAAATGGCCATCAAGGTGCCAGACGGGCACCTTTGTCAAAAGGCAAGGATTTGGCCCATGAATATTCAATCATTTGTGACCACAAGACCCAGATTCTACAGGTCTGTGTGAGGTACTCTGGCAGCTCCCAGAGTGCCTACATGCCGAGACACTCAAGGGCCAAGGATGTTGGCATCTCCTGCTCGCCTTGACGGATGGTTGTTGGGTGACAAGGGTAGCTTGAAAAGGTGGCTGACGATGCCTCTCAGGCACCTGAGGTCAGAGGCTGATATAAACGTTGCCATGTCTCCACAAGGGCGATGGTGGAAAGGATAATGTCTGCTGAAAATGAGGTTCCGATGCCTCGGCCACTCGGGGGAGGGGGGGGGGGGCATTCTGCCTTATCCACAAGAGCTAATGTTGCTCATCTTCATTGTCTGCTGTGCTCTTCACAATATTACTCTCTCGAGGGGAGAACCATTGGATCAGAAGGACACTGAGGTGGGAGAACTTGCCACAAGGGAGAAATCCAGTGATGACTCAGGTGGAGAGCCCGGGCAGACAGATGGTGGAGACGCTGGAATGAGGAAGCCTCAGGGAGGCAGGGACACCGAGGAGGCCTTGATTGAGTGTTCCTTCAGCTAAGCTTGCCTTCCATGTGAGACCTAAGGCACTGCCTTATTCCCAAACAGTAGACAGTCAGAGACTTTTTCCCTGGGTGGAACAAACCATTACAAGGGACATAATTTTAACCCTGTTTGGTCTTCCCCGATCACCTCCAGGACACAGTCCTCAATTCTAAGCGCCCTCTTAGCCAGGAGCTTGGCGTCGACGTTGATCAGGGAGATTCGTCTACATGACCCACAAGCTTCCGGGTCTTTATCCCGTTTTAATATCAGCGAAAGGGTAGCCTGTGACATCGTCAGGGGTAGAGTCCCTCTGTCCCTCGCCTCGTTAAATACCCTAGACAGCACCGGCCCCACTATCTCCGAAAATGTTTTGTAGAACTCCACTGGGTATCCATCCGGCCCCGGGGATTTACCCGACTGCATGGCCTTCAAGCCCCCCAGTACTTCCTCAGCTCTGATCGGGACCCCCAGTCCGTCTACCAGCCCCCTACCCACTTTTGGGTTCCGAGGTATCGAGCTTGCTGTAAAACTCCCGAAACACCCTGTTCAGTCCTGATAGGTCTCCCACTCTGTTCCCCATACCGTCCACTACCCCGCCTATTTCTCTTGCCGCCTCCTTCCTCCTGAGTTGCTGCGCAAGCATTCTACTAGCTTTCTCCCCAGGCTCATAGACCACACCCTTTGCCTTCCTAAGTTGTTCCACTGCCTTGCTCGTGGACAACACTCCCAACGCGGCCTGCAGTCTCCGTCTATCTCTAAATAGGTCCTCCCTCGGGGCATCTGCGTATTCCCTATCTGTCCGGTGGATCTCCTTAACCAGTCTGTCCATCTCCGCTCTGTCCGTTATACCTCTGTGTGCCTGAATTGAAATCAGCTCCCCCCTTACCACCGCCTTTAGCGCCTCCCAAAGGGTCGCTGCTGCGACTTCCTCTGTGTCATTAACCTGCAGGTAGGCCTGCATGCACTTCCGTAGTCTCTCACACACCCCCTCCTCCGCTAACAATCCTACGTCCAACCTCCATTGCGGGCGCTGGTAGCTCCCTTTGCAGACCTGCAGATCAACCCAGTGTGGGGCATGATCCGAGATGGTGATCGCCGAGTACTCCGTATTTTTTGCCCCGCCCACACAGTCCCTGCTCAGGATGAAAAAAATCGATTCTAGAGTATACTTTATGAATATGCAAGTTGAACGAATATTCCCTTTCCGTTGGGCGTCTGGCTCTCCATGAGTCTACCCACCCCATCTGCTCCATGAACCCCCTCAGTTCCCTTGCCATCGCTGGGAGCCTACCCGTTCTGGAGCATGGCCTGTCCAGTCCGGGGTCGAGGACCGTGTTGAAGTCCCCACCCATGATCAGCTTGCGTGAATCTAAGTCTGGGATTTTCCCCAGCACCCTTTTAATGAAGTCAGCGTCGTCCCAATTTGGAGCATATACGTTCACCAGGACTACCCTCATCCCCTCAAGCGTACCCCGGACCATAAGAAATCTACCACCTCCGTCTGCAATTGTGCCCTCCGCCTCAAATTGAACCCGTTTATTGATCATGATTGCCACCCCCCTAGACTTAGAGTCCAAGCCCGAGTGGAAGACCTGGCTAATCCAGCCCTTCCTTAGTCTGGGCTGGTCAGTCACTTTCAGATGTGTCTCCTGCAGCATGATTACGTCCGCCTTTAGAGCCCGCAAATGCGCGAACACACGTGCCCTCTTGACTAGCCCGTTTAGTCCTCTGACATTCCAGGTGATCAGCCTGGCTGGAGGGCACCAGCTGCCCCCCCCCCCCCCCCCCCTTGCCGATCAACCATCCCCCTTCTTGGGCCTGCCCCCAGCCCATGTGCCATGCCCCTCCCAATTCACCTCCTGACATCTCCCACCCCGACCTCCACTCTGTTACCTACTTTAGATCCCTCCCATGTCAGCAAAATAACTTCCCCCCCTCCCCCCCTCGCAACAACACCCCTTTGTAACCCGACCCCTGCCATATACTGGCTGTATACATCCCCCCCACCTGACTCCCTTGACTAACTTCCCGCTAGCCCGGTGACTCATTCCTCCGGCTCCCACTTGTCTCGCTCCCATTGTTCCCCCGAGCTCATCCCCCCACCCGTCCACGTCCATCCCCCTGATGTGTCCTGCTCGAGCAGTCTCCCTGCAGTAAGGGAGTTCCAACAAAAAACAAGGGCAATCAAACAAAGACCCGAGACCGCTCCAGCTGTAATGCTGTTCCAGTTGTGTAAACAGATGAGTGATACCGATCACCCCTTTCTGCGCATTAACAATAAAAACACACAGCAACACAGTACCCGTGTCACCCCCCTACATCCAATACCTTTAACCCCATTGCTTCCCGGCCACATTTCTGTTACGTTGGAAGCTCCAAAATGAGAAAACCCCCCAAAAAAAGAAAAAAGACAACCCAAGAGAGAGCGGGGGCACCCGCCCCCCCCCCCTTGCCCATTGTACCCATAGGCAGCGAAAACAGAAAAAAGCAACTACAAAGCAACAAAAAATATAAAGTCAGTCCAAGAAAACTAGAAGTCCCACAGACAATAATACTTCTGACTTTGGCTCGTGGGCCCTCAGTTCAGCACCAGTCCCTGATCCTTTGTGAACTCCATCGACTCATCGGGGTCCATAAAGTAGTAATGCTGGCTCTGGTGCATGACCCAAAGCTGCGCCAGGAAAAGCAGACCGAACTTCACGTGCTTTTTGAACAAAATCTCTTTAATTCTTTTAAAGGATGCTCGCCGCCTGGCCACCTTCTGACTTAGGTCTTGGAAAATGCGCAGGACATTGTTGTTCCATGTGCAGCTCTTCATACTCTTTGCCCACTGAAGGACCCGCTCCTTGTCTGTGACCCTGTGGAACCTGACCACCACTGGTCCGGAGGTGGCGGGGGGGGGGGGGGGTGTCCCGGTCACGGCTTCCTCGCCTGCACCCCTGTGTGCCCCGTCTGCCATGATCTTCAGATAAACATCATGGTGCAAACACACATACACACTGATGGACAGATCAACGGACCAATCAACACACACGCAACATCACAGCCAATCACAAGCAAGGGCACACGCACTATAAAACGGGGAACACCACAGTTCCCGCTCATTCCGGCAGGAGACAGCTCAGGGCACAGAGCTCACAGCACGCGACTCAGACATTCACCATGTGCTGAGTGCCTCTCCAAAATAGTGATAGGGTTGGGTCCACAGATTAAAGGGTAATGAACGAACCAGTTTACAGATGTTGTTATTGATAGTAATAAAACCGAGTTGTACCATCTGCAACCGTGTTGGTTTGTCTGTGGAGCAGAGCACCCAACACGACACAGTCCAGCTCCAGAGGTCGCGGAAAGGAGTTAGCCCCCATCAACTGCTGCAACAGGGCTGCCACAAACGTCGTGGTGTCCGCTCCTTCGGCCCCTTCTGGTAGGCCAATAATTCTCAAATTTTGTCTGCGGGCTCTGTTTTCCAGGTCTTCAATTCTGTCAAGCAGCCTTCTCTGTCGCTCCTTCAACCCATCTATCTCTATTGCAGCGATCGTTTGTGTGTCCACCTGTTCCTCCACCGCTTGCTCCAGCTCCTTGACCTTTTTGTTCTGGGCCTCTAGCCTTTGGTTCACTTGCTCCACCGCTTTCTGCAGCGGTTCTAAGTTATCCCGCTTCATGTCTTCAAAACTTCCTTTTGTGACCTGCAGCATACCGTCCAGCGCTGCTTGGACCGTCTGGTCCGCGGTCCGGTCAGCCATCTTTGGTCCCGGGTCAGCTCCCGCACCACTTTGTCTCTGCCCCTTTTTTTCCTGCTTGCGCTGCTTTCTGCTCTTCTTTGTTTCCATACAGCTCCGCACACTTCAATCAGCAACTTTGTGGCCGTATTTTCTAGCTCACAAAAGTTCTGAAAAGTCAGGAAGCCAGGTTAAAAAGCCAGCCGGAGTGAGAGCCACCGAATGTGCGACTCACTCCCTCATAGCCGCCACTGGAAGTGAAAGAATGTATTAAGAAGAAGAACTGAACAACTGTACAGCAGCCACTATGGCTGCACCTTGTCCTCGACATGTCTCCTGCCTAAGAGGGGACTCCACCCCCAGGGTGATTACCCAATCTGTGTCTCAATTTGTCCTGCAAGCCAGATGATCCTTATTCAGCTGAGTTCCCCTTAAAGAGACAATCTCCACAAATCACTACATCCCTCCCCCTTTAACTCCTTTATACAATCTTCAATAATTAAGTTATTCAGTCCTAAATTCTAACTAAACACCATGGGCATGATTCTCTGCTCCCGTGCCGGTTGGGAGAATTGGCTGGCGCGCCATTTCTCCCCGTGACATGGGTCCGACGCCCTCCCGCAATTCACCCAAGCGGCGAGAATGGCCCCGTCGAGTTCTGCGCGGCGCAGGCCAGAGAATCACCCGGGACACCCAAAATGGCGATGTTCCGCTACACCCGCTATTCTCCGGCCCGGATGGGCCGAGCGGCCTGCCCAAAATGACGGCTTCCCGCTGGCGCCATCCACACCTGGTCGCTGCCAGCGGGAACAGCGCGGGAATGCTGGGGGGGCGAGGGGGGTTCTTTCACCGGGGTAGAACTGAAAAGGAGTCTGGCCCGCGATCGGTGCCCACCGATCTGCAGGCCGACCTCTCTGAATGAGGACCTCCTTTCCTCCGCGCCCCGCAAGATCCATCCGACATCTTCTTGCGGGGTGGCTTCGGGGAGGACGGCAACCCGCGCATGTGTGGGTGATGCCAGTTACGCGGCACCGGCCGCGTCATTTACGCGGCGCCGCTTTTACGCGGTGCCAATGCCCGGCGCGCGCTGACGACGCTGCTTTCGCGACATGCCTCCCGAGTTCCTCGCGGCCCCGCTCCTGATCCATTTTCGGGCCTTAAATCGATCGTGATCGGGGCCGTTTTGCGCCGTTGTGAAACTCGACGGCATTGACGACGGCATGGGCACTTAGTCGCGGGAGCGGAGAATCGCACCCCATGAGTTGGACAATTACAAATCAAGTCTTTGAGAGATTTTTCTGTTTCGTTTAGGCTAGCACAATTCTGTAGTCTGAGATGCTTCCACAGGATCTACATGAACAGGAATTGCAATCATGGCACAGGCACAGGCAGTTCATTACTATTTGCTCCCACGGAGACATGCGTTATGTCTACAACAGGTTGATGAGGTACTTTGTTGCTTATGAGTTCAAAAACATTTTTTGATGGCAAAACTGACTGCTGGAGCGTCTCTCTACTCCTCAAGTGGCCCACATGTCAACGAATGATCCATCCCTCCATGTCTACTTGGTTTGATCCGGGTCCAGTCTCAGAGACAATAATTCCAGGGATCTAACTCGATCCACTACTGAAGTTCCATATTATGTACTTAATATGTGGTTTTTTTTTATTGTTGCAGTAGGGATGGGCCATTGATAAGATTTTGAGGCTTGTGTGTTTCAACGTAAACACTTTTATTGGTAGGTTTTAAAATTTCAAGTCAGCAGCCTTTTCTTTGATCATTTTTGCATGTCCATTTCTGGCACATAATCTCAGTTCTGGCACATAATCTCAGTTTCTTTCTCTGTCTGAATTGCTGATTCTGCTGTCAATTTCACTGTTTTTACCTCTTCGGTTAATTTCTCATTGTCAAACTTCCTTCTTAAAGCTCTTATATGCCTCATTCAATTCTTCACTTGACCTATTCTTATTTTCTAGTTGCTTTTTCATGGAGTTCACCTTATTCTACACTGTCTCGTTAAGCTCTCCTCGTTCTTAACTTCATTTTATACATTTTTGCAATTTTATTTTATGTTTGCTGTCAGTCATTTCATCTTGTTGTTTTTAATGTCTTCAGAAGAGCTTTAATTCTTTTCGCTGATTCCCCTTTAAAGGATAGTTCAATAGTTCCTGCTTTCTTCTGAAGTCTTTAGTTTCTGTGTTTCTTCAGAGGACAATCCATGATGTTCCGACTGGACATTTCACAAATGGACCATTCATTTCTATTTGGACTTAACCCTTTTGGCTTCACTGTTGGTCAGGTTTGTCTCTGATAAAGCATTGACTTGTTTCCATTCTGAAATTCTCTCATTGCCTTCCTTCTACGGTATTTTGTTGCCCTCCTCTTTGAGTTCTTCATTGCCTCCTCTTTGAGGTCTTGCATGCCTTTTCCTTGAGGTCTTCATTGCATTCGAACATTTTATGAGAGTTATCCTTCTTCTGGGGTCGTCTGCAATTTCCATGTCCATAGCCATTTGTTCCTTCTTGTGGTTACACTTTAAGCCACCTTAAATGCATTACCTCTTTAAACGCATTACCTCCTAAGACTCTCATTTTATTTTCCACTGAGCTGTCAACAGCTACCAGCTTTTTCTCTGTATTTTTCCCGTGCTTTTGAAATTTTGGCACAAGCCTGGCTGTTCTTTTTTGAACTTTTAAAACTTCACTTTTACTGATGGAAAGCTCTTTCAGTGATCTCTGGAGCTTTTTTTCTTCTTTGTTTAAGGTGTCAATTTTTTTTGCCAATCTCACTTGGAAATCCTATGTTCTTGAGGTCCAAGGGCATCTTTTAAAAACTTTTAAACTTTGTTTTTTAAAGGTTGAGAACTTCTCTGCTTGATTGAACTTCATCAGTGCAGGTATTGCTGCTACAGAGCTCCCGCAGGTTCTGCTCTGATCAAGAGCTTGTCAGCTTCAGCCTCTTGTTTTACCCATGCTTCAGGACACCTCACTGCAGCTGATGTGGGCATTTTATTTTTTACTTAAAGCTCTTCTTCTTTCTGTGTATCCTTTTCTTTTTAAAAAAAATTGCAGCAAATCTTTATTTTTTTCTACTTTTTTAAACTTAAAGTCACAGCTCTGGCCCAAAGAGCGGCATTGGGCTGAGTACTTTTCTTTTCTCAGACTTTGATTAAAACAGAATACTCACTGGTGTCGGGCCAGAGGCAGCATCATGATAATTTTATCCTTGTCTCCAGATGTAATGATGCACTTTCATAGACTTCATTAGAAATACAAAAGGATTTATTAATAAAAAGAACTGGACAGCATTACCGCAGTCAGCAGAGCTGCGTCTCGTCCCCTCCATGTCTTCTGCCTAAGAGGAGAGGATTCCACCCCCTGATGTGATTACCCACTCTGCGTCCTAATTGGCCCCTCAAGCCAGGTGACCCTTACTCTGCTGTGTTCCCCTTAAAGGGCCAAACACCACAAATGCATAAATCTTGAGGCCCAAGACTGTACTATATCAAAGAAGATATTAGGAGGTAAAATCTGAAATGTCAGAGACCTTCATGTTTTACTGACGACAGGGATTCTGAAGGACCGGAATGAGAGGTTGGGTGTCATTACTGTCAAACTGATCAGGAAACTGCTTAAAGGAATATTATTAAAGGAGCCTGAAGCAACAGCGCTAAAAAGTTTAGGAACTTAACTGACCCTGAATAACAATGGTCTTTTCAGCTCTGATGTTCTGAAAGGTACTGTCAAGATGGTTATTGTGAAATGTGTGAGGCTGAGGGCCACCTATACTGTACAGGCAAATTCTAGCCTCACTGAAGAGTGAAAGAAAGCAAAAGAACACAATGGCGGCATGACTATTCCAACCTGCAGAATATCAAAAAACACTCTCCAATCAAAATGATAACAGCTGTGCATTCAGTTCAATAAATGAATGCCGTTTAAAGCATCATTGATAAATTGACATGCCATCCACAAGAGTTTGCTGAAAGGTTGTGGTGGTATGTATTTGGGGTAGTACGGTACCTGTGAAGCCGAGAGGCTATTGGCAGACAGGCACTGGGTCCTGGTTGTATCTGCTGGCTCCACCCAGCAAGGCGGAGTATAAGAGCCCGGGTTCTCCCAGCAGCCGCATTCTGTAACTGAGCTGCTGGGGAACAAGTCTTGCTTAATAAAGCCTCGATTGACTTCATCGTTTCTCGACTTGTGAGTAATTGTTGCGCTACAATTTATTAAGCAGACTTAAAAAGACTATGGAGCTCCGGATCGCCCCGGAGTGTCTGCGAATCAGCCCCCATGCAGAAAACTCGGCGGCCATGTTTAAACACTGGCTAGCATGCTTCGAAGGTTACCTTCGAACGGCCCCCGGCCGGACCACGGAAGACCAGAAAATGCAGGTCCTGCATTCCAGGGTGAGCCCGGAGATCTACACGCTTATCAACGACGCAGAGGATTTCCCGACGGTGCTCACCATGCTGAAAGGAGTCTACATTCGGCCCATAAACCAGGTCTACGCACGCCACCAACTTGCGACGAGACGGCAAATCCCCGGATAATCGCTAGACGGGTTCTACAGCGCACTGTTGATATTGGGAAGGAACTGCAACTGCCCGTCGGTGAGCGCGAACGAGCATACGGAGCTACTAATCAGGGATGCTTTTGTGGCAAGTATGACTTCTTCTCAAATTCGCCAGAGACTGTTAGAGAGAGACTCATTCGGACTCACAGAGACATGGGCCCTTGCGGCCTCCCTCGACGTGGCCTCACAAAATGCCTGGGCCTACGACCCCGACCGTGCAGCAGCCCCTTGGGCTCCGTGGACCCCCGTCACAACCGACTCCCCGACACCCCCCACCCCCTCCCCCCCCCCCGCAAGCCTGCGCTGCTAGAGCACCAGACCATCCGGGTGGGCCCCGCTGCTATTTTTGCGGGCAGGCGAAACACCCCCGGCAGCGCTGCCCGGCCCGCTCAGCTATCTGTAAGAGCTGCGGCAAAAAGGGGCATTGCTCAGCGGTGTGCCAGTCCCGGAGGGTCGCCGCTATCTCCGGGGGAGAAGGGGGACAGCAGACTCAACCCCTCCAACGATCCATGTGCGGCCTGTGGGCGCCACCATTTTGGGTCCCGGACACAACGCGGGGAGGTGGGCGCCGCCATCTTGTGACCCCCCGGCCACGTGCGATCCATGGGGGTGGCCATTTTGTCCGACCCCGACCGCGTGCGATCCATGGATGCCACCATCTTGGCTGATAGCCAAGTACCCCAGCATAGATGGCTCCACGGGGTCTGAAGAAAACGTCGCGATGCAACAACCACGACTGGCTTCCGTGACCCTGGACCAATCGCGGCCCCGGACGCTCCAAACGGCAACAACAACGGTGCTGGTCAACGGGTACGAGACGCCATGCCTGATCGACTCTGGGAGCACGGAAAGTTTTATCCACCCGGATACGGTAAGACGTTGTTTTCTTTCCATTCGTCCGGCACCCAAAAGATTTTCCTGGCAGCGGGATCCCATTCCGTAGAGATCAAAGAGTTCTGCATCGCGAACCTAACGGTGCAAGGGATGGAGTTTAAGAATTATCGGCTTTATGTCCTTCCCCAACTCTGCGCTCCCACTCTCTTAGGGTTAGATTTCCAGTGTAACCTCCAGAGCCTAACGTTCCAATTCGGCGGCCCAATACCCCCTGCTCACTATCTGCAGCCTCGCGTCCCTCAAGGTTGAACCGCCTTCCTTGTTTGCAAACCTCACCCCGGATTGCAAACCCGTTGCCACTAGGAGCAGACGATACAGCGCCCAGGATCGAACGTTTATCCTGTCTGAAGTCCAGCGGCTGCTGAAGGAAGGCATAATCCAGGCCAGCAATAGTCCCTGGAGAGCCCAGGTGGTAGTTGTGAAGACCGGGGAGAAGCAGAGGGTGGTCGCAGACTATAGTCAGACCATCAATAGGTACACACAGCTAGATGCGTACCCTCTCCCCCGCATATCTGACATGGTCAATCGGATTGCACATACAAAGTCTTTTCCACCGTGGACCTCAAGTCCGCATACCACCAGCTCCCCATCTTCTCGAGTGACCGCAAGTACACGGCCTTCGAGGCAGACGGGCGGCTCTACCATTTTTTAATGGTCCCATTTGGCGTCACGAACGGAGTCTCGGTCTTCCAACGGGAGATGGACCGAATGGTTGACCAGCACGGTCTGCGAGCCACGTTCCCATACCTCGACAATGTAACCATCTGCGGCCATGACCAGCAGGACCACGATGCCCACCTCCGCAAATTCCTCCAGACCGCTAACGCCCTGAACCTCACCTTAACGAGGAAAAATGCGTTTTTAGCACTAACTATATGGCCCTCCTGGGATACGTAGTGCGTAATGGAGTGATAGGCCCCGACCCCGAACGCGTGCGCCCCCTTATGGAATTTCCCCTCCCCCACTGCTCCAAAGCCCTGAAACGCTGCCTGGGTTTCTTCTCGTACTACGCCCAGTGGGTTCCCCAATACGCAGACAAGGCCCGCCCGTTAATCCAGTCCACTACCTTCCCCCTGTCGACAGAGGCCCGCCAGGCCTTCAGCCTCATCAAAGTGGATATCGCAAAGGCCACGATGCATGCAATCAATGAGTCCCTCCCCTTCCAAGTTGAGAGCGACGCATCCGATGTAGCTCTGTCGGCCACCCTCAACCAAGCGGGCAGACCCGTGGCCTTTTTCTCCCGGACCCTCCACGCCTCAGAAATCCGCCACTCCTCAATGGAAAAGGAGGCCCAAGCCATAGTGGAATCTGTGCGACAATGGAGGCATTACCTGGCCGGCAGGAGATTCACTCTCCTCACTGACCAATGCTCGGTAGCCTTTATGTTCGATAATGCACAGCGGGGCAAAATCAAGAACAACAAGATCTTAAAGTGGAGGATTGAGCTCTCCACCTATAACTATGAGATCTTGTATCGTCCCGGAAAGCTGAACGAGCCGTCCGATGCCCCGTCCCGCGGTACATGTGCCAACGCACAAGTAGATCGCCCTCCACGAGGACCTCTGCCACCCGGGGGTCACTCGATTCTACTATTTTGTGAAGTCCCGCAACCTCCCCTACTCTGTTGAGGAGGTCCGTACAGCCACTAGGAACTGCCAAATCTGCGCAGAGTGCAAACCGCACTTTTTCAGGCCAGATAGAGCGCACCTGATAAAGGCTTCCCGTCCCTTTGAACGCCTCAGTTTGGATTTGAAAGGCCCCCTCCCCTCCTCTGACCGCAACGCGTACTTCCTAAACGTGGTGGATGAATACTCCCGTTTCCCTTTCGCCATCCCCTGCCCCGACATGTCCGCGGCCACAGTCATTAAAGCCCTCAACACCATCTTTACACTGTTCGGTTTCCCCGCGTACATCCATAGCGACAGGGGGTCTTCCTTCATGAGCGACGAACTGTGTCAGTTCCTGCTCAGCAAGGGCATTGCCTCGAGCAGGACGACCAGTTACAACCCCCGGGGGAACGGTCAGGTAGAGAGGGAGAACGGTACGGTCTGGAAGACCGTCCTACTGGCCCTACGGTCCAGAAATCTCCCAGTTTCCCGTTGGCAGGAAGTCCTCCTGGATGCCCTCCACTCCATCCGGTCGCTGCTGTGTGCCACCACTAATCAAACGCCTCACGAGCGCCTCCTTGTCTTCCCTAGGAAGTCCTCCTCCGGAACGTCGCTGCCGACCTGGCTGGCAGCCCCAGGACCCATCTTGCTCCGAAAGCATGTGCGTGTGCACAAATCGGACCCGTTGGTCGAGACGGTTCACCTTCTCCACACAAACCCTCAGTCCGCCTACGTGGCGTACCCCGACGGCCAACAGGACACGGTCTCCCTGTGGGACCTGGCGCCCGCCGGAACCACACACACCCCCCCAACACCAAACACCCCCTCCCTCCCAACGGCGCACCACACGGCCGCTCCCTTCCCGGTGGATCAGTCCTCATCCCGTGCCCGCCCAGGAGTAAAGAAACAGGGACGAACAGCGCAACACTCCCAGAGATGACAGTGCCTGAGCCAGCACCTGTACCATCACCGGGGCTGAGGCGATCGACGAGGACGACCAGGGCACCCGCTCGACTCGTGGAATCCATGTGACAAAAATCTGCAAATAATTCTGACAACACCTGTAAATAGTTAAATGTTGAGCTGAATGCATAGCCACTGTATGTAATTAGTTCCAGGACCAGCCTTGTAAACCCCTACCACCATGCGACCCACCACCCCGCCGGGTTCCTTTTTAACAAGGGGTGAATGTGGTGGTATGTATTAGGGGTAGTACGGTACCTGTGAAGCCGAGAGACTATTGGCAGACAGGCACTGGGTCCTGGTTGTATCTGCCGCCTGCTGGCTCCACCCAGCAAGGCAGAGTATAAGACCCCGGGTTCTCCCAGCAGCCACATTCTGTAACTGAGCTGCGGGGGAACAAGCCTTGCTTAATAAAGCCTCGATTGACTTCATCACTTCTCGACTTGTGAGTAATTGTTGCGCTACAAAGGTCAAGAGTGTCCATTCTTGCATATCACATTTGACATTTAGTTTCTCGTGCAGTATATTTGTTCTGGAGCTATGGCAACACAATGGCTTACTATGTCAGAACTAAAGCTAATGAACATTATCTCTCAAAGACCTAATGCCCATTTAAATGGGTGTCAGATCTTTGCCAATCTTGTTCTTGGACCAGCTAATTCAGCATACATAAGAATAATCTGAATATACTGGGCGGAATTTACCGCTGTTCACGTCGGCAGAAAATTCTAGTCCCACGCTGGCACACTGGTTTCCCAGCGGCAAGGGGTGCTGTCAACTGGAAATTCCATTGGCAATGGCGGGACCGGTAGATCCCACTGGCGAGCTGCTTCCCCAGCTGAGAAACACACAGCGGGGTGGTCGGTAAATCCCGCTCATTGCATGCAAATTTCATGATTCATAACAAAGTTAAATGTTGAACTTCAATACTAATCGTGCCTTCAATACTTTGCTATGACATTTTTAAGATAGTAATACCCATTTCCCTTACTGAAAACAAAACACACCTTGAACGAAAAGGAGGTTGTTTAGATTTCAATCAATATTTTTCAAGTTCTCACCAATTAATCTCCAAAGAATTTGAAAAGTATTAATGCAGATTTCTGTTAAGTACAGTGGAGGCTTAATGAGTTTTTGTACTAAGTACAAATTTGAAAGTATTCGATTTACTAAGTTGAGGAACACTGACTGGCTGGATTCCTTAAGAGATAATTCCACACGCATCTGGAACCCAAAATGCCACTCTACATTAGAACCATCGTGAGAATTGCTGGTATGGGAATGGGATGTGGAAAGGGGGACGGAAAGTGTTCCACCAGAATTCTGCCCTTTGGAAAGGAGGTTGGGAAATTCTGGTGGATGGGCCATCAGAGGATCCATTGCCAGTCACCTCAGAGTCAAGAGGTTTGCAAGGAAAGGCCACCCCGTACGCCTGCTGATAGACACAATCAAATTTACAGATGCTCAGATCAGGTATAATGTGGCCAAAATAAGCTTGGTAAAAATCTCCAGGGCAGGGATTGGTTGATTGCTCCATTGTGAGCTGGGAAAATTTGGGCTGCTCTCTTTGTGTGAGAACCTTCTACCGCGCCGGCGATGGCTGAATACGATGAAGCCGTTCTGACACTCTGGGCTTTGTGGCCTGGCCTCGCTGTAATAATGTCCTCACAGTTCGGACAGGGTCGACAGCATTCATTTTGGCGGACCATGGGGTCTTTCCCATCATACGAGTGACAGTGATGCAGGTATATCAAAATGTTGGCTCCCTGTTGTTTATAAGCTATCAAAGTTGACACAAACGTCAATATACAAAACAAGGACTATAAATCATTGAGCAACAGAAAAGCCAAAACAACACTGTAACAAAATTTATCCTGATTTGAAAAGGTCAACACAGGAATAATGGAGAAAATACAGAATTCAGTATGAAATAAACAGATTAGATTGACAGCGAGCATATCTTCAGCGATTGATACCTATTAACAGTTAAGCTGGCTACTGAACCAAACAGAACGTGAGTAATTTGTTTTGAGGAACCATGAAATCCCACATTTTAAAACCAGCACCTGGCATTGCACCCTTGAAGGCAATCATTTTAACAGGTTTTATTTTGCAGAAAATTTGGCAAAACAACTTTCTGCAAAGAGTTTAATGGACAGTTAATGTGCTCATCCAGGAAGTTTATAAAAATAGGGGTAGGGTAAAGATGAAAAAGAAATGATATGAAAATTGCTTATTGTCACAAGTAGGCTTCAAATTAAGTTACTGTGAAAAGCCCCTAGTCACCACATTCCGGCACCTGTTCAGGGAGGCTGGTCTGGGAATTGAACCATGCTGCTGGCCTGCCTTGGTCTGCTTTAAAAGCCAGCGATTTAGCCCTGTGCTAAACCAGCCCTGAGATGCCATTGTACAACATTAATGGTGGAGCCATATAAATTGACCAGTAAAGTTTGAAGATTTTTGAAATTCACTCTGTAAGCACATGATATTGCTTAGCCAATCTGTACATTAATAACAGCACGTATCATTAACATACCGTTATTTTTCGAGCAAGGTACTGTCCATTTTGTTGTGAATTGACATTTTAGGATTTTATGTCAATGTAAATAACATACACTTTTACAATTCAAGTTATACAAAGCATTTGCACATGAATATGTTACTTTTATAATGTAGGCAAATACATAGGGTGCGATTCACCTAAAAGGGAACATTTAACCGTGTGTTTCCTGAGGCTCACAGTACCGAGAAACACATGGTTATGCAATGGAACCCGCGTTATATAAAGGGCGTGAGAGGGGAACGTGTGGCCTCGCCTTGTTTTGTACAGTGGGGAGATCCGCTTGCCGGAACTCACCATTGTAGCGAGAGATCAGGACGCGAGTTAAAAATGGCAACCCGATCTCGGAGGCTTCCGAAGCGATCCCTGATTTCACCCTTCCATCCCGACCACACAATGGGAGGGTTCCTGCACTCCCCCACACCCACGCAGGGCACCGCCGGGCCGATCAGGCAGGCACACAAAATGCCAGCTTGCACCTTGGCAGTGACAGTGCCTGCTGGTAATGCCATGTAGGCACTGTGGCAGTGATAGGCTGGCACCAAGGTGGAAGGGCCAGGCTGGCACCAGCAGTGATGTGGAGATGCCGGCGTTGGACTGGGGTGGGCACAGTAAGAAGTCTGACAACACCAGGTTAAAGTCCAACAGGTTTGTTTCAACTCTCCAATCCCGTGGAAGACCCCCATGACTGCCATTCCATCTGGTCCCCGTTTGTGGGGACCAGTGCTGAACGGCACTCACCCAATGTCTTTGAGGCAAAGGGGGTGAATCCCAAAGCCACAGGCATCTCAAGAATCTGCACATTAGAGTGAGACTAACTATCTCGCTCTAATATGCAGATTTTCCATAAATGATCCCGTCCACAATGGGCGGGATTTACATCGCACCGACTCACGAGATTGTGTTGGATCTCGCGAGCCGGGCAGATCTCAGGAGCGGGGTCTTCCGGCTTTCACGACCATGTTATGCTGTGTCGAGTTGTTTCTCCAGCTCAGCCATTGGATCACACCCATAATCAATTCACAGAATCACAAAATCATTAACAGAGAATGTTACAACATGAAGTGCATTCACCTTTCAGTGGGTGTATGTTAAACTACTGCCAATCAATGCCACATCGGCATGATTTGATATATTTGTTCAATGATTTGTAGGCAGTCTACAAGCAACAGGGATTGAAGTCAGACATGCACCTCAAAGTCATGCAGTGTCCAGATGGCCAAAAGGTGTCCCTTGGGCCAGGTCATGTTTTCTCAGCTTTCCAATGGCTAATGTTCAGAGAAAGGCAAAGAGCATAGTGGCACAGTGGTTAGCACTGCTGCCTCACAGCACCAGTATCCCGGGTTCAATTGCAACCTTGGGCAACTGTCTGTATGGAGTTTGTACGCAATAATAATCTTTCTTAGTGTCACAAGTAGGCTTGCATTAACACTGCAATGAAGTTGCTGTGAAAATCCCCGAGTCGCCACACTACAGTGCCTGTTCGAGTGCACTGAGGGAGAATTCAGAATGTCTAATTCACCTAACAAGCATGTCTTTCAGTACTTGTGGGAGCAAACTGGTGGATTGCGCCAAGTTAGGGTGCTCTTTCAGAGGATGGGTGCAAACTTGATGGTCCAAATGGATGTCCTTCTACACTGTAGGGATTCTATGATTCCATGAAAATTCTTCGAAGACACTTTACAGCTCTCCTTGAGGTGTGGCAGCATTGACGCTAATGACTGGGAGGAATTTGCTATTAATCATTCAAAATGGCGAAAAATTGTCCATCAATTTGCTTTGAGTCATAACATTTTATGACGCAAAGCAATTTGAGGCAGAACAGCAGCAGGTAAGGGAAGAAAAGGATTTAAAATCTGCATGCCGTATCCAACTACCTTCTGTGACACCCTGCTGCAAATACTTAAAGATCTATGAGTCAAGATTCAATCTGTCCAGACACATAAGGTTGGATTTTAATCCTAGAGGTAGGTACAGTTGGGAAATTTCCTGGCTTGGTCAATGCAGGAGACAATGCCTGAAATGGTAGGATTTCTTTTGGCGGGACAAAGACATGCTTGAACTGGGTTTGCTGCTCCTGGAGCCAGCAACAACAGCTATGATTCAATGATCAGTGAAAAAACTGAAGCATTTTCAACCACCCTCAACCAAAAGTGCGAAATCCATCGAGGCTTCATCTTCAGGTCCCCAGCATCACAGATGCCAGTCATCCAATTCAATTCATCCCATGTGCTATCAGGAAATGGCTGAAGGCACTGGAGCTGCAAAGGTTGTGGCCTCTGACAATAATAGTACCAAACTCTTGCGCTCCCAAACTAACCACAACCCTAACCAAGCTGTACCAATACAGATGCAACACTGGCATTTCCCAGCAATGTGGAAAATTGCTCAGTTAAGCACTGGCCACAGAAACAGCACAAATCCAATCCAACCAATTACCGCCCCAACGATCAACTCGTGATGGAAGGTGCTGACAACAATGGTATCAAGCAACACTTACACAGCAATAACCAGCTCTTTGATGCTCAGTTTGGCATTGGCCAGGGCCAATCATCTCCTGTCTATATTACATCCTTGATCCAAACACCGACAAAAGATCTGAACTCCAGAGGTGAGATGAGGTGAGAGTGATCACCCTTGTCATCAAAGCAGCGTTTGACCATGTGTGGCACCAAGGAGTCCCAGGAAAACTGCCATCACTGGGGATCAGGGGCACAACTCTCCATTGGTTGAAATCCTACCCAGCACAAAGAAAGATGGTTGTGGTTGTTGGAGTTCAGTCTCAGCCCCAAGACATTGTTGCAGGTGTTCCTCAGGGTCGTATCCTAGGCGCAACCATTTTCATCTACTTTGTCAATGACCTTCCCTCCATCATAAAGTCAAAAAGCATCCTACAAACCTGCAACCTCGACCAACTATAGTGTCATGTGAGTATCCCTTTAAGAAATGTTTGTATTCTCACATGGCTGCAGTGATGTCATTGTGTGCGTGGAGCTGGGCTGTGGCTCTGGGTTTTACTTTCGTTTTTGAGGTGGGAGATGTTTGTGGCTCTGAGTTTTACTTTCAGTTTAGACAGTTGGAAGCTGCATTGAGACAATGAAGGTTTATTTTGGCCTCTCTCTCTCTGCATGTTAAAAGGTGTCCAGATAACTTAGAATTTAAAAGTGAGAATTGTTTTCTGGAAACGATTCAAACCTCCTGTTTTGCTAAAAAAGGTTGTCTGGTATTGGATGTTGTTATCAAATTGAAACAGTTGAAAGGGAAGTTATTAAGGGTTATATATGGAGTACTGTAGTTGTGTGGGGTATTTATGTTTGTAGATGATAAAAATGTTTACTGTGTGTGTTTATAGAAATGTTAATGAAATTCGTAGAATAAACTTTGTTTTTGATTGAAAGTGCTTAAGGCCTCTGTTGCATAACACCGTCAAAATAGGCCTTGTGCTTCTCATAACCAAAATCTATAAACAGTTGTAGGTCAGGTGAACTCCATGATATACTTAGAAGTTTTCTAAACCCTGGCCCATAACAAATTGGGGGCTCATGGGGTAAATGTCTATCATTCGTGATTGGGTTGGCTTAGTGAACTTAAAGACAGAGAGGGGTGAGCATATTTGTGTTTGCTTTTCAGGTGTGGGATTCCAGTTTAAGTAGGGAGTGTGTTGTGGACAATGGCTCTTTCAGAGGCTCAGAGGTTTTTGGGGGTGGAGAAGGTCACACACAGTACCTTACGAATGGAGACGAAAAAAAGGCTTTTAGATTTGGCAAAAACATTGCAGTTAACAGTACCTGACAGAATACGAAAAGAAAAGGTAATTGTGGCGGTAGCTGAGCATTTAAAATTGCCTGAGACGCAGTCAGACTCATTGGAAATGGCAAGAATTCAGTTACAGATCAAGCAATTTGAACATAAAAAGAATTAAAGCAGCTTGAATATGAAATGAGGGAAATGTGGGCAGCACAGTAGCATAGTGGTTAGCACAGTTGCTTCACAGCTCCAGGGTCCCAGGTTCGATTCCGTGTGGAGTCTGCACGTTCTCCCGTGTCTGCGTGGGTTTCCTCTGGGTGCTCCGGTTTTCTCCCACTGTCCAAAGATGTACAGGTTAGGTGATTGGCCATGATAAATTGCCATTAGTGTCCAAAAAAAGGTTAAGTGGGGTTACTGGGTTACGGGGATAAAGCAGATATGGTGGAGGCGTGGGGCTTAAGTAGGGTGCTCTTTCCAAGGGCCGGTGCAGACTCAATGGGTTGAATGGCCTCCTTCTGCACTGTAAATTCTATGAAGAACGTCTGCCAGGTGTGGAGGCGGGCCGTTTAAAAGACCCACTTTGGTGTTCCGGAAATCATTCCCAGTTATTAGGGCCTTTAGACCTCGCCCTTCACATCCACTCATTGTGCATTCTTGGCTGAGAGACTAATTTCTTTAAACAGCTGTGCCCAAAGGAAAAGATTGCTTGATGAATAGGTTTCTCTCTTAGATCTATTTCTCCATTGCTCAATGTTGATTTGTACAAAATAAAGAGCTGTCAAATGCTTTCTGATACTACTATTGATACTTAAAAGGTCTGGGTTGATTGACACTTTTACAGGGTTTTAGTAAAAGTATATATTTTTTAAAGAAAGTTACGAATGAATGACTATTTTTTTAATAGTTTTTTCACACATGCATTTGTTACTTTAGAGTTCCGTACAGAGTGTATACTGGGTGAATGGGCATGGGAGTGCCATTGGTAAACATGGAGGATATCAGGGACCAAGGCGGGTTGAGTGGAGGGACACAGGTTGACATGGAGGGTATGAGGGGCCATTGAGGTTTGCTAAAGTGGCATAGGGGCATGATTAATACATTTTGAACTTACCTTTCAAAAGGTTCCCCCATCCAGACTATGGTTCATGACATCTCTGATGGGACATGGACTGTGACTCATTGAAAAGCTGTCCTAACTCTATGAGCATTGTTGGGGATGTGGTGTGGTGGTGCTAGTATATGCCTTTGCCTGCTGACAAAAATTGGCTGGACAGCCTTCCTCGAGGCAATGTCCAAGGTGGTGGGGGTGAGGGTGGAGCCATGCCCGAAAGTGGCGGTCTTCGGGGTTTCAGACCAGCCAGATCTATTCCTGAGGAAGAGGGTGGACGCCCTTGCCTTTGCCTCCCTAATTGGCCGCCATAGAATCCTGTTCAGCTGGCGGTCAGCAGCACCATCCAAAGCTGCAGACTGGCTGTCCGACCTCTCAGAATCTCTCCACATGGAGAAAATCAAATGCGCCATCCGAGGGTCAGACGACGGCTTCAACAGAATGTGGGAGCCATTCACCCAATTGTTCCGAGACCTTATTTGTGGCCAACAAACAAGCAGAAGAATAGCCAGGTAGCCAAGAAACAGGGAAGAGTAGCCAAAGCATGAGAGGGAGAGATAGACAGGGAGAGGGGGGTGGGGGGGCGGGGGGGTGGGGGAGGACTGCTAACTCTAAGAAGAAGGCAAGGCGAGCCACAGGGGAAGGTGGCAGGAGCGGGGAGAGGGGGGTAGAGAGAAGAGTCGGACCAATAGAGGTGAGCCAGGGAGGGGGAGGGGGGAGGCAGGGAAACGTTAACAAACTTAACGTCCACAGGAACAGAGAAAACGGGGAAGGCAGAAGCGGAAGTGCGCAGAAGCGGAACGAGATGACAACAGCAGCGAACTCCGTCTGGGAGAAGCAAGGGACGACAACACCATGAACAGATGCCTACTTATGTGTGTAAATAATTTTGCCAAGTGTACAGAGCTGCTGCTGTTGAACGGGGGCATAATACCGTCCGATGGCTTCTGAGGGAAAATTAAAACATCAGCAGCAGCAGCGACCCGTAGGGGAGTGGGGGGTGAGTGCTCCGTTGGGAGGGTGTGGGAAGACTGAGGCGCGTGGGGTCAAGTCTAGTCAATTGCTATTGTATATTCTCTTTTTGCACTCTGTTAATGTTCACTCTATTTTGCTGTGTTAAGATTATTACTATTTATTATGAAAAACTTTGCAAAACTTTGTGGTGTTGGGTGTTCTGACACACAGATGAGCCAACACGGTTGTATATGGTACAACGCTATTTTATTTAAACTTACTATTTACAGTTTGGTCTTTGCACTCTGCACGTGGGGGTTCCCTGCTTGTGATGTTTTAACAGCTCTTTCTTGTTCCCTTCTCCCCAGACCTACTGAACACCAGGTGTCGTGCTCGTGCTTTTTATGTGGTTGGTGTTCTTGTCTGTGATTGGTTGTGGTGTTGTGTACTCTGATTTGCCTGTTAGTGTGTCCATCATGATGTGTGTGTTTGAATATCATGACATCCCCCCTTTTTACAAAGATATGTGCCTACGTGGTAATAAATATGATCGTGTCGTGAGTGTATCTAAGAGTGTGTGTGTGTCGTGTGCAGCATGTGCATATGACGGAACTATGTACATGGGGCGATGTCAGGTGCGTCACATGAACCAAGTTGTACCATAACATAACATAAACGCGAACGAGAGAAGAAGAAAAAAAACTTGAACAGTTGTCCAGTCAGACGACATCTGGAACGATAAACAACAACAGGTTATCATGTAAAATTGTGCAACTTGTTAAACATATGAACGGTATTATAAGTCCAGTCTAATGGGCTTGCGACGAGTTCGGGTTGACCGTCAGGGTGGCACACCACTCATCAGCTGGATTGATGGCATTGACCTTGTTGACATCAATGACGGAAACGCGGAAGGCATCCTGGTCATCTGCATCACTTAACTGGAAGTCTTGATGCGTGGGCTGGACGGGTCTGACTTGTCTGCGAGATTGTCGAGGATGCGCCGGATCCATGGGTTGAGCCGAACGACAGTGGGCTGCGTAGTGGCCCATCTTGCCACATCTGAGGCACTGTCGGTTTTTTGCAGGACATTGCCCTTTTAAATGTAGAGCTCCACAATTGCCGCACGTCATGACGTCACGGCGTTCGTTGCGCCACTGCGCATGCGCAGTGCGATCTTGCGGTGGGCGCGCCTGCGCAGTGCGTCCCTCGTTGTGGCCGTTATTTTTGGCGCGCACTGCGCGGGAGACCGCGAAAAGCGCGGGAAGCGGCCGCTGTCGTCCGGGCCGTGGGTCGGGAAGTAATCGACGGCCTGGATGCGTTCGACGTCGTGGGTGGCCTGGCTTGCCGATTCGACGGCTGGGGACCCCCTCCGTGCCAACTCGGACGCCTGAAATCGGGCAAAACGGCAGGTAGCATTTTCGTGGAGGACACAGGCTTCCACAGCAGACGCTAAGGTGAGGCTTTTCATTTTAAGAAGCTTCTGGCGTAGGCCACTAGAGGCAACGCCAAAAACAATCTGGTCCCTGATCATGGACTCTGTGGTGGTGCCGTAACCGCAGGACTGCGCTAGAATCCGGAGGTGCGTCAAGAAGGGTTGAAAAAGCTCCTCCTTACCTTGCAGGCGTTGCTGAAAGAGGTATCTTTCAAAACTTTCATTTACTTCAACTTGAAAGTGCTGGTCCAGTTTGAGGATGACCGTGTCATATTTGGATTGGTTTTCGCCTTCTTCGAACACCAGTGAGTTGAAGACGTTGGTGGCGTGCTGACCTGCGTAGAAGAGGAGCATTGCAATCTTCGTGTCATCCAAGGCATTCTGTTTTTCGGTGGCACGGATGTACAGGTCAAATCGCTGCCTGTAGAGCTTCCAATTGGTGCCTAGGTTCCCCGCGACTTGCATCGGCTGCGGTTTGTCGGTGTGGTCCATGTCCAGAATGGCAGGTTAGTAGGCAGGTATCGATCCACTCCTGTACCATGTGGTGTTGGGTGTTCTGACACACAGATGAGCCAACACGGTTGTATATGGTACAACGCTATTTTATTTAAACTTACTATTTACAGTTTGGTCTTTGCACTCTGCACGTGGGGGTTCCCTGCTTGTGATGTTTTAACAGCTCTTTCTTGTTCCCTTCTCCCCAGACCTACTGAACACCAGGTGTCGTGCTCGTGCTTTTTATGTGGTTGGTGTTCTTGTCTGTGATTGGTTGTGGTGTTGTGTACTCTGATTTGCCTGTTAGTGTGTCCATCATGATGTGTGTGTTTGAATATCATGACAAACTTTAATTCAAAAAATATTTTAAAAAAGAAAATTGGGATGGCAGGAATGGGGCCAGGATTCCCACAATCGGGTCCCAGATAGTCTCCCTATACTTCACGAAAATCCAGCTCTTGAAGATCTGTAATCGAAATATGTGACCCTGAATTGAGGGAGAGATGATGATCCATTGGAAACAATTTTCCTTAATTTTGAACTTTACAGAGATGCCTCTCCTTTAATTCCTTCTGCTGTAGTAAAATTAAATCTACTTATTGAGCCTTTCTTGAAAAGGTCTAATTACTCTTCATATTTTATTCAACCTTCACTGTATCCAATATCCTTCCTAGAAGTATAAACATAGCTGCAGCTGTGACCGGTACAATCTCTTGTACAAATTCAGTCTCACTTCCTTGCTGTTATGTACAATTCCCCCAGTATTATCCTCTTTGCTTTTATATGACTTTTTTTTTACGTGCAAAGAACTTTTAGCCGTGGAGGACATTTGGTCTATCACTTGAAATGAGGCCTGTTTGTTAAGCTGGTCAGGCCTCAAGATTGACTTGATTGTGGAGACAGAGGGGTCGAACTGCTTGCCTGCAACTGATTTGTTGGTGACTTGAAAATCATCCCCAGTAATACATATGTGTAGACACACAAAAAACAAGAAAGCCTTCGATGGACATATTTATAAAATATATCTGAGTGCTATGGGACCATGCACATATCAATTCTCACTCCGATACTCACGTATTGCAAATGTAATTAAATCTATTATACAAAAAAGCATTTGCCAAATTACATTTCTGCAGGAAAAGCAATGGGTTTGAATAATAAGCATTAGCACTCTAATTGCTTAACATATTAACCATACTAGATAAAGCTAAAGGCTTGTTACTAAAGTTTGATTTTAATTCCAGTAAAATATAATTAATTAAATTGTAGATCTGAGTACTTGAAAGTGTTTCCAGTACATTAAAACTGCAGTAGACCATCATTGTGATACAGGACTCAAAACCCAAAGTTGTTTATCATGATTAGGAAGTGCAACACCATGACGAGATTTTCCTCTGCAACATGTTTATTTTTACCAAAGGGATTTGAGTACTGCTTGTAACAATATGTTTCGTTCATTACATACATCTAAGACATCAACGAAACAGTTTATACCTCTTATATTTAAATTGATACTTGCTAATTAATTTTTGTTTGCTACAGAAGCGTTTATCATTAGTATGAATTAGTTGCCAGCTTCTTGCCAAATCTGATATTGTCTCATTTGCCACCAGTTCCCAGGTCTTAAGCTTTGTATCTTTTACAGTTAGTCCTGACAAGTGTAACAGTAATAATAGGTAATGAACTGGCTGGTCTGCACTGCAAAGACTAATTAGTGCGTTATTTTGTCCATTGCATTCTAACAAGGCATACTGTTAGAAGCCAGGCTTTCTTTGTCCTCCCTGTGCATATTAAACATCAAACAAACCTGCTCAGCAACAATGAACTGCAGGCTTCCAGAACAATCCAAGGCGGCTGTGTATGATTGAAAGGAGACGGTGCAGATGGTGTCTCAGACTCTTGAGGAAGTACCTGCATGCATCATTGTCATTTTCTCCCTCATCACTTACATTTCTAATGACTTTTGCTCCTTGAAATTCTAATTTTATAAATAAAGGACAGATGTGTGGCAGTGTGGCGACAAATGAGAAATGTAGGTAAATGAAAATGCTTCTGTTTGATGATCCTTTGAAAGTAGGTTACCATGAAAAAAGAACTGCCAAGCCATTATTTGAGAGAAAATATTTTTTAATTGTCCTTGTCTAATTTAGGTGGCATATTGTGCAGAATGTAAATCCACTCATTCTTACAGGCGAGGTAGTAGGTGAGAATGACATGTTAATTCACATTATATATGAATCTTATGTTAATAACACAACCCCAGCTTGAAGCCTTTCCTGCAAGCTCACTAGGTAACCTGCAATCTAATTAGCACCACTTCCTCTTTTGACAGAATGTTTTTTGAAAATTCAATCAAAAACTTTCAGACGTAGTATCTGAGAAATGTCAAAAGTAAATGACATGTTTTATTCCTTTCGCAAATTATACAGAACATGTCTAAATAAATAAAGTAGAAAATTATTGTTTTCTCATTAATGCTTGAATTGCCACAGTGATTGAAGGTTGAATTGCAGCTGTGTTCATTCACTGGAAAATCTGGTTCAATAAATGATATGACTCCTCAGTAATTACAGCAACAAAATCTTACCTCTCATGAATATGTTTGAACCATACATTCCTGGTTCCATCTTTTTATGTTTTTGATCCAACATTTTCCAAGGCTAATCATTTTTTTGCAAACATAAGTTTTCTGTTACCTACGCGTTTGTGGGATAAGTCATAACTCTCAGCCTTAACACTCGCCGCCCTCATTTCAGAAAGTTTACTGCCTTCCAGGAGGGACCTGACTCCGACAGGAATACTGCTTTTACATTCCTCCATTCACAACATCACTAGTTTTTCTAAATCTTGATCAAGCTCTATCCTCTTATAGCATTGATCACACAACATTTCATTTTTTCTAATACATACCACGAAAGTCTGATTCTGTCCCTTCCTCAGATTTTTCTATTTTTTGAATTTATGCTTCTGAAACTATCGAAACTTCCTGGCTCCCTAGCATTAGATTTGAGGGACATCCCAAAGATGAACTGAGGAATCCCTTTTGGAGATTCCCAGGTAAGGGTTAACAACTGCAATTGTCCAGAAGCACTAACTCCCCTTGGAAATTGCGCTGCCTGGGACTGTCATAAAATACACACAAGTATATGATGGTGCACAGACAGACAGTGAGTGACACAAAGGATGACCAATGAACATACAGAACACAGCAGCCAATCACCAGATTGGACAAAGGTTCGGCACAACATCGTGGGCCGAAGGGCCTGTTCTGTGCTGTATTTTCTATGTTCTATGTTCCATGTTCAGACAGGACACGGCCACTATATAACCAGGGGGCACTAGTTTTCCCACTCTCTTGGGATGCAGCCTCTGAGACAGTCAGAGCCTGTGAGCAACAACTAGAACATCCACCTTGTGGTAGTGCAGCCATCTGGGATGGCCACGTCCCGATTACAAAATGGTCACTTGCAAAGAATGCAGGGAAAATTGGACAATGCTAAGAAACAAGCAGGTGCAAGCTCTGTCTGTTGATTAGAACCTTAAACTCTCAGACAGGACAGAAGCTACCAAACAATCTACATACTAATGAGCCATCTCCGGGGACAAATGGGAAACATTTAGATACACAATTCCCCGGTGCCAGAAGAAGCAGAGATAAAGCAGACTGACAGTCACCAGGACACGCCCAGCGATCAGGGAACCACCCCTCTACTGGAGGAAATTCGACACAGATGATCGGGAAAGACCCAATTAGTTGAGGCCAAGTTCAAGGCCTGCCCAAAAGCGCACAAAGGCCTTTTTAGTATAAAAGGTATCCCCCAAGGGAGAACCGCCCTCCTTTGGCTTTGGCTCTCACCAAAGAGAGAGACCTGCCTAGCAGCTGCACCAGACCAAGTAAGTCCCAAGTCAATGCACGCTACGAGATAGATGCGCCTCGTTGCTACCCTATAAACAGCTCAACCCAGCAGCCTCAGAACCGAGCAACGGCCATTGTTCCTCTGACTGAGTGGGCACCCGAAGCTAAGTATAGGCTTTAGTAATAGTGGTAGTTTAGCTTGTAGAGTTTATGCATGAGTAGATTTGACTGTCTGTAAATAAATGAGCATTGCTTTTGAACTTACTAACTGGTGTATCGAGTCATTGATTAGTATTCGGTTCTGAACCTTGTGGCGGTGTCGAAAGATACCTGGCGACTCTTGAGCAAACGTGATTAAACAGAGCCAAATTAAGAGCCAACAAAAGTTAGCAACATTTACTGGTGACATCTGACGGGACTCGACTTAGAAGTGGCCTAACCACTCCGAGAGAGCCCAAAATTTGAATTGAGAATCCAATTGGGAACAGAAAAACCACAAGCGTCAAAACAGTACTGATCAAGCCTCTGAGGTTCGGAAGTGTGTTAATGCATGCGTACTAACAGGGATATAAGGTAAACCTGAGAGATTTTGTTGCGTAAAACTGTCGGGAATTTTGTAGGCCGGAAATTAGCGAAAGCCGTACCCGTATTTACATCACGGGTTTAGACCACACTTGGAGTATAGTGTTCAATTCTGGTCTCCACACTACCAGAAGGATATGGAGGCTTTAGAGAGGGTGCAGAAGAGATTTACCAAAATGTTGCCTGGTATGGAGGGCATTAGCTATGAGGAGCGGTTGAATAAACTTGTTTTGTTCTCACTGGAACAACGGAGGTTGAGGGGCGACCTGATAGAGGTCTACAAAATTATGAGGGGCATAGACAGAGTGGATAGTCAGAGGCTTTTCCCCAGGGTAGAGGGGTCAATTACTAAGGGGCATTTAAGGTGCGAGGGGCAAGGTTTAGAGTAGATGTACGAGGCAAGTTTTTTACACAGAGGGTAGTGGGTGCCTGGAACTTGCTGCCGGAGGAGGTGGTGGAAGCAGGGGCAATAGTGATATTTAAGGGACATCTTGACAAATACATGAATAGGATGGGAATAGAGGGATACGGACCCAGGAAGTGTAGAAGATTGTAGTTTAGTCGGGCAGCATGGCGGCACGGGCTTGGAGGGCCGAAGGGCCTGTTCCTGTGCTGTACTTTTCTTTGTTCTTTGTTCTTTGTATCACCACTTTATCACCCCGTGTTCCAGTTATTACCCCTCAGCAGAGATCCTAGATAGAGAAAATGGCAATGAAGGCAATGGAATGCCTAATGAACCCCAGGAATTCGAGGTCGCAGCAACTAGCAGTAGAGTAGGACAGTGTCCCGTTTGGGAAGATGAGCAGGAAACATCTCAAAGGGAAAGAATGGCCCCTTTTGAGTGAATTCTGCAATAATGACGAAACAGGACCTGGGAGTATAGGACATGCTTGGTGGGAGAACCTGTCAGAGATCCACAAGAAGAGCTTGGGGAAAGCTCGCAAGCCAATGGCAATTGTGTCCTGTTTGGCACAATTGTGAGGCACAGAGGAGGTCGTTAGGACGCTCCGTAGAGAGATAGAGGAGAGAAACAGAACCAGTGAGGTAGACGTGAGTGAGGTAGAGAAAGAGAATCGAGATTTAAAAGAGCAGTTAGCAGCAAGGGACAGAGAGATGGATGATGCCAAGTGGGCACATCAGTCTTGTCTCGCGCATTTGAACAGTTTTCAGACGCAATATGATAAGGCCGACCAGGACACGCAACGTGCGGTCTTGGTAAGACAAGAGACCGAACAGCAAGTTGAGAAATTGCAGAAGCAGTGCAATGATTTAAAACAGCCCTACGAGCACTCCATACTTCCACGACGGAACAAAGGCAGAGCTCAGTAGACCACGCAAAATACCGGAAGCAAATTGCAGAATTGCAATCTCTGCTGTCCGTGCAAAATGGATTTCAAAGTACATTCGGACCCCAATTAGATCAAGAAAATGGCCCCGACTGGCAGGAATTGAACGAGACTGCCCATAGATACGTACATGGGACATGTACGCAGGAAAAACCCCAGAAAAGAAAAGCGCCCCAACCCCCAACCGAACAGGCAGAACACACCCCCATGAACCCTGTGACCACACACCGCAGGGCCGTAGGAGAAGGAGAAGCAGATTTCCTTTACACAACCCCGTTAACCGTGACCCAATTACGGGACGCGTGTGGAAAAATTACACCATTCCTTCCCACTTCAGACCCCCACCAATTTTTCGCGAAAGTCAAACAACTGGCTACCATGTGCGGCCTGGACGAAAAGGAGCAAGTGAAGCTCACAGTTTTAAGCCTCGACCCTTCAATTGTAGCAGCCCTTCCCGGCCCACAAAATGTAGGAGGAGGCACACTCCAAGAGATGCACACAGCGATCCTTGATGCGATCGGCTTCAACAGAGGAGACCCCGTGGAAGGCCTAAATAAGTGTCAGCAAAAGAAGACAGAGCACCCCACAGCATTTGCTGGACCTTTGTGGATTCACTTTACCACAGTTTTTGGAGAGTTAGCCCAGGCCCATTTATCCCCAGATAATATGGCCAAATGGACCCGAATTCTAGTCTCCCACGCCACAGAAGCAGGACGAAAAGCTTGTGCAAATTATTACCCCGCGGATGAGGCCCACAATGAAAAATGAGTTTTGAAGAGATAGTCCCGCGCTTGGGAACAATCAATTGCAGGCAAAACCGTATTTATAATTATCAATGAAGAGCAGGTAGAAATGAACCCAGTTAAAGCACACCAGAATCCCGCATGGGTAAATGAGGACAGGAACAGCCAACCCCAGCCCAAAACTCAGGAATGTTATAATTGTGGACAGCTAGGACACTTTGCACGAGAGTGCAATGCGCCCCAGAAGCAGCAGAGAAACCAACATACAGGCACCCTAAACAAGAATAGGGCAAAGCCGATCCATAGCGTTAGCGCCCGTTCAGAGAATGCAGACATGAACGGCACCGACTGACGGTATTCGGCCTCCCCAACTTGGGTCTGCGACACCCTTTGGGACAAGTCCAGTAGACCGGTAGTAGCAGGCAAAGTTCGGGGACAACCCGTAGAATTTCTTTGGGACACAGGAGGGTCCCGCACCACACTCAATTCCTCCACGATGTTCCAGCGAGACACGTGGCCCACAACAGACACCATCACGCTCAGCGGTTTTACAGGCCATTTACAACAGGGACACATCACAGCCCCTGTAGCAATATAAATAGGGAACATCGCAACCAAGCACCCCGTAGTTTTAATTGATCTGCCCCAGACAGCAGAACATAGCCTTGGGATCGATTTCATGAGCTCCCATAACCTTTCTTTTGATCCAGTTAACAAGTGTGTTTGGAAAATGGCAAAAGCAGCACGAGACCCCACCACGCTCACAGTAGGAGAGTACGTAAATAGGATTAGCTCAGTTGGAGACTTCTGGTTCGACCCTCGAGCCATTAGTGCAGACAAACAGGTTAGGGCAGTCCTGCAGGAACATAAAGCAGCATTTGCACAGCACAAGCACGACTGTGGCAATTTGGCTGGCTTTGTGAACATTACAGGTCCCGACCCTAAACCCCAGAAGCAGTACGGATTTCCCCAGGAAGCAGAGGGAGAAATCTCCAAAGTAATAGAGAGTTTGGTGGATCAAGGCGTACTCAGAGTAGTAGCCTCCACAAACAACGCACCGATTTGGCCCGTCAGGAAACCAGATGGATCATGGCGACTGACCATTGATTACCGGGAACTGAACAAAGTAACCCCAGCAGCAGCCCCCACCGTAGCCACGAGTCCCGAGACCATGCTCAAACAGGGACTCCAGTCAAAATTCTTTTCGGTTTTCGACATTAGTAATGGCTTCTGGTCCATTCCATCGGCTAAAGCGTGCCGGTACAAATTAGCCTTTACATTCCAAGGGCAACAATACACGTGGACGTGCCTTCCACTAGGCTTCCACAACTCCCCCTCCATTTTCCACCGACAGCTGGCAAATGGATTAGCAAAGTTTTCCCGCCCCGATTGTCTGGTCCAGTACGTAGACGACTTGTTACTACAGACAGACACAAAGGGAGAGCACATTTTGCTTCTCGACGAACTCCTAGCACTCCTAAAAGAAATTGGTTGTAAAGTCAACCCGAACAAGGCCCAGATTCTGAAAGAAGAAGTGATTTACTTGTGAACAGTGATCACTCATGATAAACGCGAGATCGAGCACAAGAGAATTGACTCGATTGTCAAATTGCCCCTTCCCCACAATGTCTCAGCCCTCCGGTCATTTTTAGGACTGGTTGGCTACTGCCGAAACCATATTGACGGTTTCGCCACTAAAGCAGCGCCCCTTTCCGATCTTCTCAATTAGCAGGCACCTTGGGAATGGCTTCCACAGCATACAGATGCCGTGGACGCTTTACAAAGTACACTCAGCACAGCCCCCGCACTACAGGTCCTAGATTCACTTTCCCCATATGCAATCGAGGTTGCAAGCACCGACCGAACCCTTTCGGCCGTGCTCCTCCAGGAACGCAATGACCAGTTACACCCCGTAGCAAACGCCTCACGCATGTTAGACCCCGTAGAGCAAGGATTTTCTGCCTGTGAAAGGCACCTGCTCGCAGTGTTTTGGGCAGTACAATACTTCGCCTGCATTACAGGACTCAACCCCATCACCATCCTCACAGAACACACACCAACACAGCTCTTGTTAGACGGCCGACTTAAAGATGGCACAGTCAGCCAAATCCGCGCAGCCCGTTGGACCTTCTTTTACAGGGACGGGACATCACGGTAAAGAGAACCAAAACCCACACATTCCTTGCTGATAATCTGCAATATGCAGGCACCCCTCATGAATGTGAGATCATCACCACTAAACACAACACAGGCACATTTATTCCCAAAACACCTCCCAGGAAAACAGGTAGTACACCCCAGAGACCCCAGCCCACAGACACGTGCGCACCCCTGAAGATATATGTGGATGGCTCATCCACAGCGTTAAACGGAAAGAGAATCACCGGTTGCGGTATATATGTAGAGGACGCGCAGGGACGCGCCCTAATGAAATTTCCTTAAAGTTGCCAGGACACTTAGGCTCGCAGGCAGCAGAGCTGGCAGCGATTGCGTATATTGTAGACCACCCAGACTCGTTCCCGGCCCCAGCAGACATCTACTCAGACAGCTTGTATGTCTGTAATAGTTTGACAGAGTTCCTACCACTCTGGGAAACAAGAGGAATTGTTTCCGCGGACGGTAAAACTCTGCCCTCAGCCCCATTACTCCGCCATATCTTAGAGACAGCGAAGGATAGGAAATACGGAATAATTAAGGTGCGCAGTCATCACCGTTCTTCCCCCCCTGGTAATGTTAAAGCTGACGCCCGAGCGAAGGCAGGCTCCAGGCAGGTTATTTTTGGAACCCCCCCGATAGCACCCCTGTACACGCAGTTCAGGTCTCACAGACCAACATTCAGGATTTAGCGAAGGCCCAGAAAGAGGACGAGGAACTCAGGGAAGTTTTAAAGGGAATCTTCCCAGCCCCGTACGACAAGTTTAAAAACGCAATCACCACACATGACGGAGTGATTTTAAAGGATGGCATTTATATAGTTCCCAGCCAGGACAGGAACCAGATAATTTGTCAGTTCCATGACAATCATGGACACCAAGGAATTGAACCCACCCGAGCCCACCTCAGACCGCTTTGCAGGTGGCCTGATGTAAAAATCGATGTCACACACTACATTGAGAATTGCTTAATCCGTGCCTAGAACAATCCGGACAGATATGCTAAAAAGGCTCAACTTAGTCATACCCGCCCCGTTAATGTACCCTGGACAAATCTCCAGATAGATTATATAGGACCACTACCCCCGTGCAGAAATGGTTACAAGTATGTGTTGGTGGTCATAGACACCTTCACAAAATGGGTGGAAGCATTTCCATCACAAACGAATACAGCCAAGACAACGGCTAAAATATTAACACACCACATCTTTACAAGATGGGGCCTCCCACGCAGTATAGAGTGCGACCAAGGCTCCCATTTCACCGGACGTGAAATGAAAAACGTCCTCACGATTTTCGGCATTAGACAAAAGTTCCATATCGCATACCACCCCCAGTCATTACATAGATTACATAGAACATACAGTGCAGAAGGAGGCCATTCGGCCCATCGAGTCTGCACCGACCCACATTAGTCCCTCACTTCCACCTTATCCCCGCAACCCAATAACCCCTCCCAACCCTTATGGACACTACGGGTAATTTAGCATGGCCAATCCACCTAACCTGCACGTCTTTGGACTGTGGGAGGAAACCGGAGCACCCGGAGGAAACCCACGCGGACACGGGGAGAACGTGCAAACTCCGCACAGACAGTGACCCAGCGGGGAATCGAACCTGGGACCCTGGCGCTGTGAAGCCACAGTGCTAATCACTTGTGCTACCGTGCTGCCCACACAAGTGGTATTGTAGAACGAATGAATAGGACAGTGAAAGCCACCCTCAGGAAAATGGGACAGCAAAATAATAGCACCTGGGATTCAGTTCTCCCATTTGCTCTGATATTTTTAAGAAACACGGTATCTACATCCACAGGATACATCCCCCCCAACCTCATGACCGGACGCCCCATGAAAGGCACTGAGTATTTACTAGGACTGGATTTGGCCAGCCCCGCAGTTACAGCCCTCACGCATGAAAATGCGGTTACACAACTGTCACAGAACATAAAGGCAGCCCAACTCGCCGCAGCAGTGTGACTTGGAACCAGGAAGAAACAGAGCAAGGCTTGTTTCGACAAAACAGTACACGCCACTGAGTTTACAGTAGGACAACAAGTTATGCTTTCCCTTTACAACCCCAGTTCATTCCTTTCCCCAAAATTCTCCGGACCGTACTCCATTTCAGACAAAGTCAACCCCTCAGTATACAAAATAACCTATCCCAATGGTAAGTCTGCGTAGTTTCATATAAACCAGCTCAAGGCTTACAGCTCACAGAATAACCACACACACCACATCCTGCTCACAGCAGCAGACGATCACGCCCCGCCCACAGATGACGTATTCCTACCCTCCCCCAACCACTCCAGCCTGTCCTCAGACACGACTTCAACTCCGCCCCCAGAGGCACAACTCCGCCTCTCCCTTCCGTCAACCAGCAGCGACAGTGATAGCGATCAAGATGACGACAGCCACAGCACACCATATTGCGACTACACCCCTGCACCAGGCCCCACTCCCAGCGAATCTGAGCATGATTCTACCGACCCATTCGAGATCACTTATATCAAAGCCCCTGAAGCATAATAGCTCCAACCTCGACACACGATTCTGGCACCGAGACAATTCGTTCAGGCTCATCCGGAATGATGAGATGGACCCCAATTCGCCCCAAGCAGCTTTAGCACGGTTACTACAGACAAGGGTTTGGCAGCCGGGAGAAGATGATGACTTAGAGTCTGACTCCCACCAAACAAATCCCTTTGCAACCCTGTTCGCTATTGAGCAGTGAGGTGTCCAGATGATGCAGAAAAAGGAACCGATGGCGAGGAACGGTGTCCTTTCTGATGGAACCTGCACCATGTTTGTTGAATGTTTGTTCGTTAGTGTTATCGTTAAGTGGTGTGTGTAAACTCGGAAGGTTTTTCACGGCCCCATGTCACCACTCCTTTAACGCCCCCCGGCTGTTAATGGAACAAGTTTGTCCCAGACAATAGTTCAGAGGAACTAGTTTGTCCCCAGAAACTTGTTAACGGTACAAGTTTGTCCCCAGACAACAGCTCAGAGGAACTAGTTTGTCGACAGAACATGACTCATAGTTGATCTCCTAATTCGAGAGGCAGCCCCCAGGACGACCACATTCTTACCCGTTCTTGCCGGTTGCTCAGGCAGTGGAGAAACGGCATTCGTCCCCGCCCTGCCTGAGGACCCCCCTCTGGTCAGCTACACTCGGGTAGAGCACATTCGGCGTTGATAACCGTCCTACCCGGGGATTCCACCCATTTCTTACCCGCCACGGCCCATACGCACCCCATTTTGGCTCGTTACGTTCGAAATTCTTTTGTTTGGTTTTGGCAACCCTTAGCTTGCCTCCCTATGCTATTTACATCCTCAAACACTGAGATGGTAAATCACACAGGCTGCGAGACGGCTCGCAGTACGGCATTATTTTTCTGAGATGTCTAGTCCAAATATTCGTTTTTTTTTAAATGAGGGAGTCACGGATGGTGACCAATTATAAAGGGAAATTGGCAATAAAGGACAGACAGCCAGACATACGAGATCCTTAAGCAAGATAATAACAGAAATTATGCTTGTGTTCACAGAACTCCAGAAACCCAGGAACCCCAGAGGAAGACAAAGAAGAAGTCTGACAAAGACGAAGACAGCCTTCGTGTTCACATGGATCTTAGTGGGATCCCTTCAGTTGCGCGCGGACGCTACCCCCTGACCCCTACCACACAAACCGTAATTGATTCTCACCCTGTAATACACGGAACCCCGAGATAACTAGCCCAGCGACAGCTAGCAATACCCCGACCTGGTGTGATAAGTTTATCACCTGGTACTCACTCTCATATGTAGTCAAAACACTCTTAGTGCTGGCGATACTTTGCAGTGTCGTGCAAACGATAAGAGTCAGGAAATGGCAAAGGAGATCATATCGCTCTCGCACCCCGGTATACAGATTCAGGTCCCCCATTTTCGGATTTCACCAGACCCCCGAACCCATTGGGACGGATTAAAGAGCATCCATTTCCTTTATGTATTCTATGGATAAAGAGATGTAAACCTCTGTGTCTGACTGCCAGGCCAGAGAAATTTGTGTGCTGCTATTTTGTACAGTTTAAGATGTAGAGATTATTTTTGGATTGTGATTATTTTTGGATTGTTTGAATGAGAATAGTTTATTGAGAATAGTTAGAGGTTCCAGTTTTTTATTTTTCTGTAATGCATGTATTAATGTCATAGCGCCCCGTAGAGTTTTATAATAATGAATGTATTTAAAATGGTTTAGGTAAAATTGTGTTACATAGGACAGGACAGTGTAGAGCCTAAGTATGGGTGTCCCGGCTGGTCAGAGGATGAAGACGACATAGTAATGTGATCCTTCACGCTTCGCGTTGAGGATCACAAGGAGGGAGTGTAGCCATCTGGGATGGCCACGTCCCGATTACAAAATGGACACTTGCAAAGAATGCAGGGAAAATTGGACAATGCTAAGAAACAAGCAGGTGAAAGCTCTGTCTGTTGATTAGAACCTTAAACTCTCAGACAGGACAGAAGCTACCAAACAATCTACATACTAATGAGCCATCTCCGGGAACAAAAGGGAAACATTTAGATACACACTGTTAAGGCAGACTCTCCGGCGCCAGAAGAAGCTAAGACAAAGCAGACTGACAGTCACCAGGACACGCCCAGCGATCAGGGAACCACCCCTCTACTGGAGGAAAATCGACACAGATGATTGGGAAAGACCCAATTAGTTGAGGTCAAGTTCAAGGCCCGCCCAAAAGCGCGCAATGTCCTTTCTAGAATAAAAGGTATCTCCCAAGGGAGAACCACCCTCCTTTGGCTTTGGCTCTCACTGAAGAGAGAGACCTGCCTCGCAGCTGCACCAGACCAAGTAAGTCCCAAGTCAACGCATGCTACGAGATAGACGCTCCTAGTTGCTACCCTGTAAACAGCTCAACCCAGCAGCCTCAGAACCGAGCAACGGCCATTGTTCCTCTGACTGAGTTGGCACCCGAAGCTAAGAATAGGCTTTAGTAATAGTGGTAGTTTAGTTTTGTAGAGTTTATGCATGAGTAGATTTGACAATGTGTAAATAAATGAGCATTGCTTTTGAACTTACTAACTGGTGTATCGATCCATTGATCAGTATTCGGTTCTGAACCTTGTGGCGGTGTCGAAAGATACCTGGCGACTCTTGAGCAAACGTGATTAAACAGAGCCAAATTAAGAGCCAACCAAAAGTTAGCAACAGTAGTAAGATAGTCTGGTCAGGTTAGCCTCAGGTCTCCAGTCAACTCAGCATTGTGTCAACCCACAGTTCAAGCATGTTTAATAGTTAAGAGTTTAATAAAATAGAGTTGCATTTCTTCAAGTGTTGGAAGCCTGTCTCTCTCTCTGCTACAGTAAACGCAGTCCTCGCAGACCCAGCTTACCCAACACATCAGGAACCATCTGACAAGCAAGTTAAATCTCCAACTATGGATGGTTCCACCAGGTTATGCTAACAGTTACTCAGTAAACATGAGAAGAAACAAAACTTCTTTTAACTTCAGTGTCCCCGCACACCCCACCCACACCCGCCCATCTGACTCTCACCCCCAACCTAACCCCCCACGACCTGGCTGGACACCTCCTCCCCCTCTGACCTGACCCTCCCCCCCAAAACCCAGCTGAATCTCCTTCCCACCCCCCGAATTGGATCGCCCCACCCCAATCCAACCCTACACCCACCCCCTCCAAATGACCAATTGAAAGTTTCAGCAAAGGTTTCAAGATAAGTGCGCTTGTAATTTGAGCAGGCCATTGCTCTGAAGCTACTTGAAGGTTATGGCCCATTTGCTTCAGCAGTCTTAACTAGGCCATTTTGCGGGATTTTTTGGTCTTGCTAGAGGCAGGCATCATGGTCAGCGGGAGAGGAAAATATGATACTTGCCCAAAAATCAGTTTCCCATTGGCGGAAAAAGTAGTTACGTTTGTCTGTTCCTGACTTTCACAGCGGGTCTGTTAGGCCGCCACGCCATGTGAGGAACTACATTAGCATTTACCTGTCTTGACGGCTCATTAAAAAGCCAGCTCCCCAGAATTATGTCCCGCTCCAGATCAAAGGGCTGGATATAAGTGATGTGCACCTGGTGACCTGCACACCACTCGTCACTTCGAGGTATGCTCACCTACCATTCATTCCGCTGAACTCGCGTTTGCTTCGACTCCACGTCAGGCTGTACAAGCAACAGCAGAGGGTGTCCAAAGGGGGGCTTCAGAGCCAATGATCTCCATTCTAGATTGGTGGTGAGATAGGTGGGGTGGAGACGGCTGGGAGGGCCAAAGCATGACAAGGAGGTCGTGGGGAGGGGAGGGGGGGGGGCAAGATTGAGGAAGGGTGCACACAGACACATGAGTAGGGGTTGGCTTTTGGTGATTAAATTGTTCAGAGCCTTAAGGCACCAATATCCTGCACAAGGCATAGTTGGGGTCAGAATACATCAATCGTCCTTTGGCTCTGCGCCACAATTAAGAGGGCCATACTTGGAATAACTGACCTTGCCCCAGTTCAGAGAAAGAAAGGGTCTGTCGTCAGTGCCATCTCAGTCAAGCCCAGCATTGTGCACAGGTGTGGAAAATCCCTCACACACGTCAGTCCTGGGGCCTCATATTGGGCTGCAGGTGGCAAGGTCTCAGTCGGGGGGGGCATCTTCTGCCTGTAGATGGGAATGAGGTAATGTAGTGGAGGGCACTCTATGGTCCATGGGTGGGTTAGATAGGGGGGTCTCTGTAGGTCACAGTGTAATAGGCTTTTGGAAGTAGAGGGGTCAGGTCTACATGGGTGTGGGGACATCAACATCAAAAGGTACAGGGGGTGGGACAGGGATATCATCTACTGTAATGATGAAATCAAGAGTTAGAGGAGGAGGAAGGTGTGTGTTTGGAGGCAGTGACACCTGACTATGATGCTTTTCGAGCACAATGGGAGGGATTTCCACAGTCACAGGGGGAGAATCAAAGCTGGTCCTAGTGCCTCCATTTTCCAAGCAGAATCAATACCGCATTTGAAAGAGAAAGTTGAAAATTCTTGCCAGGGGAGGGCTCTCAGGACTCGTGGGAGGGATCAACCACTGCACTTGTCAGCCGATTGAAGGGGCACCTAGCTAATTTCTGATTTTCCTAATGGAGAGCGAGGCCCAGCTGAGACATGTTCGGAGCAGTCGAAAGCCAATTTAAGGAATTTAGCATCCATGCAAGTGTGTAATTCCTATTGCAAAAACCCTGGGCGGGATTCTCTCAGCCCGGGGCCGGGCTGGAATCGTGCCATGACGCGGGCATGCGGAATCGGCCCTATTGACGCCGACGTGGTCGGCACGGTGCCGGTCGGGGACCACTCCATGCGGTCCCCCTGTCGATTCTCCGCCCGGGATGGGTCGAGCGGCCGTAAGAAAAACCCGAGTCCCGCCGGCGCCGTACACGTGTGGTCTTATCCGGTGGGACCTCGGCGTGGAAGGGCCCAGGGGCGGCCTGTGGGAGGGGATGGGAGGTCCGACCCGGGGGGGGGGGCCTCCTCTGTGGCCTGGCCCCCGATCGGGGCCCACCGATCAGCGGGCCGGACTCTCGGGCTGGGGGGCTCCTTTCTTCCGCGCCGGCCCCTTTAGCCCTACGCCCTGTTGCGTCGGGGCCGGCGCGGAGTAGGGAGCCACTGCGCATGCGCGGACCCTGCGGCGCTCAGTTCACGCCGGGATCGGCAGCTGGAGCGGCGTGGGTCGCTCCAGTGCCATGCTGGCCCCCTGTAGCGGCCAGAATTGCTGATCCTGAGGCCATGTTAACGCCGTCGAGAAACGCAACGACTTTTACGACAGCATCAACACTAAGCCTCAGGATCAGAGAATCCCGCCTCCTTTGTCCCACTCGTAGGAAATCTAGAGTATCACAAAGAACCAATGAAAAGGAAGCCACAGGCCAAAATGTAGATGCCTCGTAGTCATAAGATTGCCAAACTTTGCGGCTGGCAGGTTCTGATATAGGAACGCCCCCCACTCTCCCTCAGTAAACTCTCACTCTATCACTGTGGACAGGATTCTCTAGCTCCCCAGCCGTGTATTTGTCAGTGGCGCACCGTTCACTGGAATCTCTGGTGGCTTCACTACACCCGCCGCTTGTCAATGGGATTTCTCATTGAAGCCATCCCATGCCGCTGGGAAACCACGGACGGCTGTGCGCTGTCAGCATAAAGTGAATCCCAACGGCCAGAGAGTGCCGTGTGAGACTGACAATAACTATGGCTTCCCCTCCATACTCTCGGATCCCCTTAGGACATATAATTTACAGTGCAGAAGGAGACTATTCGGCCCATCGAATCTGCACCGGCCCTTGGAAAGAGCACCCCACTTAAGCCCCTCACCTCCACCCTATCCCTGTAACCCTGTAACCCCACCTTACCTTTTTTGGACACCAAGGGCAATTTAGCATGGCAATCCACCTAACCTGCAAATCTTTGGACTGTGGAAGGATACCGGAGCACCCGGAGGAAACCCACGCAGACACAGGGAGAACGTGCAGACTCCGCACAGACAGTTACCCAAGCCGGGAATCGAACCTGAGACTCTGGCGCTGTGAAGCAACCATACTTACCACTGTGCTACCGTGCTGCCCTTAGCATCCCCCATCATCCCTCAGGGCGCATCTAACACATCCTGCACACACACCCCTGACCACAACAGTGGTCCCTGGACAGCGGACCACAGACCTTGTACCCAGACACCCGCTGGAAAAGTTACCTGGACTGGGCACTGGTTCCATCCCGATCCACATACCCACCCTCTGATCATGGCAATGTCCCCAATGCTGAGGCCCAGCTCTTGGGTGTTCTAATATTGGCTGCTGCCTCTGTGATGTTGATCTCTCTGTAGTTCAGGGGCAAGTGTCTAGGCCTGAAACATAAATTCAGAGGTTTTACAGCAGCAGAAGAATCCATAGACTTTCCATTGGAAGTACAGCTTCAGCATACAGAGTCCATAGCCTGCAAGGGTGAGCTAAATAGTTTTAACTTCCAGGCTGCAGCCATTCCTGAGAAGCTTTTTTTTACTAATTCACTCAAAAAGATCTGTTTGAAAGAAATCTGTCACTTATCCCAATCCCCAAATTGGAAGACAAACAATGGCCTCTGAGTTGAAAAGAAAATCTAACAATTAACTTACTCATCTCTTGGGAATCTTGCGACATAAAAACAGAGAAGCAGGTACAGAAAAGCAGGAATAGGCCATTCAGTCCATTGAACCTGCTCCAACATTCAATTAAATGGCTGATCATCCACTTCAATGCCTTTTCTCCCACATTATCACACTATCCCTTTATGTCATTGGTATTTAGAGATTTGCCAATCTCCCCTTTACACATATGCAATGACTGAGCTTCCACAGCCCTCTGGGGCAGGGAATTCCAAAGATTCACAACTCTCTGAGCAAAGAAATTCTTTCCCTATCTCAGCCTTAATTGGCTTAACCCTTGATTTGAAATTGACTCTCCAGGTTTAGACTCCTCAACACGGAGAAGTTATTCCCTGCATCTACCCTGGCTATTCCTTTAAGTATTTTGTAGGTTTTAATGAGTTCATCTCTGATTCTTCAAATGAATACAGGCCTAGTTTCCCCAATCTCTCTTGTTGGGCGGGATTCTCCCCTACCCGGCGGAGCGGGGGGTCCCGGCGGGATGGAGTGGCGTGAACCACTCCGGCGTCGGGCCGCCCCAAAGGTGCGGATTCCTCCGCACCTTTAGGGGCCAAGCCCGCACCTTTAAGGGCTAGGCCCACCCTGGAGTGGTTGGCGCCCTGCCGGCTGGCGTGGAAGGCCTTTGGCGCCATGCCAGCCGGGGCCGAAGGGACTCCGCCGGCCGGCGGGAGTCCGCGCATGCACGGGGGCGTCATCCACACGCATGCGCGGGGGTGTCACATACGCGTCGGCCATCGCGAAGACCTACACGGCCGACGCGTAGTAAAAGAGTGCCCCCACGGCACAGGCCCGCCTGCGGATCGATGGGCCCTGATCGCGGGCCAGGCCACCGTGGGGGCACCCCCCAGGCCAGATCACCCCGCGCCCCCCCCAGGACCCCGGGGCCCGCTCGCGCCGCCAGGTCTCGTCGGTAAGGGACCTGGTTCAATTCACGCCGGCTGGACCGGCATAGCAGCAGCGGGACTTCGGGCCATCGTGGGCCGGAGAATCGCCGGGTGGGGGGCGGCCCGCCGACAGGCGCAATTCCCGCCACCGCCGAATCTCCGGTGTCGGAGAATCCGGCGGGGGCGGGATTCACGCCGCCCACCCCCCCCCACCCCCGGCGATTCTCCGACCCGGCAGGTGGTCGGAGAATCCCGCCCCATAGCCCAGGCTCACAATCCTGGAACAAGTCTGGTGAACCTTCGGCGCACTTCCTCTCTGTCAATTATATCCTTCCTGAGGTAAGGAGACTAAACTACACACAGTATTCCAGGTGCAGTCTCACCAAGCTTCTATACAATTGAAGCAAGATTTTTCTACTCCTCTGCTCACACCCTTTTGTTATAAAGGCCAACATTCCATTAAACTTCCTAATAGCTTGCTGCATCTGCAAGTTATCCTTCAGTGGCTTATTGATGAGGACACCCAGGTCCCCTTGTACATCTACCTTTTCCAATTTCTTACCATTTAGGAAATCCTGCAACCAAAATGGATTACCTATTTTTCTACATTGTATTCCATTTACCATGTCCTCGCCCACTCACTAGGTCTGTCCAAATCGTCCTGTAGCCACTTTACATCTT
Source organism: Scyliorhinus torazame (assembly GCF_047496885.1). Taxonomy (NCBI): domain Eukaryota; kingdom Metazoa; phylum Chordata; class Chondrichthyes; order Carcharhiniformes; family Scyliorhinidae; genus Scyliorhinus; species Scyliorhinus torazame. Next base: position 306,200,235 of record NC_092708.1, read on the forward strand.
CCTCAGAAAATACATTCCCACCTAACTTTGTGTCATCTCTGAACTTGTAAAAATTACATTTGGTCGCCATATCCAAATCATTGATACATACAGCTGGGGCCCAAGTACTGATCATTGCAGTACACCACTAGCCACAACCTGTCAATGTAAGAATGACCATTTATTAATAGTTTGTAGCCTGCCTGTTAGATAATCCTTAATCCTATCCCATGTGCTTTTATTTTGCTAATCAACCAAGTGACTTTTTCAAAAATCCTTCTGAAAATCCAAGTATACTGGGCGGGATTCTCTGACCCCCGTGCCGGGTCGGAGAATCAGCGGGGGGGTGGGCGCGAATCACATGACGTCGCTCCGACACAGGTCCGGCGATTTGTCGGCAACCGGAGAATCGGCAGCAATGGCGCCAGCGCGGTCGGCACGACGCTGGTTGGGGGCTGCTCGACACGGCCCCCCCCCGGCGATTCTCCGTGCTCGATGGGCCAGATGCCCGCCAAGTTCGGCCGAGTCCAGCCGGCACTGTTCGCCTGTGGCCCTACCCGGCTGCTCCTAGGGGCCAGATGACGCCATTGTAAAACGCTCCGGCGTTTACGAGGGCGTCAACGCCTCGCCCCAGGATCGGAGAATCCCATGTCCATCAACTCTCCTTTATCTGTTCTTCTTGTAAAATTCTCACAAAGATCCAACAGGTTTGTCAAATATGCTTTCCCATTCATGAATTCATGTTGACTATGCATAATCAGATCATTATTATCCAAGTGTCCATTTGTCACAAACTTATAATGGATTTTAAAATTTTCCCTATGACTGATGTAAGGCCAACAAGCCTGTGATTCCCTGTTTTTTCTTTCCCTCCCTTCTTAAATAGTGGGAGGACATTTGCCGCCTTCCAATCTTCGGGAACCATTCCAGAATCTATAGAATTTTGTAATATGGGCATCAATGCATCCACTATCTCCATAGTTACGTCTTCCAACACTCTGGGACGTAGAATATTAACTTTCAGTCTCAATTTCTCCAATATAAACTTTTACAAATACTAATTTCTTTCAATTCCTCATTCTCCCTGGACCTTTTGATCTCTAATTTTGGGAGATTTGTTGTATCTTCCTCAGTGAAGACAGGAACAAAGTAATCATTCAACGTCTCTGCCATTTTTCTATTCCCCTATATCAATTCTCTTGATCGTGCCAGAAATAGACTCATATCTTTCTTAGTCAAACGTTTTTTGAAGAAACTTTTATAATACGTTTTTGGCTTTTTTCCTTGTTCAGGTTCATATTCTATTCTCCCTTTATCAGTTTTTTGGGCCCTTCATTTGCTGTATTCTAAAATGCTCCCAATCCTCAGGTTTAGTATTATTTCTGGAAAACTTATATTACTTTTCTTTTAATCTTACACAATCCTTAACTTTCCCTGTTAGCCACAATAGATTGTTTTCTCTTTTGGAGTTTTTGTGCCTTGAAGGAATATATTGTTTCTGTAAATGATGTAATAATTCTTTGCCCGTGTACGATCATACCTTTAAATGTATTTTCTCAACCCACCTCTGCTAATTTGTCCCATATACTTTCATAATTTGCTTTTTTCAAAGTTCGCACCCTTGCTTCAGATTGACTACCTCACTTTCAAAACTAATGTAAAATTCTGTAATGTTATGGTCACTAATCCCTAAATGTTCTTTTACAACAGGATGATCAATTCGTCCTTGTTTAGATCTAGATTACACTAGATCTAAACAAGCCTGTTCTTTAGTCAATTCCTCAACATACTGCTCTAGAAAACCACCCTAAGACGCTCCAGAAGCTCCTCTCCCACAACATTAGTGCTCATTAGATTTGCCCAGTCTAACAGATTGAGGTCACCAATGATCACTGTATCATTCACGTTACATGCTTCTCTAATCTCCTGATTAATATTATGCTCCACACTACCATTTCTCTTTAGTGGCCTATCAACAACTTCTCCCAATGTTTGCGGCCCCTTGCTGTTTTTTAGCTCCATCCAAACAGACTCTAAGTTTTGTCATTCTGATCTGAGATCCTCCCTCACTAATGTACTGATCTCATCCCTTATTATCAGCGCAGCACCATCTTCTTATCTTTTTTGCCTGTTCTTCCTAAATGTGGAGTATTCTTGAATATTTAGTTTCCAGTTTTGGTTACCTTGCAGCCATGTTTTCATAATGGAAATTAGATCATACCCATTTATCTCTATTTGCACCTTTAAATTATCTGCCATGTTGCAAGTGCAGCATGCATCCAGGTAAGGTGTCCTTTGTCTTTTTGAAATTATTCCATATTCTAAACTTAGTTGATACTTACCTTTGATTTACCTTGCTTCTTTCCTTCTTCCCATTACCAGCTTTATTTCTTTCCAATTTGAGTTACACCTCATGTACCCATCCTCCAAACAAGTTAGTTTAAACCTTCCCCAATAGCATTAGCAAATCTACCTGCAAGGATATTAGCTCTTGTCCTGTTAAGGTCTAACTCTTCCACAGTCCCAACTAGTCCCAATGCTTCGGAATTTAATGCCCTCCCTCCAACACCGATTCTCCAGCCACGTGGTCAATTGATGAGTCCTCCTCTGCTCAGTAGCTCGTGGCATTGGGATAAATCATAAGATTACTGCTCTTGGTGTTTTGCTTTTTAATTTCTTTCCTAACTTGCTAAGATTTGCTTTCAAGGCCCCTACACTACCTGCCTGGAACATTTGGACTGCCTGACAGTCATCCATTCTTTCTCTGTCTGTACACACCTAATCTACAGTTTTGCTACTTTCCTATACGTGTTATCCACATAATTTCCTGCCTCATGACTGTAAAACAGTGACCCCAGCTGCTGCTCCTGTTCTGAAACTGGACAGCAGGTAACACTTCCTACAGAGGTGTTCATCCAGGTGCATCCATGACTTCCCACATACCACAGCGTGCACATTCACTTGGCCAAGCTGACTTGTCACACCATTACTTTAACAACTATCCAGTTATGCACCAATCAGCTAATTCCTCTGTACTGACGTAAGAACCAGCTACTGGCGACTGACTGACTGAGGCCACCAACTCACTCACTTTATGAGGAGGGCCTGTTTTTATGCCCTCTGAAAAATAACGGGCTGGATTCTCCGCCGTCGGGGGCTCATTAGATTTCCCACAATGGGAAGCCCTATTGACCAGCCAGCGCAACGGAGCATCGTTCCACTTCCCAAATTCACTTGGATTCACCAAGATCCAGACCAGTCGCAAACTTGGCGTCTTTGGCAGAAATGGTTTTGAAGATGCTGTATAATTTCTGGTTTAAGTAAAAGGTCAGAAAAAGAGGAAGTAAGCACATTTCTTTCCACCATAGGGCCAATTGCAAATGACATTATTACACAACAGGACATTAATGAGTTATCCACCAAATTTGGTGAGGTTCTAAAATCGTTTGACAGTTATTTCAACTTGCGATCCAACAAAATATTGGAGTAAGCCAAGTTCAACACGAAAGTCCAACTTCCTTGTTGACTCTGTTGAACATGTTTATTCCTTCATAAGTGATCTCTACATGATGGCAGAGGAGTGGGAAAATGGAGATTTAAAGTCTGAACTTCTAAGAGACGGCATTGTGGTGGGTGTTGCAGACGTTTCTCTCTCTGATATCTAAAAAGCAAAGGATGATCCACTCTGGATAAGGTGATCCAGATAGTTTGACTGTCTGTGCTACATGAGCAACACAGGACAATCCTAAGAGGAGAGAACACAACATGGGGCAGAACGAACCCTTGGTCCAGCTTATTAGGTCAACAAAGCACCGGGACATTCCAAGTCTGGGAAAATAATCCTTGAAACTGAGCATAGCGACCTTGCCAGCGCTGTGGTGTGGAGCACCCTCAAGAGGAGCGATCAGTGTCCTGCGTGTACAACCCAATGCTTCCATTGCAACAGGCAAGGACACAAGGATACAATATTCATCCACCCTTCAAGAAACAATCAACAGTAAGAGCAACCATGGACCAATGCAACAACAAATCGACCAAGCTTGGGTGAACTTAAAGCAATGTGTTGTATCAATAAAACATGAAAAGAAATCCAAAACTATAAGTGTAAAAACTTAATTCTTTTTTGCTGTTGTAAAATGGACGTCGGTTGAATGACAAAATGGCTGCTACAGGCCACATCACTCACAAGGTTGGCCCTCTGTCTGGAAGGTTCTGACAGAGACTATAAGTTCCACTCGCAACCTTGTTGAATCTCATACCGCATTGTAAGACTACATTATAATCACAAAACTAGATGACTGACAGATGAACTGACTCCCCAGTTGGGACAATAACAAAGTCAGACATTGAAGTTTTGAAGAAGTGTTGATAGCCACCATTGAAAAGAAACAAAATGGATTTCACTCAGGAGCATAGAAACTTCTTGCGAGGTTGGAATTAATTCATTAATGGGCCACATCACATGACCCTTTGCCTCTAAGCTTTTGGATTTCTTTAGTATTATATTTCTAGCCTCACAGTTCTGACTGTTGCTTGAACCAGAAAGAACTATTGCAGCTCTTGGCTGAGCAAACAGCTATCCACCATATCTGAACTCTTGAAAGCCTGATTAATTTTGTAAGTCTCTGATCATCGTCTGCCAAGCGGTCTAAGCACAGAAAACCTATTATGCTGCAGCAACATTAATTCCAAGTATTTTAATGCGGTTGTCACCAACCAGAAACTCATCTGGAATGAACTCCTGCATGAAGGATACATCTTCTGGACTTTGACTTCACGGGCTCTGGAAATCACGTGAACTAATATTCATTTCTATGTTTTCTGTACTGTTGCTGCCCATTGTTGTAAATCTTCCTCTCTTCTATCCCTTGTGAGTTACTAGTAAATTGGAATGCTCAAGCTATGTGTTTGGGAAAACACACCACAGACTACATTTAAAATAATTCAAGAACACCTCTGCTTCCAGACAACCAGGGAGAGCATAAATAGGTCTGGTTTCTTTTTTTCTTGTCCATAATAAATGGAAGAAAAGAATGAAAGCATAGCAAGATGCAAGCCCAATCACCAGGCTGATATCAAGAACCAGAATCAGCGAGAACCTATCACTCTCCCGACAAAATGGTGAACAAGATGTGGAAGGAATATAAGGCTCCCAGACCATCTAGACGTCTACATACATGGACTGGAATTGTGGTGGAGGGGGGAGGGGGGAGGGAAGGGAAATGGGACAGTGAGAATGTTGTTAATATTAATACTGGTTGCGATAATTTGGAATAGCATCATGGTTGTAACAATAAGGCATCAGACTTATAACAGTGAAGTGAACCATTGTAACTCCATATCCAAGGGAGGTGTACGATAAGTGTCTGGCATATACAGGGTTAATGAGTACAATATCATCCACACAGTGATGTAAGAAGGCACATGATCCAGAGTTAGGGTCAGTGTGGGGTTGAGCAGAGACATGTTAGGATTTAGACATCGATGTTATATTACTTGCTGTAATGTATGTTACTCATTTGCTTCTTACCAAGATTCTCTTAAACTCAATGTTGATTAACACTCGTAATCGGCACAATGAAAGCAAATAACTTATTGAGTAACTTAAACAAATACACTGTGAGTTTGTTCTATCTCTAATACTTTTACTAGATATTAAATAAACAAGATTGAATAAGAATAAACTATGATTAGCTACACTTGCACTCTGACCTAACGCTCTCTACACCTCTCGTCACTAGTCACTATACAAACGAAGAGGCGGGAACTCATAGAACATACAGTGCAGAAGGAGGCCATTCGGCCCATCGAGTCTGCACCGACCCATTAAGCCCTCACTTCCACCCTATCCCCATAACCCCCCCCCCCCCAACCTTTATTTGATCACTGAGGGCAATTTATCATGGACAATCCACCTAACCTTCTCGTCTTTGGACTGTGGGTGGAAACCGGAGCACCCGGAGGAAACCCACGCAGACACGGGGAGAACGTGCAGACTCCACACAGACAGTGACCCAAACCGGAATCGAACCTGGGACCCTGGCGCTGTGAAGCAACTGTGCTACCCACTGTGCTACCGTGTTGCCCCCAGATCGAGTCTGTCTTTTATACCCCTTGTTAGTGCCGCCATCTAGTGATCACTTAGCTGTTATGACTATACATTAACCCCTTGTGAAAATATAGATATGCAGATCACTACAATAGAGATAGTTCTTTGCCTGTACACTTTACTGTTTATATGTATATGGTTACAAGTAGTTAATAAAGACTAAAGACTTGCTCTTAATATACAGAAAACTACAAAGATTTCCTTAACAGAAATGTTCTGTAACCGGCGCCATTATAACAGTACAGATTTGGCTTGCTCTGTAACTTTCTTTCCTTTGTTCTGGCACGTCCATCGTCTTCTACCATGACATTTGGTATCAATATGTGGAGAAGGAAAGGAATTTAGGATTTTAGTAAGCGGTCCATCACAAGCTCGCAGGGGGGCAGCATCATTCTGCAATGGAGTTGAGTGATCACTGAGCAGGTCTGGCTCAACGCCTTCATTTTTCTGAACAGGTCTTTCATTGAACATAGTCCTCTCTCAAGCTTCTCCATTGCCCTGAGGGTGCTTTAGTGAACTTGTGACGTGGAAAAATCCTGCTGCAAACACTTGTTGATGAATTCTGGCCCATTGTCAGGGACAATTGGCCCATTGTCTGAGCCATTGGCCGCCACTGAGATCTTCCGTTCCCACTGAAGGTTACGGCATTTTGCATGGTCGACCCGTCCTGCCACGAGGGATCTCATGGTGGAGACCGACTTCGGAACGACCCCAAGTTCCTGCCAATGGGAATGGCAGGAAAATCCAACCCCATGTCCTTGATAAGGCATGAAATATCTGGTCACCATACCGACTGTGCCCTGGCTCAACACTTAGTACAAGGTGTCCTGGGTGAATCTTCTGGAGAACATCCAGGTGGAGAGCTAATCGTATTACCAATCACTCATTATAGACCAAGAGGTCATCCATGACGCTATTGTAACAATGCTTTTTGAAGTACTGTCTCAGGACAGGATTATGAGGAATATACTTGTCGATCTATCAAGGAAGCATGTATTCTACATACATAATTCATCTTACCTTTGAGCCTCTCGTAATCCAGCCCACAGTTTTCAAATGACCAATCTTTTCACATCTATAGCACTGTGCGGTTCCGGTGGGGACTTCTTCTTGCCTTGTTTCCATCACAACAAAGACATTGGAAAATGTTGGTTGATACCCTTTCGCTGCTTTGCATGCAACAAACGTAATGGCGTCATCGGACATATCCTGCAGATTTCTCTCTCAACCCGAACAAAGACTCAATTTTACCTTGCCTAGCCAGCTGTACAGCTTTACTTAGTGTCATATTTTCCTGAGATTGTAGAAAGTTTGACAAGGTTTTTTTCAAAAATGCTGACCCCCATTCTATATATTATCAAGTCAACTTTTAATGTTCTGGGACAATCCTGAGAGAGGTATGGTAGAAGTCATTGCTCACTCTGTGTTGAGGTCCCTGTTTCTCGCACAGCTTTCCATGCTAGTTGTTGGGCTGTCATCATGGTTTCCATTTCTGGCCTGACTACTGGGTTGGCCTTGAAGTCTTTCATCCATGCTCTCTGCTGCTGCCGGGCTTCTTGTCAGTCTGTTTTCCATTGTTTCTTACTGTTTACAAGTGGGCAGTATTTTACTCAGTTCCACATTAACCCTGTACATGCCAAGCCCTTATACTACACCTACCCACAAACCCTAGTTTTGAGCCCATGGATATGAAGTTTTTTTTAAAAAGAATCTTTATTATTACAAGTATGCTTACATTTTCACTGCAATGAAGTTACTGTGAAAAGCCCCTAGTCGCCACATTCCGCTGCCTGTTCAGGTACACTGAGGGAGAATTCAGAATGTCCAAATTACCTAATATGCACATCTTTCGCGACTTGTGGGAGAAAACCGGAGCAGCCGGAGGAAACCCTTGCAGACACAGGGAGAACATGCAGACTCCGCACAGACAGTGACCCAAGCCGGGAAAAGAACCTGGAGCTGCGAAGCCACAGTGCTAACCACTGTGCTACCATGCCACCTGGTATATTATATTATATTACTCAAGTATTAGATTGTTATAAATCTTATGCACTTACCTTATTGTTACTCCCATTACAGTCACGACTGCCACCATCTGTTATTGTTAGGTTACCTTTCAAGAATGGGTGTTTACTCGAGTAAGAGATCTGGCTGATGGTAGGGATCTTTCATTAAAGGTGCTTTTATTTACATAACCTACTCTATACAAAATTACAGGTTAATCTCACTCATCTCCTTCTCTGAGTGACATCATTATGACATTGCTCATTCGGCACATGCTGATTCGCTATTATTAGAGTGGTGTTAGAGTTAAACCTTTGCAGAGATGGTCGATTGTTGTGCCTTGTCAGTAGTGATAAATGGCACTGTGGGCTTGAACTTTTTCACTCTGTTTCCTTCAAAGGATCAGGCATGGGGCCTTAATGGCATCTCAAAAATGGCTGTGCATCCCTGCATCTCTTTGGTCACTAATGCTCGTTTTAGACAGCACATTAATTTACTTTGCCTCACGAGTACAGAGGACATTGAAGTTTGTCCATCATTGAATTCCTCAAGAACTGGGATCTTGCGGATGTAAATCCCTGAAGAGATTTCTCATCAGGGAAGAGAAGGAATAGTCAGCAGAGGAGGATTTGGAGATTGGAGATTGGGGAGGTGGGGTGGGGTGGGGGGGTTTAATATAAAACAGGGAGGTGCTCCTGCTGCGTGATGAAATGACTCCCTTCTACACCCTCCTCTCCCTTGTACCTTCTAGCACTTGATACAGGGCAGCATTAATGAAGTGAGGATTTGTCTTGCCTGGGTGCACGTTCTCCAGTTCCCCGTGCTATCTCCCTTCCTTCTGGTTCAGTGGAACATTGTTGGCAAATATCAGAGCATTAGTAATTGGGGACTCTATAGTCAGGGGCACAGATAGGAGATTTTGTGGGAGCGTGAGAGACTCACGTTTGGTATGTTGCCTCCCAGGTGCAAGGGTACGTGATGTCTCGGATCGTGTTTTCCGGGTCCTTAGGGGGGAGGGGGAGCAGCCCCAAGTCGTGGTCTACATTGGTACCAACGACATAGGTAGGAAAGGGGACAAGGATGTCAGGCAGGCTTTCAGGGAGCTAGGATGGAAGCTCAGAACTAGAACAAACAGAGTTGTTATCTCTGGGTTGTTGCCCGTGCCACGTGATAGTGAGATGAGGAATAGGGAGAGAGAGCATTTAAACACGTGGCTACAGGGATGGTGCAGGCGGGAGGGATTCAGATTTTTGGATAACTGGGGCTCTTTCTGGGGAAGGTGGGACTTCTACAGACAGGATGGTCTACATCTGAACCTGAGGGGCACAAATATCCTGGGGGGGAGATTTGTTAGTGCTCTTTGGGGGGGTTTAAACTAATGCAGCAGGGGCATGGGAACCTGGATTGTAGTTTTAGGGTAAGGGAGAATGAGAGTATAGAGGTCAGGAGCACAGATTTGACGTCGCAGGAGGGGGCCAGTGTTCAGGTAGGTGGTTTGAAGTGTGTCTACTTCAATGCCAGGAGTATACGAAACAAGGTAGGGGAACTGGCAGCGTGGGTTGGTACCTGGGACTTCGATGTTGTGGCCATTTCGGAGACATGGATAGAGCAGGGACAGGAATGGATGTTGCAGGTTCCGGGGTTTAGGTGTTTTAGTAAGCTCAGAGAAGGAGGCAAAAGAGGGGGAGGTGTGGCGCTGCTAGTCAAGAGCAGTATTACGGTGGCGGAGAGGATGCTAGATGGGGACTCTTCTTCCGAGGTAGTATGGGCTGAAGTTAGAAACAGGAAAGGAGAGGTCACCCTGTTGGGAGTTTTTTACAGGCCTCCTAATAGTTCTAGGGATGTAGAGGAAAGGATGGCGAAGATGATTCTGGATATGAGCGAAAGTAACAGGGTAGTTATTATGGGAGACTTTAACTTTCCAAATATTGACTGGAAAAGATATAGTTCGAGTACAATAGGTGGGTCGTTTTTTGTACAGTGTGTGCAGGAGGGTTTCCTGAAACAATATGTTGACAGGCCAACAAGAGGCGAGGCCACGTTGGATTTGGTTTTGGGTAATGAACCAGGCCAGGTGTTGGATTTGGAGGTAGGAGAGCACTTTGGGGACAGTGACCACAATTCGGTGACGTTTACGTTAATGATGGAAAGGGATAAGTATACACCGCAGGGCAAGAGTTATAGCTGGGGGAAGGGCAATTATGATGCCATTAGACGTGACTTGGGGGGGGATAAGGTGGAGAAGTAGGCTGCAAGTGTTGGGCACACTGGATAAGTGGGGCTTGTTCAAGGATCAGCTACTGCGTGTTCTTGATAAGTATGTACCGGTCAGACAGGGAGGAAGGCGTCGAGCGAGGGAACCGTGGTTTACCAAGGAAGTGGAATCTCTTGTTAAGAGGAAGAAGGAGGCCTATGTGAAGATGAAGTGTGAAGTTTCGGTTGGGGCGATGGATAGTTACAAGGTAGCGAGGAAGGATCTAAAGAGAGAGCTAAGACGAGCAAGGAGGGGACATGAGAATTATTTGGCAGGAAGGATCAAGGAAAACCCAAAAGCTTTCTATAGGTATGTCAGGAAGAAGCGAATGACTAGGGAAAGAGTAGGACCAGTCAAGGACAGGGATGGGAAATTGTGTGTGGAGTCTGAAGAGATAGGCGAGATACTAAATGAATATTTTTCGTCAGTATTCACTCAGGAAAAAGATAATGTTGTGGAGGAGAATGCTGAGCCCCAGGCTAATAGAATAGATGGCATTGAGGTACGTAGGGAAGAGGTGTTGGCAATTCTGGACAGGCTGAAAATAGATAAGTCCCCGGGACCTGATGGGATTTATCCTAGGATTCTATGGGAGGCCAGGGAAGAGATTGCTGGACCTTTGGCTTTGATTTTTATGTCATCATTGGCTACAGGAATAGTGCCAGAGGACTGGAGGACAGCAAATGTGGTCCCTTTGTTCAAAAAGGGGAGCAGAGACAACCCCGGCAACTATAGACCGGTGAGCCTCACGTCTGTAGTGGGTAAAGTCTTGGAGGGGATTATAAGAGACAAGATTTATAATCATCTAGATAGGAATAATATGATCAGGGATAGTCAGTATGGCTTTGTGAAGGGTAGGTCATGCCTCACAAACCTTATTGAGTTCTTTGAGAAGGTGACTGAACAGGTAGACGAGGGTAGAGCAGTTGATGTGGTGTATATGGATTTCAGCAAAGCATTTGATAAGGTTCCCCACGGTAGGCTATTGCAAAAAATACGGAGGCTGGGGATTGAGGGTGATTTAGAGATGTGGATCAGAAATTTGTTAGCTGAAAGAAGACAGAGGGTGGTGGTTGATGGGAAATGTTCAGAATGGAGTACAGTCACAAGTGGAGTACCACAAGTATCTGTTCTGGGGCCGTTGCTGTTTGTCATTTTTATCAATGACCTAGAGGAAGGCGCAGAAGGGTGGGTGAGTAAATTTGCAGACGATACTAAAGTCGGTGGTGGTGTCGATAGTGTGGAAGGATGTAGCAGGTTACAGAGGGATATAGATAAGCTGCAGAGCTGGGCTGAGAGGTGGCAAATGGAGTTTAATGTAGAGAAGTGTGAGGTGATTCACTTTGGAAGGAATAACAGGAATGCGGAATATTTGGCTAATGGTAAAGTTCTTGAAAGTGTGGATGAGCAGAGGGATCTAGGTGTCCATGTACATAGATCCCTGAAAGTTGCCACCCAGGTTGATAGGGTTGTGAAGAAGGCCTATGGAGTATTGGCCTTTATTGGTAGAGGGATTGAGTTCCGGAGTCGGGAGGTCATGTTGCAGCTGTACAGAACTCTAGTACGGCCGCATTTGGAGTATTGCGTACAGTTCTGGTCACCGCATTATAGGAAGGACGTGGAGGCTTTGGAGCGGGTGCAGAGGAGATTTACCAGGATGTTGCCTGGTATGGAGGGAAAATCTTATGAGGAAAGGCTGATGGACTTGAGGTTGTTTTCGTTGGAGAGAAGAAGGTTAAGAGGAGACTTAATAGAGGCATACAAAATGATCAGGGGGTTGGATAGGGTGGACAGTGAGAGCCTTCTCCCGCGGATGGATATGGCTGGCACGAGGGGACATAACTTTAAACTGAGGGGTAATAGATATAGGACAGAGGTCAGAGGTAGGTTCTTTACGCAAAGAGTAGTGAGGCCGTGGAATGCCCTACCTGCTACAGTAGTGAACTCGCCAACATTGAGGACATTTAAAAGTTTATTGGATAAACATATGGATGATAATGGCATAGTGTAGGGTAGATGGCTTTTGTTTCGGTGCAACATCGTGGGCCGAAGGGCCTGTACTGCGCTGTATTGTTCTATGTTCTATGTTCTATGTTCTATCCCTTCCTCAGGACAGTCAGCAGCCTCAGTGAATGCTTCCGTAGGCTGTCAAAGTGAAACACACACTTCATCTCACTCACCTCTGCTACCACCTCCACTCACTCGAAGTAGACAGGAAACTCATCTCCATATCAATTAAGAGCATATTCCTGCTTTAATCAGATTACCAACACTGGTGGCGTTCTGAACCAAAACTAGACTTGGCTCGCTTTTCCGCTGTTCTGTGGCAAATAGTCAGCCTGAGTTCCCCTCCATAAATCTGTGTACATTCTACTTAATCATAATGGGGTGGATTCATCACTCTGCAGACAAAGTGCTCCCAGCGGAATAGAATCACTCCCCTTCTCCATGCAAATTTATGCATGGTGGGGAGCTTGCGGGATGATTTTGGAATCCCAGCATCAGGCTGCCATTTTGAGCGGGTGACCTGATACCGAGGTCTGGTGGCTGGCCTCTTCCCCTCACAACACAAATCCTGCGCCCCTTCCTCACCATGGGAATTACGGGTCATGCATACGTGAGTGTGACTCGATATCCCCCACAACCCCCCCCATCAGAGACCGCCCGAAAGACCCCTCCAACAAAACCCCCATCATACATCCCAATAGACCCCCCATCAAAACCCCCATCAGATCCCTCCAACAGAACCCACACAGACCCCACCCATCAGACGCCTCAACTGAGCCACCCCAGGCACCCCCATCAGACTCCTCTAACAGAGACCCCCCCCCCAACAGAGACCCCCAACAAAGCCCCCCAATCAGTCGCCAAACAGACACTCTCCCATCAGACCCCTCCTACCCCCCCCCCAATTAGAACCCCCCTGTCGGATACCCTTATCACAGACCCCTGCCTAAACGCTGAAGAGCAGTCCAGACAGTAATGATAATAATCTTTATTAGTGTCACAAGTAGGCTTATATTAACACTGCAATGAAGTTACTGTGAAAATCCCCTAATCGCCACACTCCGGCGCCTGTTTGGGTACACTGAGGGAGAATTCAGAATGTCCAATTCACCTAATAAGCATGTCTTTCGGGACTCGTGGGAGGAAACCGGAGCACCCGGAAGAAACCCAGGGAGAACTTGCAGACTCCACACAGGCAGTGAACCCGGGCCCCCGGCTCTGTGAAGCAGCAGTGCTAATTACTGTGCTACCATGCTGTGGTTAAATAATCAGTGCATTTTCACTTACCTTTTCCTAACATCTGTTGACTCAGACAGAAGTGTTCGAAGCTGCAACTGTTACAAGTATCAGAGGCTTCCTTGAAAGCCCATTATACCTCAAAGGGCTTGAAATCCGGTGACAGCCTTTGAATTGCAGATGTTCCATTCAATTTAACACAGCAGAACATTGCATTAACCAGTGACCGACAGTTTAATTACTCCAGAGACAGCTGTTTGGTAGACTGTTTATTGATCTTTCCCTTCAAACTTGAATGCATCTCCATTACCCTGCTTTGCTGCTAACCAAAAGGTTTATAAACACTCTCATTATGATTGATAGGTCATCACCACATCAAAAGCAGAGAAGTGCTTTGACTTCCTCAATTTCACAGCCACAGATACCCGCAGAGGACTCATAAACAGAGGACTCTCGCTTTTCAGCGTTGAACTTTAATTTGGCCAAGAAAGTAGCAACCTACAGTATAACTTCTACATTTTGCATGCTTATGTGTGCATGTGTATGTGGGTTGTGGAGGTCAAGACACGGGTGTACCTTTATAAATTTTTAATATCTTTACCTGGGTGGGTTTTTAACTCAATAAAAACAAATCCTTTTTTTGTTTTAAATTCAAGAAAACCTACCAGCCAAGTTCCTTTGCAATTAGCACAAAATGGTTAAGCACAAGCAGTGAGTTCACCCTTGTTAAATTTACAACAAAACCCTGTTACAGTCAGTTTTGGAATGGTACGACAGGGGAGTCATTTCTACCACTCTTCATGTGGCCATTACAATGAAATGAGATCAGATGATGCTGCAATGAGTTTCTTAAAATCTCATATATTTTACCTGATATAATGGGACAGCTACCAGTCCAAAACAAGTCAGAACTGTTTAACATGCACAGATGTTTCAGAGCCAGAGAATGCAATTGCACGCAACCAATTTAACCTAGCTGAAGTGATTCAGACAGTATTCAATGCACTCCTAGGATGTCATCAGTGCTGGCCATGGACTGTGTCTATAAATCGTAAGCATTATTGGAAGCATACATGAAGCAATTTCCTTGGCAATCCTTTGATAATTGAGTAAAGTTGTTTCTCAGCATCAAAAAAGCTGAGTTTTATGATTGGTTGTGTGTTTGGTGAACATTTAGATGGCTTTGAACCAATCCTAGGGTGGCATAATTCATCACAAAGCGGTTATATGAAAGACAACCCAGTTGACGGGATGGTCACACCAGGCAGACACTCTTTACCTGTTTATATTTCTCTTCTTTGGCAATCATAGTTTGTTGCAACCCTGTTAATGCCTGCATTCACACAGAGCACCCCAATTTGTTATCTTGGATGTTTTCTACACCATTTCTTCAAGTTGGATTTTAAACTGTCTTTTTATATCTTTCTTTCCGGTCACTAACATTTCTATGCCAATTATTAACCACTTTGCCGGCTTGTTCGCGCTATCTGGCATTTTGGCCATGTTATCTAAGAGCTCCTTTTTATTTATCTTAACTGCTGGAAAAATCCCTCTTGAACTCATGGGCTGCTCTTTGTTAGCTTCTATGTTATAAACAGAGGGAGGATATTTATTATGTTCCTGCCAGTTTAACATGATCTACTTTGAGTTTATCTCGTTCAGCCTTTAGTAGCTCTATCTGTATCTTCATTTTGTGAAGATACCTTTTTCATACCTACAGGACACTTTACAATTTATTTTTCCATTCATTGATATTTTCATCTCATATTGTCTCTTTGCCTTCCTAATTGTCCTTTAGCCATCCTCTCCTTTATTATTTATGAATGCTCTTTAAATTAAATTTTATCCATGCATCTTCAAATTAAATAGATGAAATATGCACAGGTCTTTAAGTCTATTTGTGTAAATATAATGGTCGGGATTCTCCGTCGGCCAACGCCGGAATCGGGGAACGTGATTGCGCAGAGAATCGGTTTTGATGCTGAAATCGTGACGGGCACCGGTTTCATGGCAAATCGCAATTCTCCGGTGCCTCGACAGCGACGTCAATGTATTCCAGAATGCACGATGTTGGCATATCATACCGGGCCTAACCCGGTATTCTCTGGAGCCTCCGCGATTTTCCGCCTGCCTTGCCGTGAGTTTCACTTGTGCTTTTAAAAATCATGAAACTGGACTTCCGGGTGCGGCGATGACCAGCTAGGTCGCACGTTTCGGCACCTCCCGTTTGAACAGACTTTTGGGCTCTTATTGGGAGCCCCAACGGCAATTTTTGACGGCTAAACCCATTGTGCGGTGAAACAGAAGGGAATCCCCCCGGAAGTACATGGAGAAAGGAGATAATAGTGGCCGGATTTCAGAGGATCCTCTGGAGCAGCGGCAAGGAAGGGAAGCACGAAGCAAGGTGGCGGCGGAGGGAGGCCGTTTGGTATGGGGCCCGGAACAGCAAGATTTCCTTCGGAGATGTGTTGAGGAGCTAAAGAAGGAGGTACTGGCCCCGATGCTGCAGGCGATTGAGGGGCTAAAGGAGGCGCAGAAGACCCCAGAATTGGAGCTTCGTGGCGTGAAGGCAAAGGCTGCTGAAAATGAGGACGAAATACAGGGCCTGGTGGTGAAGACAGGGACACACGAGGCACTGCATAAGAGGTGTATGGAGAGGCTGGAATCCCTGGAAAATAGCTCGAGGAGGAGGAACCTAAGAGTTTTGGGTCTTCCCAAAGGTGCAGAGGGAGCGGACGTCGGGGCATATGTGAGAACGATGCTTCATTCCTTAATGGGACCGGAGGCCCCGACGGGCCCCTTGGAAGTGGAGGGAGCATATCGAGTCCTTGCGAGAAGACCAAAGGCGGGAGAAATACCTCGAGCTATAGTGGTGAGGTTTCACCGCTATAAAGACAGGGAGATGGTCCTGAGATGGGCGAAAAAGACACGGAGCTGCAGGTGGGAGAACGCGGTGATCCACGTGTACCAGGATTGGAGTGCGGAGGTGGCGAGAAGGAGGGCGAGTTTCAATCGGGCCAAGGCGGTGCTCCATAGAAAGAAAGTTAAATTTGGTATGCTGCAGCCGGCGAGACTGTGGGTTACACATCAAGGGAAACACCACTACTTCGAGACGGCAGAAGAGGCGTGGACATTCATTGAAGAGGAGAAGCTGGACTAGACTGGAGAGAGAAAGAACTTTTGTAATAAAGCAGTGGTGTGATTGCATTGGACTGGGAATTGGAAGGGGGGGGGAAATATTCTCTTTCCCCTCGATGGGGGGGGGGGGGGTATGGTGAACTGTGGGCGCCGGTGGGGAAGGAGAGGGGGAAGGAGAGAGGGAGCTGCGCCATTAGGGGCGGGGCCGAGTGGGAAGCGTGGGCTTTGCTCCCGCGCTATGGTGATTGTGGCGGGAAAAGGGGGCGCAGGAAGGAGGGGGCCTTACACAATGGGAGGCTGAGGATAAACGGGGGAAGCCGAGGTCAGCCAGATTTTGCTGACTTCTGGAAGCAACATGGGGGGAGCAATCACGCTAGAGGGGGATCTAGCGGGGGGGGGGGGTGCATAACTGGGTTGCTGCTGTTAAGGGGAAGGGGGAGCTGCTAGGATGGGATGGTCGGGACGGGAGGACACCGTTGGGGGGACAAGTGGGTGCGTGGGAACCGGGTGAGGAGCTGGTTTAAAAAAGGGGATGGCTAGTCGACGAGGGGGGCCCTCCAACCCGGTTGATCACGTGGAACGTGAGAGGGCTGAATGGGCCGATTAAGAGGGCAAGGGTACTTGCGCACCTAAAGAAATTAAAGGCAGATGTGGTCATGCTGCAGGAGACGCATCTGAAACTGGCAGATCAGGTCAGATTACGAAAAGGATGGGTGGGACAGGTATTTCACTCGGGCTTGGATGCGGAAAATAGAGGAATGGCAATGTTAGTGGGGAAACGAGTATTGTTTGAGGCGTGGACCATAGTGGCGGACAGTGGGGGTAGATAAGTGATGGTGAGTGGCAGATTGCAAGGTGAGGCGGTGGTTCTGGTGAACGTATATACCCCGAACTGGGATGATGTCAACTTCATGAAGCATTTGCTGGGGCGTATCCCGGACCTGGAGGCGGGAAAGTTGGTAATGGGGGGAGACTTCAACACGGTGCTGGATCCAGGGCTGGACCGGTCCAGGTCTAGGACCGGGAGGAGGCCGGCAGCGGCCAAGGACTTATGGAGCAGATAGGAGGAGTGGATCCCTGGAGATTTGCTAGGCCTAGGAGTAAAGAGTTCCCCTTCTTCTCCCATGTCCACAAGGTGTATTCTCGGATAGACTTCTTTGTCCTGGGAAGGGCGCTGATCCCGAAGGTGGCCGGGACGGAGTACTCGGCTATAGCCATTTCGGACCATGCCACACATTGGGTAGATCTGGAAGTAGGAGAGGAAAAGGAACAGCGCCCACTGTGGAGATTAGATATGGGATTGTTGGTGGACAAGGGTGTGTGTGTAAGGGTAAGGAGATGTATCGAAAGGTATCTGGAGATTAATGACAACGGAGAGGTTCAGGTGGGAGTGGTCTGGGAAGCACTGAAGGCGGTGGTCAGAGGGGAACTGATCTCCATAAGGGCCCATAAGGGGAAACAAGAGAGCAAAGAGAGGGAGAGATTGTTGAGAGAAATTTTGAGGGTGGATAGGCAGTATGCGGTGGCTCCGGATGAAGGACTATACAGGGAAAGACGAAGGTTGCACACGGAATTTGATTTGTTGACCACGGGTAAGGCGGAGGCACAATGGAGGAAGGCACAGGGAGTGCAGTATGAGTACGGAGAGAAGGCGAGCCGGTTACTGGCCCAACAACTGAGGAAGAGGGGGGCGGCGAGGGAGATTGGAGGGGTTAGGGACGAGGCGGGTGAGATGGAACGAGGAGCGGAGAGGGTGAACGGGGTGTTTAAGGCATTTTATGAGAGGCTGTATAAGGCTCAGCCCCCGGAAGGGAAGGAGGGGATGATGCACTTCCTAGACCAGTTGGAATTCCCGAAGGTTGAGGAGCAGGAGAGGACAGGACTGGGAGCACAGATTGAGGTGGAGGAGGTGGTAAAAGGGATTGGAAGCATGCAGGCAGGGAAGGCCCCGGGACCGGATGGGTTCCCGGTGGAATTTTATAGGAAATACGTGGACCTGCTGGCCCCGCTTCTGACGAGAACCTTTAATGAGGCCAGGGAAAGGGGGACATTGCCCCCGACGATGTCGGAGGCGACGATATCGCTGCTCTTGAAAAGGGACAAAGACCCGCTGCAGTGCGGGTCTTACAGGCCTATTTCCCTCCTGAATGTAGATGCCAAGCTTTTGGCCAAGGTGATGGCGACGAGGATGGAGGATTGTGTCCCGGGGGTGGTTCACGAGGATCAAACGGGGTTTGTTAAGGGGAGACAATTGAACACTAACATACGGAGGCTGCTGGGTGTGATGATGATGCCCCCGCCGGAGGGGGAGGCGGAGATAGTGGTGGCGATGGATGCAGAGGAAGCATTTGATAGAGTGGAGTGGGATTACCTGTGGGAAGTGTTGAGGAGATTTGGATTTGGAGAGGGGTTTATTGGATGGGTTCAGCTTCTATACGGGGCCCCGGTGGCAAGTGTGACTACAAATAGGCAGAGATCTGACCACTTCCGTCTATACAGAGGGACAAGACAGGGATGTCCTCCGACCCCGTTACTGTTTGCGTTGGCAATTGAGCCACTGGCCATAGCGCTGAGGGGCTCCAGGAAGTGGAGGGGAGTACTTCATAGATTATCATAGATTATCATAGAATTTACAGTGCAGAAGGAGGCCATTCGGCCCATCGAGTCTGCACCGGCTCTTGGAAAGAGCACCCTACCCAAGGTCAACACCGCCACCCTATCCCCATAACCCAGTAACCCCACCCAACACTAAGGGCAATTTTGGACACTAAGGGCAATTTATCATGGCCAATCCACCTAACCAGCACATCTTTGGACTGTGGGAGGAAACCGGAGCACCCGGAGGAAACCCACGCACACACGGGGAGGATGTGCAGACTCCGCACAGACAGTGACCCAAGCTGGAATCGAACCTGGGACCCTGGAGCTGTGAAGCAATTGTGCTATCCACAAGGCTACCGTGCTGCCCCTTAGGGGAGGAGAAGAGCACCGGGTGTCACTATACGCGGATGATTTGTTGTTGTATGTCGCCGACCCAGTGGAGGGGATGCCCGAGATAATGCAGACACTCAGGGAGTTTGGGGAATTTTCAGGATATAAATTGAATATGGGGAAGAGTGAGCTGTTTGTGATGCACCCTGGGGAACAGGGCAGGGGAATAGATGACTTGCCGTTGAGGAGAGAACAAGGGATTTTCGGTACCTAGGGATCCAGAGGGCCAGGAACTGGGGAACCTTGCATAAGCTTAATTTAGTAAGATTGGTGGAGCAGATGGAAGAGGACTTTAGGAGATGGGACACGGTGCCCCTGTCACTGGCGGGTAGGGTGCAGGCGGTTAAAATGGTGGTCCTTCCGCGGTTTCTTTTTGTGTTCCAGTGCCTCCCTGTGATGATTACAAAGGCCTTTTCCAAGAAAGTGGATGAGAGCATTATGAGTTTTGTGTGGGCTGGGAAGACCCCAAGAGTGAAGAGGAGGTTACTGCAGCGTAGGATAGGGGGGGACTGGCACTGCCGAGTTTAAGTGACTATTATTGGGCCGCCAACATATCAATGGTATGCAAGTGGATGGGGGAAGGGGAGGGAGCGGCGTGGAAAAGACTAGAGATGGCGTCCTGTAGGGAAACCAGCCTAAAAGCATTAGCGACGGCGCCTTTACCGTTCTCCCCGAAGAAATACACCACAAGTCCAGTGGCGGTGGCAACGCTGAAAATTTAGGGGCAGTGGAGACGACATAAGGGAGTGAGGTCCCCGATAAGGAACAACCACAGGTTCGTCCTAGGGAAGATAGACGGGGGATTTAAAGCTTGGCAGAGAGCAGGGATTGTGAAATAGAAGGATTTGTTCCTAGGCGGGACGTTTGCGAGTCTGGGAGCACTGACAGAAAAATATGGGTTGCAACCGGGGAATGCATTTCGATATATGCAACTGAGGGCTTTTGCGAGGCAACAGGTGAGGGAATTTCGGCGGCTCCCGGCGCAAGAGATTCAGGACAGAGTGATTTCGGGGGCATGGGTGGGGGATGGTAGGGTGTCAGATATATACAGAGAAATGAGAGACGAGGGGGAGATGATGGTGGAGGAGCTGAAGGGAAAATGGGAAGAGGAGCTAGGGGAAGAGATTAAGGAGGGGCTGTGGGCAGATGCCTTAAGTAGGGTAAACTCTTCGTCCTCATGCGCCAGGCTCAGCCTGATACAATTCAAGGTTCTACATAGGGCGCACATGACTGGAGCAAGCTTAAGTAGATTTTTTGGAGTGGAGGATAGGTGCGGGAGATGCGCGGAAAGCCCAGCGAACCACACCCACATGTTTTGGTCATGCCCGGTACTGCTGGAGTCTGGGTGGGGGTGGCGAATGTGCTTTCAAGGGTGGTGGGGGTCCGGGTCGAGCCAGGCTGGGGGTTGGCGATATTTGGGGTTGCGGACGAGCCGGGAGTGCAGGAGGCGAGAGAGGCTGATGTTTTAGCCTTTGCGTCCCTTGTAGCCCGGCGAATGATATTACTTATGTGGAAAGAAGCTAAACCCCAGGCGTGGAGGCCTGGATAAACGACATGGCAGGGTTTATAAAATTGGAGCGGATAAAATACGCACTAAGAGGTTCGGCTCAAGGGTTCACCAGGCGGTGGCAACCGTTCCTCGACTATCTCGCAGAACGATAAGGGAAATGGGAAAGGTAGCAGCAGCAACCCAGGGGGGAGGGGGGGAGGGGGGAGAGGGGAGGGCCCATCCGGGCCCTCAGGGGTTTTGTACAGGTGTTTGTATATGAGTTATTTATATTGGTTTTTGTGACTTTATTATTTTGGATATTGGCTAGTTTTTATTTTTGTTGTTGGCAGTTGCCGTCTAGTTAATATATTATTTATTCTTAAAAAAAACCGGTCATCATCATTATTTATATTGTTTTAAAGTTGCAAAAGGGAAAAGTTTGAATAAAAAATATTTTTTAAAAAATCATGAAACTGGCACTGTGGCTGATGCGGGAGAGAGCGGTACAGAAAGTGTTCAGCATCGCCATAGTTTGCTGACAGTCGTGCCACTAGCCTGGGATGCTTCTGCCAGGGCCGGGAGAAGTAGCAGGGGAGGGGGGCAGGCGGTGGCCAGGAGGTAAGCTATAGTGTTGGGGTGGGCACGGAACACCATTGCCGCGGCCAGCAAGGCAGTCATGCAACTGCGCATGCTGCTAACTGCCCACTGTGAACTTAGGGCCACGGGTCATATGGGTTTCCACCCAGGGCATCTCCCTAGGTGCCCTCTGGCCCCAGCCCATCCATCAGCCGGATGGGTGTGCTCCAGTGCAGCCAGTGCCACCTTGTTGGCTGGGATGGTGTGTGTGGGGAGTGAAGTGTGTATATGCGGCTGCAGATTGTCAACTTCCCGAGTGTCAATCACGGTCCCGGCGAATCCCGCACCATTTTTCATTGGAATCGATTGTGTTCCACGTGGCGCTGGTGCTAGCCTGTCAATGGTGGCTGAATCGGTCCAGGTGCGGCGCAAGGTTTGCTGTCGTGGAACTCCACGACTCCTGCCCGTCGTCAACACTGAGTCTCAGAAACGGAGAATTCCGCCAAATAGCTTTTCATGTGGCCTCCCAAGAACCTGTCCTAAAGTCCTCATGATAATGTGTGAATGAACCAAAATAGTTTTGTAAGTGAGGCTTAATGCAAGAATAAAATGTTCAAGATGATTCATCCTGGCTATATAATCAAATGTATTTTTTTCTGCATTGCAGATAATTCGATGTTAAATCTAATATTTACTTCCATTATCACTTTGCAGCACTGGTTATGAACCTTAAAAGAATTATGCACTACAACACCACAGAGGTTGTTTTCTTTCTTGATGTTAGCTGTGTCCACACACATAACTAATGCAGGCATCGCAGTTGAATGCATGGTTGCTGTGCCCATTGAATAGTATGAGATATCAAGCATCAGTCTCCTCGTGATGGGAAAAACTCTCCTGATTATGTCATCGGGCGGAAGGGGCTGACATGAGATTCTTGACCTCTGGTGGTGGGGATGTCAACGAGGTTCATTACTGAGCTACTTGACACCCATTTAAAAACCACTCTCCCCCACCCTTGTCTCTGACCCCTTGCAGGCCTCCCTCTCCCATGATCCTCAACCCATGATCGCCATCTCACCTTCATGGACTTTTGGCCGAGGCTCCCATTATGATCCTGGATCTCTGGTGGATACATTGCCATCTCTGAGTGGCCAGAAGCTCTTGGCAAAGGAGGATTTCTGCCACTGTAGATTTAATCGTGGGGAAGGCTCAGCGGAGCTCACTTATGTGCCTGAAAGCCACTTGATTCCATTGGGTCCCCCCGACGAAACTGATAGGGATCCCTGCCAGTTCTCCGACCAGTGGGCAAGTCCCCTGTTGAACGATAAATCCAGGCCTATATTTATCCATAAAAAATGCAAGTTGCCAAACGTGAACCCATTACATCATTTATTTTCATCCCAGTTCTAAGGCTCACAAATCTGCACACTCTTCCTCTAACATCTACAACCAATATAGTGGCATAGTGCTTATGTTGCTGCACTAGTAACTCAGAGGTCTAGGCGAATCATACAATCCCACCACCGCAGCTGCTGAAGAATTTAAATTCTGTGAATTAAATAAATCGGAAATAAAAAGCTAGTGTCAGTAATGATAGCCATCAAATTGACTTCGGCTGACTGTGTAGAGTTTGCACTTTCTCTCAGTGTCTGTGTGGGTTTTCTCCAGGTGCACTGGTTTCCTCCCACAGTCCAAATATGTGCAGGTTAGGTGGACTGAACATGCTAATTTGCCCCTAATTGCCCCTAATCCCAAAGGTTAGGTGCGGTTATGGGGATAGGGCAAGGGATTCAGCCTTGGTAGGGTGTTCTTCAGGAGAGTCGGTGCTCACTCAATGGGCCGAATGGCCTCCTTCTGCACAGTAGGGATTCTTTGCTTCTTTGTGGAAGGAGTTCGGTTATTCTTCTTCTGTGGCATATAAATGACTCAGAGTACAGAACTGTGATTGACTGTGCCCATTGAAATAGCCTATGCTGTATTGGGATTGTCAATAAATGGTGGCCTTGCCAGCGATCACAGCACCCCAGAAATGAATTTAAAAAGTCATGAATTAAGGCAGTAAAAAAGTAATGACACCGATCATTGCTGAAACATTTAGTTGCAAAATTCTACAATGCTATTAAAGGGCTTCTGACTGATTTATCAAATCCATTGTCACATTTGCACACAGTATATTGTAAACATTGATACATTGACAGTACAAGAACTTATTCTTTGCTTGTTATTCCAGGTTTACTGCATTTGCTCAAACTGTTTATCTATATTAATACGCTGGAAAGGAGCATCATTTTTTTTCACTGAACAATTTTATATCTCAGAATAAAAATTACTGTACCGTCAAACTACCTACAACATGGATTATTGGAGCATTGTGGAATTTCATGCAACGGTATTGCAATATTTCAAATCAAATACTTTATGGCATTATGCACTTCAAATAGTGCATGTCATTATACAATGGATGCTCAAAATTAGTCTTCTGGTATTGAACTCCATTGCTTATAACTACAGCAATAAAATAATAAATGTGATTGTCTATAGAAATGCTATTGTTGCATAGCAAATATAAGAAATAAATTGGTTATTAATTATTTAAAATGATAGCAGCTGTAAACAATTGTTATATTATGAGGTCCTGTTGTGTGAACGTGATGGGCCCTCATTAACAATAAAGCATAATGCTGCAATAATATAATTCAAACAAGTTCAGAGACAATGAAATAATGCAAACCATATATTGCATAAAAATGACAATAAATGGGAAATGTTTGTGTTCCTTTATTACTGCAAAATAATAGTGTTACAAACACCGCCGTAAGTGAGCATGCATGAAGCATTTACATTTTTATTGAGGCTGAGGGCTGTTTGATACCAATGGGCTGTGAATTCCATAAATTGGCAGATTTTTTCAACTAGCCTGACGTGCATTAGGAATCATTGCCATGTTTAAGAGGCTCCGATTCAGAACACTGAAAAACCTTCACAAGCTTGTAAGTTTTGTGTTTATCAAATATTGTGCAGGGGTATGTCAGGTATTCAGTCTCAGGTACAATGGAACAAGAGGTGGAAGAATCATCATGCCTCAGGGTCTTTCTGAGCTTTAGATCAAGCCGTTGCTTTCCAAAGCATGGAAATGGTCCCTTTTGTACCAAATATGTCTACAGCTTAGCTTTCTAGGCTATTCACAAGGTACAGGGAAAAGCCTGAGTAACATCCACAGATTCTTGCAGTGAAATTGACTGGCCATTTGACCTGGATAACGGCAGGACTGTTCAGCTATCAAATTTGCTACTGACCATCAAATTGATTCAGCACTTGCGTTTGCAGCTAAGTCAACTTTGAGTTACCTCAACTCCGTAGCTACCACAGTTAGCTCCCCACAAAGTGAATTGTCACTCATTTATTATTGGAAAAGTGGCAAGCATGGGTTTCACTCGATTCCACGTCAAGACGTCAGTGATCAGCATTCCGGCATTGTCAGCAGTATGAGCAGAATTTACGCCCCCCCTAGTGGTGGGTTTGGATGCGGGCGTGCAACGTTGAACTGGGCAGGAGGCTGCTAGGTGGGGATCCTTCTGCCTTCCAACCTGGCTTAATTCTGTATCGGGAAGATGCATAGGCGGCCTTTCCGCCTGGATGCTAATTGAGACCCATTACTGGGCAATTAATGTCCTCCTCATCCTATTACAGGGGAAGTCCACAGAGTAAACCAGGGGTTTCTGCTGAAAGCCTCCACCTTCCCCCTGACTCCAGCCCCTTCTGCCATGACCCTCACCCCGTAACCCACATTTCGTACTCGCTTACCTTTGGCATCAAGTCCCTCATTGATCCTGGGCCTCTTGTGGGTGCATTGCTGCATCTGCCACCGCTCCCACTGTTGCTGTGTGCAATGGAAGTCACAGCCAGGTGTGACACCCTAATGCCACCCAATCTCATCATGGAGGCCAGGGCAGAGGTGGCATCTGAGGCCAGTGGACATGACATGGTCTGCCGCATGTGAATCCAATGCCAGAAAACGTTCAATGATCTGCGTTTGGCAAGGGTGAGTTCTGAGTTTAGTTGGCATTCTCCAGTGTAGAGAACTGAGGAAGTGTGCCGGCTCTCAGTTGCACTAATGGGTGTAGGAATCAGGGAGCCTCAGAACACGCCTTAGCCCGTGCATCTCACGGCTAGAGAGATCTGAAGCCCTGGATCCATCAAAGAGTCAGGAGTGCAAAGGGGTTGGGAGTATCCACGTGGTTCGCAGGGAACAGCATGGTATGGTGCTAGAGATGGAGGATTGAGCATTGAATGGAGCTTTGCACTTACAGGAGAAATGTGGATATTTTAATAAATGTATTCTATTTCAAATATATTCAAAATACAAAAACCTGAATAATCTGGGAAACATTCACCCTCAACTCACAATTTTAAGTCTGAACAAGTTTTCCCCCTTTTTCACCCCCTTCTACACACCCCCACGACAAAACATTTCTCAACATGGTCATGGACAATCCTCACTATGCCTCAAAGCCCTCCGCTGAACCCCTCAATTCAAACTTAGTCGTTCAGGTCCCCTAGTCAGGCCGCCACCCCAAGAATATAATTTTTTTAGCTCTTTGAGCACCAGGTAAACAGAGTATCTCTATTTAAATAGTAAACTGTTTTTCTATTATTCCTGCCAAAGTGGAAGAGTTCACATGTTTCCACCTTATATTCCGCTTGTCAGGTTTTCTGCCCACTCACTTCACCTATCTAAATCTCTTTTGTGTCCTCCTCTCCTTGAGCTGCTTCTGTAATCTGCTGATCAGAGGGCAGGACAAAATAGCAGACATTGAGATGCTCACCTGGACCGGCATCTGAAGTATCCAGACCACACTGAGGCAGTCACAACTGAGTTGGGCCGGTCATATAACCAGAATGACTGACACCTGCTTACCAAGGAAAATTTCTGTGGCGTGCTTGAGCCTGAGGTACGTTTGACGGCAGTCAAAGGAAGCTCTACAAGGGCACTTCGAAGTCTTCACTTCGGAGGTTTGATATCAAGTTTGAGTCCTGGAAGAAGCTCGCACAGGATCAATGCACCTGGTGGAACTAAATAAAAAATAGCACAGCCCCCGTCACAAATAAGCACACGTCAGAGGCAGAGAGAAAATGCAAGGATAAAATTCCTGAGGTAGCAACTCATCTAAAATTCAAGCTTTGACAAAGGTGTGACATTATACAAATGTACAGCATGTGAAGAGTTAATGTTATATTAAGTCTAGCCACTACTGGGAGCTAAGGGACAGTACTATATATTGCACTGGTTCTTGGACTTCTGGGGGAGAGTGGATTAGAGCTGAAGAAGACAAGATTAGAAGTGTATTCCAGAGCTAGTTAAGATATTATAGTCATAGTTAGTTGATAAAGATAGTGTTAGTGAGAGTAGTTTAATTCTTATATATATGTTGACTATTTGGAAGAAGTGTCAAACTCTAATTTTGTAGTGTAAATAAAATTAGTTTAGTCCTTAAAAGGAGCTTCAAGTGTCTTTGTGATCACTCGGCCTTCCACCCTGGAAACCCCTCACAAAGGTCACCAAAGGGTCATCCAGACTCGAAACGTTAGCTCCCTTTTCTCTCCACAGATGCTGTCAGACCTGCTGAGATTGTCCAATATTTTCTGTTTTTGATCCAAATCTCAGTTATCTGTGGTTCCCAAGCTTTATTTGCAGCTGAACCTTCTGGGCGAATTTTGGCCTCAGCAGTTATCGAAGTACAACTGGAAGCCTACCAAACAGTCCAGGTGAGGAACACAGTCATCTTCATCTCAAAAGATCAGCAAGAAGTAATACATTATCCTGAATTCCATGAGCCCTAATATTATGTAATCTAACTGAATGTTTAAAAAAAAAAATCCAAATTCAAAACAACCACTCGCTCTCCCATATCTACTTACTTGTCGTTCCATATGAAAGCTTAATCAGATTGGCCCACCTTGACTTCCCTTTCATAAGTTTATATTGACTCTACCCAATCACGATCCTAAAATTGTGGGCGGGATTCTCCGATCCTGGGGCCAAGTGTTGACGCCGTCGTAAACGCCGGAGCGTTTTACGACAAAGTCATCTGGCCCCCTAGGAGCAGCGATCCTGCATCGCACAGGGGGCCAGCATGGCACTGGAGCACCCCATGCAGCTCCCGCTGCCAATACGGGCCCCAGCACGGCCGGCGGAAGTTCTCGCATGCACGTGGGATACCTTCTCTGCTCAGGCCCCCGGGCAACACGATGGAGCCCTACAGGGGCCCGGTGCGGAGGAACATAGCCCCCCCCCCGGGATAAGCCTGCCCGCCGATCGGTAGCCCCCCCCCAGAGTTCGATCCCCTCCTCCCCCACACCAGGAAGGCCCCCACAGCATGAACGACGAGGTCCCGCCGGGTAGGACCACACGCGAACGGCGCCAGCAAGACTCGGCCGAACTCAGCGGGCATTCGGCCCATCGAGCACAGTGAATTGCTGGGGGCACATTTAGCGGCCCCAGACCGGCGGCGCGCCGACCGCGCCGGCGCCATTGGTGCCGATTCTCCGGTCGCCATAGATTCATCGGAGCGGCGTCGCGTGATTCGCATCCCCCCCCCCCGCTGATTCTCAGACCCGGCGCGGCGTCGGAGAATCCAGCCCTATGTTTAGACTTTTCCCTACTACCGATGTTTGGTGAACTGGCCAATCATTTCCGATTTTCTTCCTTCCTCTTTTCTTGATTAGCGGAGTTCCATTTGCTGTCTTCCAATCGCAAGGATATTTCTATCATCTCAGGAATTCTGGAAGATATAAACTGAAGCATCTCCTTGAATAATTGGCAGTGAACAGTCCAAAAGTTTCTTGCGAGACAGAAACACAAATCCATTCATGAAATAGGAAACTTGATCTCAGGTTTTGCACACCATGTGGCTTGTGGCAAAAGAAATGTCAAACATTTGAGAGGAATTCTTCTAGTGCATAATGGAAAGTCGTTGATGTAGATCGAAAGCAAATACATGTCCGATGAAGAAAGACAAAATTTGACTGGTCCCCAGATCCTCTCCCCCAGGCACCCGCATGTAATATTACCTGGATCGGTCGCTTATCACCTCTGGTCACTGAAACGTCCCCGCTGCTGGGGCTCAACTCCTGGGTGTTTGGATGTTGGCCGCTGTGTCCATGGTATTGCTTCCTGCAGTGTTCAGGCACAGTGTCCAGGCATCACGGCCTGATTGGGATGCTAGGCAATAACTCCCACATGCTACATGGCCCACCCACCCACGAGAATCCACTTGGGACATGTGAAGTGCTCACTTAACTATGATTGCCAATTCCCCATTAGCAATAACCTTCAGCCGCGCAGGCAGAGACCTCCGCGGTCAGTGGGAGTTATGGGCGGTCAGTGGGGCAGGCAGGCTTGGGCTGCCCCTGGAACAGGAACACATGATCTAGGGAGTGGCATGGTGGACCTGTGGGTGCTGAGATCCCATCTACTCCCCGCATCCCCACCAGGCCGTGGGTGAGCAACATGTACCCTTCCCCGGCTCCACACTTCGCATCACTGATGGGGGACCACTCGAACAATAGAAGTGGGGTCACTGAATAATCTTTAAGCTAGAGGTAGAAAGATTCTTGTTAGGTAAGAGAATCAAAGTTTATTGGCAATAGGTGGGAATGTGGAATTAGCCATGACCTCTACTTGTTCCCTTTAGGTTAATAGGAAAGTGTAATAAACCCAGAGAACTATGGATGACCAAAGATATTCAGGATACAATGAAAAGGAAGTGAGAGGTTTTTGACAAGTGTTGCCTTTTTTACCTGCTATAAATATGGCAATCAATAAGGTTGCCCTGCTTTCTTTATATTGCTCAGAGTCGCCAGGCAAATGATACCACCACAAGGTTCAACCGGATATCGATCAAAGAGCCAAACACCAGTTAGTTAGTGCAAGATCAAGGGTACTTTATTTACACACAAGATTAATCATGCAACATAAACACTACTGGTTACACTTCACCTATCAACTATGACAACCTGTACTGAACTTCAGGCACCCTGCTTAGGTCAGAGAAACAGTGGCCTTTGTTTGAATCTGGATCTACTGGGTCTGGAGAAGTAACTGCTGCTCAGCTGGGCTCATCCGTCTGGTAGCGGGCGTTGAACTTGAACTTGCTTCTGGTGGTGCTGCACTTGGAGGTGGACGTTGCCGGAGCACCAGGTCCAAGAGAGATCAAACACATGGTGGTCTCTCTCTTTATCCTTGGGGAGTGTCGCGCTCTTTTGGGCGGTCCTTCGGTTTGGACCCCATTAATTGTGTAGTTCTTGATCACTGTATTCGATTTGAGTCAAAAAAGGGGCGGGTGCCTTGATGGCTGGGCGTGTCCTAAGTGGTTATTGACTCTGTTGTTGATGCTTCCTGAGTAAAGGGAGTGGCGCCGAAATGTCTGGGATTGTATCGGTTACTCAAGTATCAGTCTTTTGTCTTACAGAGATGGGCCATCAAAATGCTAATCGGCTGGGGTTTTGATACTGTCTGGATTCTTCGCTCACAAATATACATTCAGGCTCTGAGCCTGCCTGAACCTTACATTGTCCATATTTCCCGTTATGCTTTGCGACCGTCCATGTTTCTTATTGTAAGTGGCCATCCCAGGTGTCTACACAAGTATAAGGGGAGCAAGTCTGCAGAGGCATTAGTGGAGTGTAGAAAGTGCAGGATGGAGCTTAAGAAATCAACTAAGAGAGCAAAGAGGGGATATGAGAAAGCTCTGGCTGGTAAAAGTAAGGAAAATCCCAAGATATTCTGTAAGTATTTTAATAGGAAGAGGATAACTAGGGAAAGAGTAGGGCCCATTAAGGACCAAGGGGGAAATCGGCAGGTGGAGCCAGAGGAGATTGGTAGGGTGTTGAGCGAATATTTCACATCTGTCTTCACCCAAGAATTTGAGGAGATAGTCACAGAACTTGGGGAGAGAGATTGTGAGGTTGTTGAGCAAATTGTCATAGGACGTGACAAGCTATTGGAGGTATTGGTGGATTTCAAAGTGGACAAATCTCAAGGTCCGGATGAATTGTGTCCCAGGCTGCTGTGGGGGGTTGAGGGAGGAGTTTGCCGGGAATCTGACCCAAATTTTTAATTCCTCTCGGGCCACGGGGGAGGTGCCAAAGGACAGGAGGACAGCTAATATGGTCCCACTATTCAAGAAAGGTTGTAGAGTCAAGCCAGGGAACTACAGACCAGTGACTCTCATGCCAGTGCTTGGGAAACTAGTGGAGAAGGTTCTGAAGGAGAGAATCTATTTCCACTTGGAGAGGCAAGGTTTCATCAGGAATAGTTAGCATGGCTTTGTCAGAGGGAGGTCATAACAAGTTTGATTGCATTTTTTGAGCATGTAACCTAGTGTGTAGATCAGGGTAGTTCAGTTGACGTAGTTCACATGGAGTTCAGCAAAGCCTTTGACAAGATACCACATGGGAGATTTAGTAAGAAGGCAAATGCACATGGGATACAAGGTGATTTGCTCAGGTGGATTCATAATTGGCTTAGCTGTAGGAGACCGAGGGTGAAGATAGATGGCTGCTTTAGTGTCTGGAAGCCAGAGCCCCCTGTGCAGGGCCCCCTATAGTGTGTCATTTATATCAATAACTTAGATGACTATGTGTGGGGTAGGATCAGTAAATTTGCAGATGACACAAAGATTGGCCGGGTGGTTAACAGTGAGGTTGAGTGTCTTGGGTTACAGGAAGATATAGACAGGATGGTCAAATGGGTGTATAAGTGGCAGATGGAATTTAACCCTGAACAGTGTGAGATGCTACACTTTGGAAAGAGTAATTTGACGAGGAAGTATACTATGAAGGGTCTGACACTTGAAAGTTCCGAAGAACAAAGGGACCTTGACGTGTTTCTCCATTGATCTCTGAAGGCAGAAGGACATGTGGTGAAAAAAGCATATGAAACACTCGTTTTTATGAATTGGGGCATAGATGACAAAAGCAGGACGGTCATAATGGAGCTGTATAGAACTCTGGTGAG
The DNA here is from genome assembly GCF_047496885.1 of Scyliorhinus torazame. Classification (NCBI taxonomy): domain Eukaryota; kingdom Metazoa; phylum Chordata; class Chondrichthyes; order Carcharhiniformes; family Scyliorhinidae; genus Scyliorhinus; species Scyliorhinus torazame. Next base: position 306,232,039 of record NC_092708.1, read on the forward strand.
GCCACAGCTGGAGTACTGTGTGCAATTCTGAGTGCCACGTTATAGGAAGGATGTAATTACACTGGAGGGGATACAGAGAAGATTCACCAGAATGTTGCCTAGGAAGGAACATTTAAGTTCTAAAGAGAGATTGGATAGGCATGGGTTGTTTTCTCTGGAGCAGAGAAGACTGAGGGGCAACGTGATTGAGGTGTACAAGATTATGAGGGGCAAGGACAGGATGGATAGGGAGCAGCTTTTCTCCTTAGTTGAAGGGTCAGTTACAAGGGGACACAAGTTCAAAGTGAGGGGTGGGAGACTTAGGGGGGATTCGAGGAAAAACTTTTACCCAGAGAGTGGTGACGGTCTGGGATACACTGCTTGGGAGGTTGGTAGAGGCGGATTGTCTCTGGATGAGTACTTGGCATGCCATAACATTCAAGGCTATAGGCCAAGTGCAGGCATTAGGAATTAGTGGGCAGGTCAGGGCCTTTCTTGCGTCGGTGCAGGGGCGTCATTCTCCGCCGGCGGGAGTCTCCGTTTTGCCGGCGCCCGGGGGTTTCCCGACGGCGTGGGGCTGCCCCACAATGGGAAACCCCATTGACCGGCCGGTGTTACGGAGACTCCCGCCGGCCGGTCGGGGCAGAAATGTGGCGGGGCGGGTAGGAGAATTTCGCCCCAGACTTTGATGGGTCGAAGGGCCTCTTCTGCACTGTAGTATTCTGTGATTCTGTGACCATAATGCAGAGGAGCAGGCTCAAGGGGCTGAATGGACGGCTTCTGCTCCTATTTCATATGTTCGTATGCTCTTCTTGTGGTTTCTTACTGCTTTTGATAAGCACGCTTTCGAAGTAGGCTGTACTGTTGCTGTTGGGGCTTCCATGTAGGCCAGACCGGTTAAAAGGGCAGCTTTCCTTCTCTGAAGGACATTAGTGAGCTAGATGGGTTTTGATAACAATCCAGTATTTTCACGAACACTTGATTTTTATTCCAGATTTGCATAATTAACTGAATTTAAATTCCCTGTCACGCTGGGATTTTATCTCATGGCCTAAATTTAACCACAGGTTTTGGAACACCGATTTTGGTGCATTTGCTGACAGCAGGACCAACTTGGTGATTTTACTCCTCCTCATTGGCCTGCTCCTCCGATTAAGGACAGCAAGCAGGTTCTTGATGCTGCTCATCCCGTCAGAGGACCAACATCTCTGAAACCTCAGCGGCCCACCGGAAGAGGTGGGCACTGCTGAGGAAGTCAGGAGACCTCAGGCGCACCTCAAAGATAAGTAAAATTAAAATTTAGGCGAATAAGTACGCTGGGTCTTGTGGGATGGAGGGGAAATCCTTCCGGGGGGTACTGGTTGCAGCCCCATGTCTCTGAATCATTAGTCCAGGCTTTCACATTACTAGTCCAGTAATGTAACCACAATGTAATATACACACACTGTTGTAAATGCTGTATTAAATATCTCTGATTTAATTTTCAGATGCTTTCACAATTTTCACCTTGATTATCCCAGATTAATCCTTAGATTGCCAACATCTACAGGGAATTCTGTGCTCCCTGGGAATGCCATGTTTGGGAATCTCCATCCCGCCAGCCCAGTTTTCTCGCACGACACCTTCGCCGGCAGCGGGATTTTCCATTTCCGCAGCTGGCCAATGGGGTGTCCCATTGAGACCACACCATGCCTTCGGGAAACCTGCTTTCGGTGAACCGGAGTATCCTGTTGACGGAGAATCCCGCAGCACATTTTTACAATTTTATCACACCCCATGAATTCAAGGAATCTTATGATACCACTGTTTTAGTACTCCTGAGGCTATTGGAAGCTTATTACTGGAGTACTCATTTTTTTTGAAAATCCAAAATACATTTTGCCTTGTGAAACTATTGTTTTATTCCATCTCCCTTGCATTCTCTTTTGTTTCTCTTTCCTTTCTGTATTCTGTCTTTTCATCTGCACAATTACTGTGCTTTATTGTCCAGCACCTCCAGGGATCTCTTCTTCATTCATACACTTAGAACAAACCCATCTCAAAATCCCATTGGGCAAAATAACTCATTGGCAACCATATGAAGTGGATGTTGAAATAGGGCAGCACATTCACATAACTGAGCGCGGATATGTGTTGTGGGAGTTAATAAACACCTTTTCATTTCTTCTGTTCAGACTCGCAGAACTACAGCCAGCACCAGCCTTAATGACCTGCTTCGAATAGTCTATAAAGTGCACTCACTGAAGGGGGTAAAAACATTACCGAGAGAGTGAAGCAACATTATTTTATTATTTAGTTCGCCTTACTTACATCATGAGGGAAATTATTGTGAGAGTAAGAGTTTGAGGCTAGTATTGATAATAATTAGTGTTTTAATAATTTCTTAAATTATCTTCTTTTTATTTTGCAATTTATTCTTTATAACCCAAAAACCTTCTGAGTAAATCATCTACTTAACAGCAGATCCTGGATACTTTAAAAAAAAAATATCGAGGAACAACCATTTTAAGTCTGTGAATGCTGAATTGGTGCCTGCAGGTTCCTAAGCAACAGGCCATCCTTCCAAGGTTGTACAGTCACTGATGATTGAGTGGATTTTGATGCAGAGCAACTTCAAATCTACATTAAAAAATAGCACATTATCGTACTTCAGAACATATGAGTGGAATAATGACGTAAATTTACTTATCTACGTTAAAAATGCAAATGTCCCAGAGCCTTCTCTCTGCTTTGCAAGATGGCTGACTGGTGGTGATTTGACCTGAAGGTCACCACACTTCAGGCAAGGGCAAGGTTGAGAAGATGGGGCCTTCATGAAACCCCCCAGCTGGGATGGGAATTGAACCCGCGCTGCTGATGCTGTTCCGCAGCACAAACCAGCTGCCCAGTCAACTGAGCTAACCGACCCCCACTCATCTACGTTCCCAGTGAACAATTACCATCTGCATTTTTGAGAGCCGTATGATCTTTCTTTTTCACATTTTCCCCCAAATTTGCAACCACCAACAATAAACAATAAGCAGTACTGAATATATTGTCAATCCCCATTTCAATAACAACGATCCCATCCTCCCACCAAACCCCCAAACATTAGCCCGCATGTTAACATAAACAAGTGACAAAAAGGAATCAGGAATCACCCATAGTCACCATTGACACACACAGCCCCCCTCCCCCAACCCACCCAACACCCCCCTCCCAACTAATGTTCGATGTTATCCAGTTCTTGTCCGCATGGCTGATGTCTCCCTGCTACGGCACAACAGACGGGCACTGTGAAGAGTTCCACGCCCGCTACCTGACCGAAGTGCATAATGAATAACGCTCAAGAATTGTAGACCCCCTCCATTCTTCCCGTCAGTTCAAACTTAACCTTCTCAAGAGTCAAGAATTCCAACAGGTCCCCCCGCCACGCCAGGGCACAGGGTGGAGAGGTTGTTCTCCATCCCTTCGGGCAATCAATGAGGCGAAGGCTACAACATCTGCCTCTGCACCTGTTTCCAACCCCGGCTGGTCCGACACCCGAATATGGCCTCCCGAGGGCCCGGGTCCAGTTTCACGTGCACCACTTTAGAGATTACCCTAAAAATCTCCTTCCAGTAATCGTCCAGCTTTGGACAGGACCAAAACATATAAACGTGATTTGTGGGGCACCCCCCGCAATGTTCACACACATCTTCCCCCCCTTCGAAGAGCTGGTTCATCCTCGCCCTTGTGAGGTGTGCTGTGTATACCACCTTCAGCTGTATCAGCCCCAACCTCGCGCATGGGGTGGAGGCATTCACTCTCCGGAGCACCTCACACCAGAACCCCTCCTCCATACCCTCTCCCAACTCTTCCTCCCACTTTGCTTTGATCCCTTCCAGTGGTGCTTTCTCCTCTTCCAAAATAGCCCTGTAAACTGCCGACACTACCCCCTTCTCCAGTCCTCCTGTCGTCAGCACCTCCTCCAGCAATGTGGAGGCGGGCTCCACTGGGAAGCTCTGTATCTCTTTTTTGGCAAAATGTCGAACCTGCATGGATCTGAACATTTCCCCCTGCTCCAGCCATACTAGGCTTCCAGCTCCTTCAATCCTGTAAACCGACCCTCAAGAAACAAATATTTTAGTGTCTTAATCACCTTCTCCTCCTATTTCCGAAAATTTCCGTCCCACTTCCCTGGCTCAAATCTGTGGTTCCTCCGAATCGGCATTTCCCTTGACACTGCCCCCAACCCGAAGTGTTGGCGAAACTGTCTCCAAATTCTCAATGAAACTATAATTACCGGATTCTCTGAGTATTTCCCCAGGGCCATTGGGGGCAATGCTGTTGCTAGCGCCTTCAATCCCGACCCTCTGCACAAACTCGCCTCCATTCTGACCAACTGGGAATCAACCCCTCTGACCCAACTCCGCACCTTCTCCACATTCGCCGCCCAGTAATAATACATCAGATTCGGAAGACCCAAATACCCTGCCTGCCTTGGAAAATAAACAGAAATCGCGGCAACACGTTCATTTTAACCGCCTGTACCCGACCCGCCAGTGACAGAGGGAGACCATCCCACCTTGCCCGATCAGCTTTCACTCTCCCCACCAAACTAGAAATGTTGTACCTACGGAGCACCCCCCCCCCCCACGCCCTACTCCCGGGCAACCTGCACCCTCAGGTATCCAAAGTGAGTCCCTGCCCTATGGAATGGCAGACCCCCCCCCCCCCCCACCCCTGCCCCCATCCCCGGCCGGGACACCACAAAATACTCACTCTTGTCTAGATTTAATTTGTACCCCGAGAAAGAGCCAAACACCCGGAACAGCTCCAATATTGTCCCGAGTGACACACTCGGTTCCGACAGGTATAACAACAAGTCATCGGCATATAAGGACACCCTATGCTCTATTTACTCCCGCACTATCCCTTTCCATACCCCCAAACTTCTTAATGCGATGGCCAACGGCTCAATAGCGAGTGCAAACAGCAGGGGGGGCCATAGGATCCCTGCCTAGTCCCACGGTGGAGAGAAAAGTATCTCGAGCTGATTTGGAAGGACACTCGCCCTCGGCTCCTTATATGGTAGCTTTACTCAGCCCACAAATCTTGGTCCAATCCCAAACTGCTCCAGAACTGTCATCAAGTACCCCTATTCCACCCGGTCAAACGCTTTCTCGGTGTCCAATGCCACAACCACCTCTGTTTCCTTCCCTTCCGCCGGTGCCATAATCATGTTCAATACCCTTCTAACGTTTGAAAAGAGCTGCCTCCCTCTCACGAACCCCGTCTGATCTTCACCTATCACCTTGGGAAGGCACTCCTCCAGCCTACCTGCCAGTACCTTCGCCAATACTTTTACGTCCACGTTTAAAAGTGATATGGGCCTATACGACCCACACTCCGTCGGATCCTTATGTTTTTTAAGCAACAGGGAAATTGATGCCTGCCCCAAAGTTTGTGGTAACACCCCCTTCCCTCTCGCCTCCTCAAACATCCCCACCATCAGGGGTGCCAGCTTATCCTTGAATTTTTTATAATATTCCACCGGAAACCCATCCGGCCCTGCCACCTTCCCCGACTGCATCCTCCCAATCGCATCCTTTATCTCCTGCTCCACTATCGTTCCTTCTAATGTAGCCCTGTCCTCCTCCCCTAACCTCGGGTACTCTAGCCCATCTAGAAATTCCTGCATCTCCCGGTCTCCTCCAGGTGACTCTGACCTGTACAAACTCCCATAGAATTCCTCAAAGACCTTGTTAATCAGATCCGGAGCCACCATCAACTTCCCTGCCCTATCCCTCACCTGAACAATTTCCCTTGCCGCCGCCTCCAACCGAAGCTGACCCGCTAACATACCCGCCTTCTCTCCATGTTCGTAAACTGCACCACTTGCTCGCCTCAGTTAGCACATCGCCTTTCTGGGAGATAGTCGGTCAAAGATCGCTTGCAGTTCCTTCCTCTTTTCCAACTTCGCTGGGTCCCCATCTTCTGCATAACTCCGATCTACCGCCAGCATCTCATCTATTACCCTCTACCGCTCCAACCTCTCCTCTTTGTCCACCCTAGCCTTAAACGAGATCACTTCACCCCTCACCACTGCCTTTAGAGCTTCCCAGACAACTGCCTTCGACACCTCACCCGTACAGTTGAAACCTACAAATTCCTCAATATCTTTTTCAATTTTGTCACAGAACCCTTGGCCCCCCAACAGTCCCACATCTAACTTCCACCCCGGCCTCTGTACTACCCCCTTCTCCAGTACCATATCCACCCAATGCGGAGCATGATCTGATACTGCAATTGCCGAGTACTCTGACCACTTAACCCCAGCCAGCAAAGCCTTCCCCACCATATAAAAGTTGATCCGCGAGTATACCTTATGGACTGCTGAGAAAAATGAGTACTCCCACTCCCTCGAATGCAGAAACCTCCAAGGATCCACCCCTCCCATTTCCACCATTAGCCCAGCCAATGCCTTCCTTCGCCCCCATTGATGGGACCAGCGAGCGTGGCCGTTGATGTGTTGGGCAGGTAGGTTCGATGTGGACTGCACTTGATGCAGAGAAGCTAGAAACAGGGGCGAAATTCTCCCCCAACGGCGGGATGTCCGCCGACTGGCGCCAAAGATGGCGCCAATCAGACGGGCATCGCGCCGGCCCAAAGGTGCGGAATGCTCCGCATCTTTGGCGGCCTAGCCCCAACATTGAGGGGCTAGGCCGACGCCGGAGGGATTTCTGCCCCGCCAGCTGGCGGAAATGGCGTTTGTTGCCCCGCCAGCTGGCGCGGAAATGCGGCGCATGCGTAGGAGCGTCAGCGGCCGCTGTCAGTTTCCTGGCGCATGCGCGGGAGCGTCAGCGGCCGCTGTCAGTTTCCCGCGCATGCGCAGTGGGGAGAGTTTCTTCCGCCTCCGCCATGGTGGAGGCCGTAGAGTAGGCGGAAGGGAAAGAGTGCCCCCACGGCACAGGCCTGCCCGCGGATCGGTGGGCCCCGATCGCGGGCCAGGCCACCGTGGGGGCACCCCCCGGGGTCAGATCACCCCCCGCCCCCCCCCCAGGACCCCGGAGCCCGCCCACGCCGCCTGGTCCCGCCGGTAAATACCAGGTTTGATTTACGTCGGCGGGACAGGCAATTCCTGGGCGGGTCTTCGGCCCATCCGGGCCGGAGAATCCAGCGGGGGGTCCCGCCAACCGGCGCGGCCCGATTCCCGCCCCCGCCCAATCTCCGGTGCCGGAGACTTCGGCGGGGCGGGGGCGGGATTCACGGCGGCCAACGGCCATTCTCCGACCCGGCGGGGGGGGTCGGAGAATGACGCCCCAGACGTCTAACACTGGAGAAGATCCAACACTGTTTTATTCAACGATAGAACTGGGGCGACATTCTCCGACCCCCCCCCCGCCGGGTCGGAGAATCGCCGGGGGCTGGCGTGAATCCCGCCCCCGCCGGTTGCCGAAGTCTCCGGCACCGGAGATTCGGCGGGGGCGGGAATCGCGCCGCGCCGGTTGGCGGGCCCCCCCGCTCGATTCTCCGGCCCGGATGGGTCGAAGTCCCGCTGCTAAAATGCCTGTCCCGCCTGTGTAAATTGAACCACCTACCTTACCGGCGGGACAAGACGGCGCGGGTGGGCTCCGGGGTCCTGGGGGGGGCGTGGGGCGATCTGGCCCCGGGGGTGCCCCTACGGTGGCCTGGCCCGCGATTGGGGCCCACCGATCCGCGGGTGGGCCTGTGCCGTGGGGGCACTCTTTCCCTTCCGCCTCCGCCACGGTCTCCACCATGGCAGTGGCGGAAGAGACTTCCTCCACTGTGCATGTGCGGGAAACTGTCAGCGGCCGCTGACGCTCCCGCGCATGCGCCGCCCGGAGATGTCATTTCCGCGCCAGCTGGCGGGGCACCAAAGGCCTTTTCCGCCAGCTGGCGGGGTGGAAATTCCTCCGGCGCGGGCCTAGCCCCTCAATGTTGGGGCTCGGCCCCCAAAGGTGCGGAGCATTCCGCACCTTTGGGGTGCGCGGTGCCCGTCTGATTTGCGCCGTTATAGCGGCCAGTCGGCGGACATCGCGCCGTTTCCGGAGAATTTCGCCCCTGATATACATATTCAGCTGTGGGTCGTCACTATACTGAACTGACTGGAGACCTTGTTGTAAGTAGCCTGACCAGACTTACTGGCTACCGCATGGTGTTTGCACATGCTAGCTCGTGGACTCTGACTGTCTCAGTGGCTAGGTCCCGAGAGAGCGGGAAACCTAGTGCCCTCTGGCTTTATAGTGGTAGTGTCCTGTCTGGTGATTGGCTGCACTGTGTTGTGTGCTTGCAGGTCATCCTGTGTGTCAATCACTGCCTGTCTGCATCTCATTATATACATGAGTGGATATTATGACATCTCTCCTTTTTTTTTAGATAAATAAATACTAAGATGTACGTGCGAATATCTATATATATATGCCTGGCTAAATACAGAAGGTGTCTAAATGAACGTATATACATAGGAAGGTGTTGATAGTGCAGATACATGGCAAATGAAACAATATTTACAGAGGTTAAATCGATGAAGTCACAAAATGTACAAAATTTCAGTCTACAGATTCAGTCTTTGTGGTGTGCGACGAATTCTTGTCGATCACCGTAGAGGTGGATCAGGAGTCGTCTGCACGTGGATAGGCGGGATCGCTGCCATTGCGGTGGTCGCATGGGCCGGCAGGATTGCTGGTAGATCGGTGGCCTCGTGGCAGGGTATGTCCGGAGGAAGCATCGTAGGCGGTGGGGCACTTTGGTCAGGTAGCGGGCGTGGAATGCTTCGCAGTGCCCGTCTGTTGCGCTGTAGCAGGGAGCCATCAGCCATGCGGACAAGGAACGATCTTGGGGCCACTTGTTTGATCACAACAGCTGTGGCTGACCAGCCGCCCTCAGGAAACTGGACACGAAGATGATCCGTTGGGGCAAGCTCGGGTAGATCCGTGGCATGAGCATCGTATGTGGCCTTCTGTTGGGCCCGTGACTGCTGCATTTTGTGTAAGACAGTGAGGTGGTCAAGGCCGGGAACATGGATGGCTGGAACTGTGGTCCTCAGAGTGCGGTTCATGAGCATCTGCGCTGGAGACAACCCAGTGGACAGTGGGGTTGCCCTGTATGCCAGCATCGCCAGGTTGAAGTCGGAGCCTGAGTCTACAGCTTTACACAGCAACCGCTTTACAACACGGACCCCTTTCTCGGCATTCCCGTTTGACTGCGGGTAGTCGGGACTGGAGGTTACATGACGGAAGTTGTAGGACTGCGCAAAATCAGACCATTCCTGGCTGTAAAACCAAGGACCGTTGTCACTCATTTCCGTGAGCGGAATCCCATGCCTGGCGAATGTTTCTTTGCAGGCTTTGATTACCGTCTTCGACGTGAGGTCGGACAGTTTCACCACTTCTGGGAAACTGGAGAAGTAGTCGACCACGAGTACGTAGTCACGCCCCTTGGCAGGTAGGTTCGATGTGGACTGCACTTGATGCAGAGAAGCTAGAAACAGGGGCCATGGAGAGGCCACGATCTCGTGCTGTTGCAGCGTTTCCTTGGGTTGAGCTGTTGAAATTTCTGACAGGTAGGGCAGTTGAGGACTGTGTCGGCAATATCCTGGCTGATGCCCGGCCAATAGACTGCCTCCCGAACTCTGCGTCAGCATTTCTCAACCCCAAGGTGACCCTCATGGAGTTGGCCCAGCGCCATAGCCCGCATGCTCTGAGGAATTACGATCCTGTCGCGTTTCAGAAGGATTCCCTCCACCACCGTCAGGTCGTCTTTTACGTTATAGAACTGGGGACATTGTCTCTTCTGTCAGCCATTGGTAAGATGCTGCATCACACGCTGCAGCAGAGGATCCTTGGCCGTCTCCTCACGAATTTGGACCACCCGTTCGTCAGAGGCCGGAAGGTTGGTGGCACACAACTGCACTTGCGCTCCTATGTGGTAGATGAAGTCACGTTATTCACATGGTGTGGTAATGGACCTGGATAGTGCATCTGCAACAAACAGCTCTTTGCCTGGCGTGTAGACAAGTTCGAAGTCGTAGTGGCGTAGCTTAAGAAGAATTCGCTGTAACCGAAGTGTCATGTCATTTAAATCCTTCTGGAGTATATGGACTAGAGGTCTGTGGTCTGTTTCAACCGTGAATTTTGGCAGGCCGTAAATGTAGTCGTGAGACTTGACTTTCCCTGTCAGGAGGCCCAGACACTCCTCCTCAATCTGAGCGTACCGTTGCTCAGTGGGCATCATGGCCCTGGAGGCATATGCCACTGGAGCCCAGGGCGAGGAGTCATCTCGCTGAAGGAGCACCGCCCCAATGCCATCCTGGCTTGCATCAGTCGATACCTTGGTTTCCTTGGTTGGGTCAAAGAACACTAGAACCGGGGCTGTGGTGAGCTTTGCTTTCAGCTCACGCAATCCTCTTCATGCGTGGGCAACCACTGGAATTCCGTTGACTTCTTAACGAGATGGCGGAGGGCCATGGTGTGGGGTGCCATATTGGGAATGAATTTCCCGAGGAAGTTGACCATCCCGAGGAAGCGGAGTACCGCCTTCTTGTCCTCCGGGGTCTTCATGGCGTTGATCACCAAGACCTTGTCGGCGTCTGGCCACACACCCTGCCGCGAGATGATGTGGTCGCCTAGAAACTTCATATCCAATTGACCAAATGAGCACTTGGCCCTGTTGAGCTGGAGACCATGTTCATGAATTCTCTGGAATACCTTCTTGAGGCGAGCGGTGTGTTCCTGGGGTGATGTGGACCACATAATTACGACGTTGTGTACTCGCACCCCCTCGATGCCCTCCATCATCTGCCCCATGATGCGGTGAAATACTTTGGATGCAGATATGAGCCCAAAAGGCTTCCGGTTGTAGCAGTAGCGACCAAACGGGGTGTTGAATGTGCACAGCTTGCGACTCGGCGCGTCCAGCTGTATTTGTCAAAAACCCTTGGAGGCGTCCAGCTCAGAAAAGATTCTGACAAGAGCCATCTCACTGGTCAACTCGTCACGTTTTGGTATCGGGTAATGCTCCCGCATGATGTTGCGGTTTAGATCCTTGGAGTCAATACAAATGCGAAGCTCCCCTGACGGCTTCTTAACGCAGACCATGGAACTGACCCAGTCTGTTGGCTCTGTGACCTTCGATATGATGCCCTGGTCTTGGAGGTCCTGTAATTGCTTCTTCAGACGATCCTTGAGGTGTGCCGGCACCAGGCGTGGTACATGAATTACAGAGGTGGCGTTCGGCTTGAACAGGGTTTTATATCGGTATGGGAGCGTGCCCATTCCATCGAATATGCTGTGGTACTGCGTGATAATGTCATCAATGTCGGCTTGCAAGTTTCCATCAGGCGAGACCATCGCCGGTGACGATGACATGGTGTGGACTCACTGAACCAGGTTCAGGAGCTTGCAGGCTCGAGCACTGAGCAAGGACGCTCTGTCAGGCCCGACGATTTCAAACCGCAGTGTTGCCTTTGAAGCCACCTGGGTTCGCCACTTCCCGACTTAAAATGGAGAACAGCAAAGGCTGAAGGGAAATTCAGCCAACACAGGCAAAGACTCGCAAGTACAGAAATCATGGGCGGGATTCTCCACTCGCGCGCCGAAGTGGGCGCGCCGTCGTGAATGCCGTCAAGGTTCACGACGGCGCGGAACGGCCCCGGTCCTGACCGATTCAGGCCCTGACAATGGGCCAGTATCGGGGCCGCGTCATGTACCCGCGCCAGGCCTTGTCGCCCGCATAAAAGCGGCGCCGCATAGATGACGCGGCCGGTGCCGCATAACGGACGTCATCCGCGGATGCGCGGGTTGGCCAGCGCCAACCCGCGCATGCGTGGTTGCCGTCCTGTCCAAATCCGCCCCGCAAGAAGATGGAGGACGGATCTTGCGGGGCCGCGGAAGGAAGGAGGTCCTCCTTCAGAGAGGACGGCCCGACGATCGGTGGGCACCGATCGCGGGCCACCCCACATTCAAGGTGAAACCCGGTGCAGGATCCCCCCTCGCCCCCCCACAGGCCGCCACCCCCCCCCAGCGTTCACGCACCGCCCACGATGGTAGCGACAAGGTGTGGACGGCACCGGGGGGAACCCGCCGTTTTGGCCTGGCCGCTCAGCCCATCCGGGCCTCAGAATAGCGGGGGTGCCGGAGAGTCACCATTTTGGGTGTCTCTGGCGATTCTCCGGCCTGCGGCCCGCGAAACTCGACCGGCCCGTTCCCGCCGCTTTGGAGAATCGCGGGAGGGCGTCGGACCGGCATCCCCGGAAATTTCGGCGGCCCAGGCAATTCTCCCAACCGGCGTGGGAGTGGAGAATCGCGCCCCATGTGTATTGAAACCTGCAAAAAACCAGACAGCACTGAAGACAGCGGCCATCTGCATAGTAAGGAGCAATTCCAAGGCACAATTGCAATAGTTAAGGTGAATAAAGCCAAGCCAGACTCCTCGGCGCCAGCAGGAGCCAAGACAAAGGAAGGCCAAGGGATATTTCGGGACCGCCCAGCGATCAGGGAACAACTCCAGTATTGGAGAAATCGATCCAAATGATCGGAATGCAGTCCAATCATTTGGAATCAGGTACAGGGTTCGCCCCGAATGGTGGGAAGCCCCTGGGGACTATAAAGTAAAGCCGTCCTTCTTGGGCAGGGTCACTGTGCAACGCGAAGCAACCCCTGAGAGTGAACTGTCCAGCGGCCACACCAACCAAGTAAGTCTCAAGTCAACGCTCGCTACGAGATAGGCGCTCCTAGCTACAAGTCCATACCAGCTTTTGAATCCTGCAGACTCAGGACCTGAACGAAAGGCCATTTGTTCCCCTGACCTGGTGGGCCAGTCCGAAGCTAAGTATAGGCCTTTTAGTGATAGGAATAGTCTAGAAAGTAGAGTTTATGCATGAGTAGTGATTTACTGTGTATAATAAATGTGTTTTGATTTGAATCTTACTAATTGGTCATAGATCATAGAATTTACACTGCAGAAGGAGGCCATTCGGCCCATCGAGTCTGCACCGGCTCTTGGAAAGAGCACCCTACCCAAGGTCAACACCTCCACCCTATCCCCATAACCCAGTAACCCCACCCACCACTAAGGGCAATTTTGGACACTAAGGGCAATTTATCCTGGCCAATCAACCTAACCTGCACATCTTTGGACTGTGGGAGGAAACCAGAGCACCCGGAGGAAACCCACGCACACACGGGGAGGATGTGCAGACTCCGCACAGACAGTGACCCAAGCCAGAATCGAACGTGGGACCCTGGAGCTGTGAAGCAATTGTGCTATCCACAATGCTACCGTGTGTTGAGTTATTGATCATTACTTGAACTTGAACCTCGTGGCGGTATCATAAAGATACCTGGGGACTCTAGAGCAAAGGTTAAACAAACAGAGCAAATTACGAATTAAGAGCCAACCAAAAGTTAGCAACATGTTACTGGCTACATCCTGAAGGGACCCGACTTAGAAGTGGCTTAACCACTCCGGGAGAACCCAAAGATTTGAATTAGAAATCCAAGTGGGAACAGAAAAACCACAAGTGTTCAAGCAGTTCTGATCAATCCTCGTAATTCGGAAGTGTAATTAACAGGGCTATAAGGTAATACTGATAGAATTTTGTTGCGAAAAACTGTCAGGAGTTTGTATTCTGGAAAATAGCGAAAGCCGTACCCGTAATTACAGCACCACCTTAATACCCCTCGTTCCAAATTTTAAGAGAGTATTTAGAGAGGAAAGATGGCAATGCAGGCAATGCAACGCCTCATGAACCCTGAAGAATTTGTGGTCGCAGCGACCAGCAGTCGAGTAGGACAGTGTCCCGTTTGGGAATAGGAAATCAGCAAATATCTCAAAGGAAAAGTATGGCCCCTTTGGAGTGAGTTCTGTGACAATGAGGAAACAGGACCCGGGAGTATAGGACATACTTGGTGGGTGAACCTGTCAGAGATTCATAAGAAAAGCTTAGGAAAAGCTCGCAAGCCAATGGCAATTGTGTTGTGTTTGGCACAATTGTGAGGCACAGAGGAGGCCGTTCGGACGCTCCGTAAAGAGATAGAAGGAGTACATCGAATGAGCAAGGTCGATGTAAGTGAGGTTTAGAAAGAAAACATAGAATTGAGAAGGAAGTTAGCAGCAAATGATGGAGAGGTAGATGATGCCAAGTGGGCACACCAGTCTTGTCTGGCGCATTTAAGCAGCTTCCAGACACAGTACGAAAAGGCCTATCAGGACACGTAACGTGCAGTCCTGGTAAGAGAGGAAACAGCGAAACAGGTAGAGGCATTGCAAAGGCAGTGTAGCGACCTGAAAGCAGCATTACGAGCACTCCATGCTACCACCACGGAGAACAGACAAAGCTCACTAGATCATGCGAAGTGCAGGAAGCAGATTGCAGAACAGCAGTCTTTGCTTTCAGTTCAGAATGGATTCCAGAGCACCTTTGGACCCCAGTTAGATACAGAAGACGGCCCGGATTGGGAAGAATTAAATGAGACCGCGCATAGATATGTTCAGGGAACATGTGTGCAAGGAAAGCCCCAGAAGAGAAAAGCGCCCCAACCCCCCACAGAGCAGATAGTTCAGGCACCAATGAATCCAGTAACCACCCACCGCACAGTCACATCGGATGGAGATACAGAATGTCTTTATACCACCCCCTTAACCGTGACCCAATTACAGGACGCGTGCGAGAAAATCACACCATTCCTCCCCACCTCAGACCCCCACCACTTCTTTGCCAGAGCAAAGCAGCAGACGACCATGTACGGCCTGGACGAGTGTGAGCACGTGAAGCTCACAGTTTTGAGCTTCCCCTCGGTCGTAGCAGCCCTTCCCGACCCACAGAATGTAGGAGGAGGCACCCTTGCAGAAATGCACGCAGCGATCCTAGATGCGATCGACTACAACAGAGGTGACCCCGTAGAAGGCCTGAATAAGTGCAGGCAGAAAAAGACAGAACACCCCACAGCATTTGCTGGACCCCTGTGGATTCATTTCACAGCAGTTTTCGGTAATTTAGAACAAGCCCATTTGTCCCAAGACGGTATGGCCAAATGGACCCGCACCCTTATCTCCCATGCCACAGATGCAGGACAAAAAGCCTGTACGAATTATGACCCCTCAGAGGAAGCCCACAATGAGAAATGGGTTTTAAAAATATTGTCCCGCACCTGGGAGCAATCTGTCCAAAACAAACCCGCAGTTAGGAAACCCGAGGAACAGCAGGCAGAAGCAGACATCCAAGCGGTGAAAACGCACCAGAACCCCGCATGGGTAAACAAAGGCAGGAACGCCCCCCACAAAAACCACAGGAGTGTTACAACTGTGGACAGTTAGGACACTTTGCACAAGAATGCAATGCCCCACGAAAGCCACAGAGAGCTCAGCAGGCAGGCACTCTGAATAAGAATAGGGCAGAGCCATACATAGTGTGAGCACCCGTTCAGACCAGACAGACCTGAACGGAACGGACTGACGGTGTTCGGGCTCCCCCAGTTGGGTCTGCGACACCCTTTGGGATAGGTCCGGCCGACCAGTAGTTGCAGCAAAGATACGGGGACAGCCCATCGAATTTCTCTGGGACACAGGAGGGTCCCGCACCACAATCAATTCCTCCACCATATTCCGGAAAGACACGTGGCCCACTACAGCCACCATCACCCTCAGCGACTTCACAGACCACTCACAACAGGGACACATCACAGCCCCTGTACCCATTCAGATTGGCAATATAACAACAAAGCACCCCATAGTTTTAGTCGATCTACCCCACACAGCAGAACACATTTTGGGAATTGACTTTATGAATTCCCACCACCTGTCCTTTGATCCACTCAACCAATGTGTCTGGAGAATGGCAAAATCCGCAAGACCCCCTGCAACGCTCACAATAGGTGAATACGCAAACAAGATTAACGCAGTCGGCGAATTCTGGTTTGACCCGACCACGATTAGCACAGACAAGCAGGTTAGGGCAGTTCTGCAGAAGCACAGGACAGCATTCGCGACCCACAAACACGACTGTGGCCGGATGACTGGTTCCGTTCAAAAGAAAGGAGCCCCTTGGGAATGGCTTCCGCAGCATACGGATGCTGTGGATGCTTTGAAAAGAGCCCTCATTGCAGCCCCCGCATTACAGGTTCCAGACCCGCTTTCCCCCTATGCTATAGAGATAGCTAGCACAGACCGCACCCTTTCAGCCGTGCTCCTCCAGGAACGGCACAAACAGTTAAGACCCGTGGTTTACGCCTCCAGACTTTTAGATCCTGTGGAGCAGGGATTTTCAGTCTGTGAAAGGCACCTGCTCGCAGTTTTCTGGGCAGTTCAGTATTTTTCCTACATAACTGGACTAAACCCCATCACAATCCTCACAGAACACCCCCCCACCCAACTTTTACTAGACGGACGACTTAGAGACGGTACAGTTAGCCAAATTAGAGCAGCTAGATGGACCCTTCTTTTGCAGGGATGGGACATACACTGTAAAAAGGACCAAGACCCACACCTTCTTAGCCGATAACCTTCAGTACCCAGGCACCCCCCACGAATGTGAAATCATCTCACCGCACCACAACACAGGCTCCTTTATCGCAAAAACACCCCCCAGAAAGATAGGTAGTTCACCCCAGAGCCTCCAGCACACAGACACGTGCGCACCTTTAAGGATTTACGTGGATGGTTCTTCCACAGTATTAGAAGGGAAGCGCATTACAGGATGCAGCATATATGTCGAGGATGCGCAGGGACGCGCCCCAGAAGAAATCTCACTAAAGCTACCAGGCCACTTAGGCGCGCAGGCGGCAGAACTAGCAGCCGTTGCGTACATTGCGGATCACCCAGATTCCTTCCCCAGCCCGGCAGACATATACTCGGACAGCCTCTATGTCTGCAATAGCCTTGCGGAATTCCTACCCCTGTGGAAAGCAAGAGGATTTGTTTCTGCAGACGGAAAACCCCTCCTTTCAACCCCATTGCTCCGCCACAATTTAGAGAAAGCACAGGACAGGACCTTTGGTATTGTTAAAGTTCGCAGTCACCACCGTTCCTCCCCCCCTGGAAATGTAAAATCCGATGCACTGTCAAAAGCAGGTTCCAGGCATGGATATTTTTGGATACCCCCCGAAAGTGCACCAGTGAATGCAGTTCAGGTCTCGCAGACTAATATCGAGGATTTAGTGCAGGCCCAGAAGCAGGCTAGCAATCTCAGGGAGATTTTGAAAGGACAATTTACAGCACCCTATGTTAGATTTAAAAATGCACTGACCACACATGACGGTGTGGTGCTAAAAGACACCTTTTATGTGGTTCCTGAACAGGACAGGAATCAGCTTATTTGTTTGTTCCATGACAGTCATGGACATCAGGGAATTGATCCCACGACAGCCCATCTCAGGCAGCTCTGTTGGTGGCCAAGTTTAAAAGAAGACGTAACGCACTACGTTGAGAATTGCCTTATCTGTGCCCCGAACAATCCAGACAGATACGCAAAGAAAGCTCAACTTAGCCACACCCGCCCCGTTAACGGTCCCTGGACTAACCTCCAGATCGATTTTATAGGACCATTGCCCCCTTGCAGGAATGGTTACAAGTACGTATTAGTCGTCATAGACACTTTTACGAAATGGGTAGAGGCATTCCCATCCAGAACGAACACGGCAAAGACCACAGACAAGATCTTAACCCACCACATCTTTACGAGATGGGGACTCCCCCGCAGCATTGAATCCGACCAAGGTTCCCATTTTACAGGACGTGTCATGAAGAACGTCCTCACAATATTTGGCATTACCCAAAAATTCCACATCGCATACCACCCCCAGTCAAGTGGTATCGTGGAGCGCATGAATCGGACCCTAAAATCAACCCTCTGAAAAATGGTCCAACAGAACAACATCACTTGAGATTCAGTCCTCCCTTTTGCGCTGATGTTTTTGAGAAATACTCTCTCAACATCCACAGGTTACACCCCACACACTCTCATGACCGGACGCCCCATGAAAGGCACAGAATTTTTATTAGGATTGGACTTGACCAGCCCCGAAGTGACGGCCCTCACACACGAGAACGCAGTCAAGCAATTAATCGAAAATGTAAAAATGGCTCAGCTAGCAGCCGCAGTAAAATTAGGCACCAGGAAGAAACAGAGCAAGGCCTGTTTCGATAAGACGGTGCATGCGACTGAGTTTGAGGTAGGACAGCAGGTCATGCTCTCCATTTACAACCCCAGCACATTCCTGTCACCGAAGTATTTGGATCCGTACTCCATTGCGGCAAAGTAAGCCCCTCCGTCTATAAAATTAAGTACCCCAACGGAAAGACTGCGTGGTTCCATGTTAACCAGCTTAAGGCATATGGCCCACAGTCCATATGGAGGAGGAAACATGCTAAGGGGAGGACAAGGCATCCATGGCTGATGAGGGATGTCAACGACAGCATAAAAGCTAAAGAAAAAGCATACAAAGTGGCGAGATTAGTGGGAAGCCAAAGGATTGGGAAGCCTTGAAAAGCGAGCAGAGGACAACTAAAAAAGCAATGAGGAGGGAGAAGATGAAGTATGAGTGCAAGCTAGCTAGTAATTGAAAGGAAGATAGGAAGACTTTTTTTAATATATAAAAGCTAAGATGGAGGCAAAAATAGACATGGACCGGAAATAGACAGTAGACTGGAAAATGTGGCTAGAGAAGTAATAATAGGAAACAAAAAAATGGCGGACGAATTGAATAGTTACTTATCATCAGTCTTCACGATGGAAGACACCAGTGGGATGTCAGAGCTCCAGGAGAATCAGGGGGCAGAGGTGTGTGCAGTGACCATCACTAAGGAGAAGGTTCTGGGGAAACTGAAAGGTCTGAAGGTGGATAAATCACTTGGACTGGATGGACTACACAAAGAGATAGCTGAGGAAATTGTGGAGGCATTGGTGATGATCTTTCAGGAATCACTGGAGGCAGGAAGGGTCCCAGAGGACTGGAAAGTGGCTAATGTAACACCACTGGTTAAGAAGGAAGGGAGGCAGAAGACGGGAAATTATAGGCCGGTTAGTCTGACTTTGGTCATTGGTAAGATTTTAGAGTTTGTTATTAAAGATGAGTACTTGGAAGTGCATGATAAAATAGGACTGAGTCAGCACGGCTTTGTCAAGGGGAGGTCATGTCTGACAAATCTGTTAGAGTTCTTTGAGGAAGTAACAAGGAAGTTAGACAAAGGAGAAACAGTGGACGAGATTTATTTAGATTTCCAGAAGGCCTTTGACAAGGTGCCGCATAGGAGACTGTTAGATAAGTTAAGACCCCATGGCGTTCAGGATAAGACCTAGCATGGATAGAGGATTGGCTGACTGGCAGAAGGCAGAGAGTGGGGATAAATGGATCTCATTTAGGATGAAAGCTGGTGACTAGTGGTGTACCTCAGGGGTCTGTGCTGCGACCACAACTTTTCACAATATACATTAATAATCTGGAGGAAGGAACTGAAGGCACGGTTGCTACGTTTGCGGATGATACAAAGATCTGTAGAGGGGCAGGTAGTACTGAGGAAGCAGACGGGCTGCAGAAGGACTTGGACAGGCTAGGAGAGTGGGCAAAGAAGTGGCAAATCGAATACAATAAAGTGTGAGGTTATGCACTTTGAAAGGAGAAATGGAGGCATAGACTATTTTCTAAATGGGAAGATGCTTAGGAAATCAGAAGCACAAGGACCTGCAAGTCCTTGTTCCGATTCTCTTCAGGTTAACTTGCAGGTTCAATCGGCAGTTAGGAAGGCAAATGCAATGTTAGCATTCATGCCAAGAGGGCTAGAATACAAGACCAGGGATGTACTTCTGAGGCTATATAAGGCTCTGGTCAGACCCCATTTGGAGTATTGTGAGCAGTTTTGGGCCCCGTATCTAAGGAAAGATGTGCTGGCCTTGGAAAGGGTCCAGAAGAGGTTCAAATGAATGATCTCTGGAATTAAGAGCTTGTCGTATGAGGAACGGTTGAGGACTCTGGGTCTGTACTTTTGGAGTTTAGAAGGATGAGGGGGGGATCTTATTGAAACTTGGGCGGGATTCTCCGCAGACTGGCGGGGTGGGCCACTCCGGCTCCGAGGAGTGGCGTGAACCACTCCGGCGTTGGGCCGTCCCAAAAGTGCAGAATCCTCCACACCTTCAGGGACTAGGCCGGCGCCGGAGTGTTTGGCGCCGTGCCAGCCGGCGCGGAAGGGCTTGGCGCCACGCCAACCGGCGCCGAATGGCCTCCGCCGGCCGGCGCTAGTAGGTGCATGCGCGGGAGCGCCAGCATGTGCTGGCGTCATCCCAGCGCATGCGCAGGGGGGTTCTTCTCTGCACCAGCCATGGCAAAGGTTGACAGCGACCATTGTGGAGGGAAAGAGTGCCTCCACGGCACAGACCCGCCCGTGGATCGCTGGGCCCCGATCGCGGGCCGGGCCACCGCGAGGGCACCCCCCAGGGCAAGATACCCATGCGCCGCCCCCCCTGAGGACTCTGAAGGCCGCCCGTGGAGCCAGGTCCCACCGGTAAGGACCTGCTGTGATTTATGCCGGTGTCCGGCCGAAAATGGGCGGCGACCCGGCCCATCATGGGCCGGAGAATTGCCGGGGGGGGGGGGGCCACTACCAATGGCCCCCGACCGGCGCGATTCCCAACCCCGCCAAAACCCCGCCGCCGGTGAATTCAGCAGCTGGTGGGGGTGGGATTCACGCAGTGCCCCGGCGATTCTCCGACCTGATGGGGGGTCGGAGAATCCTGTCCATAGGATACTGCATGGACTGGATAGAGTGGACGTGGAGAGAATGTTTCCACTTGTAGGAAAAACTAGAAGCAGAGGACACCATCTCAGACTAAAGGGATGATCCATTAAAACAGAGATGCAAAGGAATTTCTTCAGCCAGAGGGTGATGAATCTGTGGAACTCTTTGCCGCAGAAGGCTGTGGAGACAATTCACTGAGAGTCTTTAAAATGGAGATAGATAGGTTTTTGATTAATAAGGGGATCAAGGGTTATGGGGAGAAGGCAGGAGAATGGGGATGAGAAAAATATCTGCCATGATTGAATGGTGGAGCATTACTTGGACTAAGTCCATCACCAGCCCCATCATTTGGTCGGTCCCAGTATATCTTTGAACTTGAGTTGAAGTCACAGGTACACTATCCACGGGCAAGAAATACAAAATATTGACAAAATTCCATTCGGGTCATCCTTGACATCTAATGGCAATCGTGATAAAGCATCAGTATTTGAATGCTGCTCTGACTTGCGATACTGAATATCGTAAGTGTGTGCCAACGATATCAATGACCATCTTTGCAACCTACTAGCTGCCAAAGGAGTTTACCTCTGTATGGCACAAAAACTGTGGTCCATCAAAAGGCTAAAATGACACCCATAAAGGTAATGGTGAAACCTTCTTATACTGAAAATGATGCTCAAAGCTTCTTTTTCGAGCTGAGTGTAATTCATTTCAGCGCTAGTAAGAGAAGCAATTGCTATTGGACGTTCTTCTCTGAAAGCACAATGTACGCGACGACTGCACCAACCCCATAGGGTGAGGCATCATAAGCTAATTACTACTCAATTTTTGGATTATAATGAACAAACAGCTCTGGCATCAGTAAAGCTTCATTCACTTCTCTGTATGCATTCTCACATTTTTCTGATCAGTGCAATGCCTGTTTGACGCAACATGTGTAAAGGCTTCAATTGTATTGTTACATTTGCCACAAATGTAACATAATAATTGTTCAATCTGAAGAACAACCTCAGTTGTGTCATATTTTGAGGTCATGGTGCTTCTAAGATTGCCGACATTTTCTTTGGTTCTTTGTTTAAACCATCTTTGTTGATGAGATGACCAAGGTAATTTATGGAAAGCTTGAAAAAGTCACACTTTTCCTTTTTAACTCTCTGTAGCTGCTTCAGGGTATCTTCCAAGTTCTCTAAATGTTCCTGTTAACTTGAACCGGTGATGAGTATGTCATCTCAGTAACATTGCATACCATTCAACCCACTTAGAATTTGATCCATGGATCTTCGAAAAAGAGTCGGTGCAGATGTTATTCCAAAAGGAAGTCTTCTGCAATGAAACAGACCTTTGTGCATCACAATGGTAAGTATTGGCTGTGATTGGGCAGCCACATTCAGCCGTAGGTATGCCTGTCCAAGATCAATTTTACTGAAGTTTTGTCCTCCAGGAAGTCCAGCAAACAAGTCTTCAATCAGCAGCAGTGGACAATGATCTACTCACAAAACTAGGTTAATATTTAAAATCTCCGCAAATTTTCACTGAGCAATCTGCTTTAATACAAGAATAATCGGTGCTGTCCAATCATTTGTACCAACAGGTTCAATGACTCCTGTCCTTTCTAATCTTTCTAGTTCTTCTTCAATTTAGGCTTAATGGCACATGGTACAATTTTAGCTTTGAAAAATTTGGGTGTGCTGTCTGGCTTGATCTTTAAGTGCACCTCAACTCCAGTCATAGAGCCCAGTGAATCTTCAAACACCTTCTCATACTTCAGAAGTTGTTCAAAGTTGCTCTTTGAATCCACTAATTTATTGATTATTTCCTGGTTAAGACCAATCTGATGCAACCATGCTCTACAAATGGAGCATGAAAATTTCCACGGAGAATGTGAAGAGGCAACTTCGCCCTCTGTCCATTTGCTTCTACTTTCACCATAATGCATCCTTTTAATGACACAACGTCTTCAGTGTACATCTTGACAATCACATTTGATAGATTTTTTAAAATAAATTTCAAGTACCCAATTAATTTTTTCCAGTTAAGGGGCAATTTAGCGTGTTCAATCCACCTACCCTGCACATCTTTGCGTTGTGGGGTGTAGCCACCTGGCTTGGCCAATTCCCGATTTAAAATGGAGAACAGCAAAGGCTGCAGGGAAATTCAGCCAACACAGGCAGAAACCGGCAGGTGCAAGTTTACTATGTATTAAACTCTGCAAAAGCCCAGACAGCATTGATACAAGCAGCCATCTGCATAATAATGTAGCAGCCATCTACATACTAATAAGCAATCCCCGGGAACAATCGCAACATTTGGGACAAACAAAGCTAAGCCAGACTCCCCCGCGCCAGCAGGAGCCAACACAAAAGAGGTTAACGGACACCTCAAGACCGCCCATCAATCAGGGAACCGCTCCAGCATTGGAGAAATCAAACCAAGCGATTAGAATAAAGTCCAATCACCTGGAACTAGGTACGGGGTCCGCCCCGAAAGGCGGGAAGCCCCTGGGTACTATAAAGTTAAGCCCCCAAGTTCAAATTGTTCTTCATAACAGGGTCACTCAGCAACGCGAACCAACCCTTGAGAGGGAACTGTCCAAGCTGCTGCATCACTGAAGTAAGTCTCAAGTGGACGCTCGCTACGAGATAGGCGCTCCTAGCTACCAGTCCATACCAGCTTTGAATCCCGCAGTTTCAGAATCCGAACGAAAGGGCATTTGTTCCCCTGACCTGGTGGGCCAGTCCGAAGCTAAGTATAGGCCTGTTAGTTGTAGAAGTAGCTGAGAAGTATAATTTATGCATGAGTAGCGATTTACTGTGTATAATAAATGTGCTTTGATTTGAATCTTATTAACTGGTGTGTTGAGTTAATGATCATTACTTGAACTTGAACCTCGTGGCGGTATCATAAAGATACCTGGCGACTCGAGAGCAAAGGTTATAAAACGGAGCCAATTGAACCAACCAAAAGTTAGCAACAGGGGGCAAAACCCACGCAAACACGGGGAGAATGTGCAAACTCCACACGGACAGTGACCCAGAGCCGGGATCGAACCTGGGATCTCGGCGCCGTGAGACTGCAGTGCTAACCACTGAGCCACCGTTCTGTCCACATTCGGTAGTTTTAAAGGCAGGTGCTTCAGGTTTTGATAATAAATTTGTCTCAGGAATTAGAGATATTGCTGCAAAATTTCCACATTCATTTTAATTTTATGACTTTCAAGTTTTGGATATGTCCAAAAATGTTGTTGATCTCCCTGCATTGACAAAATACCAAGCTTAAGTTTTTGCAGTAGTTGGTTTTCACTATCTTTTAAGTGATCAAGAGCTTCATCCTCTTATTGATAGACACAACTAGATTGTTTACTTGTCTAATTCTTCTTGCAGGTTCTTGGTGTAGAAGAGATTTCCTGAGACCAACATGTCTTGGCAATATGGCCCTTTTTGCCATAGTTCTTGCATGTATTCGATTTACTCCAGCATTCCCCTGCTGAGTCTCCAACGTGTGTACAACAGTGACATGATTGCACTTTTGCAGTCCTGTTCCTTGAGATCTTTTGTGGATCCATTTTGTGGTCCTTTTGTGGATCTTCGCTCCAAACCCTATCTGTGAAGCTTCCCTAATTGCAAGCTCCGTAGATGTGGCAACTTCCACAGCAGCTTTTCAGAGTTAAATCACTTACAGTAAGCAGCTCCCTCTGAATTGCTTCACTGGGTAAACACAAACCAGCCTGTCTCAAAGAGTATCATCAAGTGATGAACCAAATTTACAATGTCTAGCTGATCTCCTTAAAGATTCTACAAACTGTAAAACACTTTCATCTTCTCCCTGACCGTGGTGGTGCAATCAGTAATGGTTCAGCAGACAACTGTCCCTTTATGATTTTCAATAATTCAATGAAGGACTTGTCTCCTGGTTTTACTGGGTGAACAAAATTCTGTGGCAGCAGCAACGCTTCACGGCCAACTGAGATGAGAAATGTTGCAAACTTAAGTCTTCTGAATAGCTTTTAAAAAGAATTGGAATCCTCCCTCATATGAATTCCATGTTTCATAATCCTCATCAAAAGTGTCCATGGTGCCTGTTTATCACACCATTTTCATATGCTGGCTCCTTGGGTCGACACTTCCCTCCTTCCGACTGTGTTGAAAAGTTTGGTGCAAACAATGCCTTGAAGGATGCAGAAGGATTTGGATAGCTTAGGTGAATGGGCTAGGGTCTGGCAGATGGAATTCAATGTTGCCAAGTGGGAGGCTATCCATTTTGGGAGGAATAACAGCAGAATGGATTATTATTTAAACGGTAAGAAGTTAAAACATGCTGCTGTGCAGAGGGACCTGGGTGTGCTGGTGCACGAGTCACAAAAAGTTGGTGTGCAGGTGCAACAGGTGATTAAGAAGGCTAATCGAGTTTTGTCTTTCATTGCTAGAGGGATGGAGTTCAAGACTAGTGAGGTTATGCTGCAATTGTATCAGGTGTTGGTGAGGCCGCATCTGGAGTATTGTGTTCAGTTTTCGTCTCCTTACCTGAGAAAGGACATATTGGCACTGGAGGGAGTGCAGAGGAGATTCACTAGGTTGATCCCAGAGTTGAGGGGATTAGATTATGACGAGAGGTTGAGTAGACTGGGACTGTACTCATTGGAGTTTAGAAGGATGCGGGGGGGATCTTATTGAGACATATAAAATTATGAAGGGAATAGATAGGATAGATGCGGGCAAGTTGTTTCCACTGGTCGGGGAAAGCAGAACTAGGGGGCATAGCCTCAAAATAAGGGGAGGTAGATTTAGGACGGAGTGTAGGAGGAACTTCTTCACCCAAAAGGTTGCGAATCTCTGGAATTCCTTGCCCATTGAAGCCGATGAGGCTCCTCTTTAAACGTTTTTAAGAAAAAGATAGATGCCTTTCTAAAGAATAAATTCGGGGATATGGTGTACGGGCCGGAGAGTGGAGCTGAGTCCACAAAGATCAGCCATGATCTCATTAAGTGGCGGAGCAGGCTCGAGGGGCCAGATGGCCTACTCCTGTTCCTAATTCTTATGTTCTTATGTAACAAGCATCTAGGAAATCTTTCCTTTTTATGCCTGAGTACTTAGAATTTTGGACCGAGTAGTGGCCTGTGCAGAGTTGGCAGACTTTGAAACTCCCGTTCCCAGCAGCCCATGCAGTTTTGCCACAAGTACGGTCCACGCAGCCCAGACCCCACTCACTTCAACGCAAACACTTTTTCCCCAACTGGCAGTCTTCTTACTCACAGTTGTAGTTATGTTGAACCTTCATATCAGTGGCAGTGCTTCGCCGATGACTGTGTGTGTGTGCGTGAATCCATTCCTGAGAATCTTCTGTTCTCCTGATGTTATCCCACAATTAGTTGATGAAAAGCTTATTTCCAGTGATTTTTCTGTCTCAATCCTTATTGCCAGTTTTCTCTCCTGTTATATTTCTTTACACTGCAAAGAGTAAAGGTCTGTGGGTTCCCACAATCTGAATCCTTGTCAAACACAATGAGAGGTTTATTAAGGATGTTGCTCATACAATCAAGATGGTGATCTGCCCAAAACCCGTGCAAACACTCCACTGACATTGTTGCACATCACGTGATGCAGAGCCAGGAACAATATATTCCCAGATACATAACAGTTTGATTCACAGCCCTGGGACTTCTGTGCCGTGAGGTAGCAGAGCTAACTGATGTGTTAGGCAGGTAGGTTCGATGTGCACGGCACTCGATGCAGGGAAGCTAGAAACAGACGTCTAACACTGGAAAAGATCCAATACTGTTTTCTTCAACGATAGAACTGATATACATATTCAGCTGTGGGTCGACACTATACTGAACTGACTGGAGACCTTGTAGTAGCCTGACCAGACTTACTAGCTACCGCGTGGTGTTTGCACTTGCTAGCGCATGGACTCTGACTGTCTCAGTGGCTGGGTCCAGGGAGAGCGAAGAGCGGGAAACCTAGTGCCCTCTGGCTTTACAGTGATAGTGTCCTGTCTGGTGATTGGCTGCACTGTGTTGTGTGCTTACTGGTCATCCTGTGTGTCAATCACTGCCTGTCTGCATCTCATTATATACATGAGTGGATATTATGACATCTCCCACATTTTGTTTTAGATAAATAAATACTAAGGTGTGCATGCATAGATATATATATATATACAAAAGGTCTCTAAATGAACGTATATACATAGGAAGGTGTCGATAGTGCAGATACATGGCAAACAAAACAATATTTACAGAGGTTAAATCGCTGAAGTCACAAAATGTGGTGGTCGCATGGGCTGGCAGGATTGCTGGTAGATCGGTGCCTCTTTGCAGGGTACGTCTGGAGGAAGCATCGTAGGCGGCGGGGCACTTCGGTCAGGTAGCGGGCGTGGAATTCTTCGCAGTGCCCATCTGTTGTGCCGTAGCAGGGAGCCATCAGCCATGCGGACAAGGAACGATCTTGGGGCCACTTGTTTGATCACAACAGCTGACCAGCCACCCTCAGGCAACTGGACACGAACATGATCAGTTGCGGCCAGCTCGGGAAGATCCGTGCCATGAGCATCGTATGTGGCCTTCTGTTGGGCCCGTGACTGCTGCATTTTGTGTAAGACAGTGAGGTGGTCAAGGTCTGGCACATGGATGGCTGGAACTGTGGTCCTCAGAGTGCAATTCATGAGCACCTGCGCTGGAGACAATCCAGTGGACAGTGGGGTTGCCCTGTATGCCAGCATCGCTGATGCACGATCAATGCCCACTAAAACGAGGTTGTAGCACAACTGAAGGCTTTAATAAGCTAGATGTTTCCTCCAGCAGCTCAGGTACAGAATGAGGGCTGCTGGGACGGCATGGGTTCTTATACCCCACCTATCAGGGTGGAGCTATTATACTCTCCAGCCAATAGCAAGCATATAGGTTCTACCAATGGTACTTCAGCCTCTCAGGTACCGTAATACCTACAATACCACATTCACCCCCTGTTAAAAAAAGTCCGGCGGTGGTGGTGGCCAGCAACTACAAAACATAACAACATGGTATAATTAGTTATGGAGGTATCGTAATACCTCCGTACAGTGTTTAGTAACTATTTACAAGTTTGGTAGCTATGTACATTCGGTGTTTTATATTTACAGATTATGGTTAAAATGAAGCAATCAGTCGATCGGGGGCCCTGGTCGTCCTTTGTGATCGTCGGAACCTCGGTGGTGACTCCGGTGGAGGCTCGGGCGTCTGTGACTCCGGGAGTGTGGCTTCGATCTCCATGGCAACTTCGTCACCCCTAGATGACGCTGGTGGGGAAAATGGCTGACTTGGGGAGGGAGCGCCTGCGGGGGGCGTTGGTGGGTGGGGGGGCCTAGGCAGGGGCAGCGGAAGGACCAATCCTCCTGTAAGGTGCTGATGTGGAGCTGAGGGTGGGACTGGTGGCTGGAATGTGCGTGGAGTTCCGGCGGCACCAGGTCCCGTAGGGAGACCGTATCTTGTCGGCCCCCACGTAGGCGTACTGGTGGTTAGCATGGAGAAGATGGACCCTCTCGACCAACGGGTCCGACTTGTGCGCCCACACGTGTTTTCAGAGCAGGATGGGCCCGGGTGCTGCCAGCCAGGTCGGGAGCGAGGTCCCGGAGGAGGACTTCCGAGGGAAGACACGGAGACGTTCGTGAGGTGTCTGATTGGTGGTTGTACAAAGTAGTGACCGGATGGAGTGGAGGGCATCCGAGAGGACTTCTTGCCAGCGGGAGACTGGGAGGTTCCTGGACCGTAGGGCCTGTAGGACGGTCTTCCAGAAAGTTCCGTTCTCCCTCTCTACCTGTCCGTTACCCCGGGGTTTGTAACTGGTCATCCTGCTCGAGGTGATGCCCTTTCTGAGCAGGAATTGACGCATTTCGTCGCTCATAAAGGGGGACCCCCTATCACTGTGTATGTAAGCGGGGAACCCGAACAGTGCAAAGATGCTATGGAGGGCCTTGATGACGGTGGAGGCGGTCATGTCGGGGCAGGGGATGGCGAATGGGAACCGGGAGTACTCGTCAATCACGTTCAGGAAATACGTGTTGCGGTCGGTGGAGGGGAGCGGGCCTTTGAAGTCCATGCTGAGGCGTTCAAAGGGACGGGAAGACTTTATCAGGTGCGCTTTCTCTGGTCGGTAGAAGTGCGGTTTGCACTCTGCGCAGATTTGGCAGTCCCTGGTGGCAGTCCTGACCTCCTCGATGGAGTAGGGGGAAGGTAGTGGACTGGATTAACGGGCGGGCCTTGTCTGCGTACTGGGGAACCCACTGGGCGTAATACGAAAAGAAGCCCAGGCAACGTTTCAGGGCTTTGGAGCAGTGAGGGAGGGGAAATTCCATAAGGGGGCGCATGCGTTCGGGGTCGGGGCCTATCACTCCATTGCGCACTACGTATCCCAGGATGGCCAGACGGTTGGTGCTAAAAACGCATTTTTCCTCGTTAAGGTGAGGTTCAGCGCGTTAGCGGTCTGGAGGAATTTGCGGAGGTTGGCGTTGTGGTCCTGCTGGTCATGGCCGCAGATGGTTACATTGTCGAGGTATGGGAACGTGGCCCGCAAACCGTAATGATCAACCATTCGGTCCATCTCCCGTTGGAAGACCGAGACTCCGCTCGTGACGCCAAATGGGACCCTTAAAAAATGGTAGAGCCGCCCGTCTGCCTCGAAGGCCGTGTACTTGCGGTGACTCGGGCAGATGGGGAGCTGGTGGTATGCGGACTTGAGGTCCACGGTGGAAAAGATCTTGTACTGACAATCCGATTGACCATGTCGGATATGCGGGGAAGAGGGTACTCATCGAGCTGCGTGTACCTGTTGATGGTCTGACTATAGTCTACGACCATCCTCTGCTTCTCCCCGGTCTTCACAACTACCTCCTGGGCTCTCCAGGGACTATTGTTGGCCTGGATTATGCCTTCCTTCAGCAGCCGCTGGACTTCAGACCGGATAAACGTCCGATCCTGGGCGTGGTATCGTCTGCTCCTAGTGGCGACAGGTTTGTAATCCGGGGTGAGGTTCACAAACAAGGAAGGCGGTTCAACCTTGAGGGTTGCGAGGCTGCACATAGTGAGTGGGGGTATTGGGCCGCCGAATTGGAACGTTAGGCTCTGGAGGTTACACTGGAAATCTAACCCTAAGAGAGTGGGAGCGCAGAGTTGGGGAAGGACATAAAGCCTATAATTAATAAACTCCCTCCCTTGCACCATTAGGTTCGCGATGCAGAACCCTTTGATCTCTACGGAATGGGATCCCGCTGCCAGGAAAATCTTTTGGGTGCTCGGACGAATGGAAAGAAAACAGCGTCTTACTGTATCCGGGTGGATAAAACTTTCCGTGCTCCCAGAGTCGATCAGGCATGGCGTCTCGTACCCGTTGACCAGCACCGTTGTTGTTGCCGTTTGGAGTGTCCGGGGCCGCGATTGGTCCAGGGTCACGGAAGCCAGTCGTGGTTGTTGCATCGCGGCGTTTTCTTCAGACCCCGTGGAGCCGTCTATGCTGGGGTACTTGGCTATCAGCCAAGATGGTGGCATCCATGGATCGCACGCGGTCGGGGGTGGACAAAATGGCAGCCCCCATGAATCGCACGTGGCCGGGGGGGGTCACAAGATGGCGGCGCCCATCCTCCCCGCGTGGTGTCCGGGACCGAAAATGGCGGCGTCTGTGGGCCGCACATGGATCGTTGGGGGGGTTGAGTCTGCTGTCCCTGTTCTTCCAGGAGATTGTGTCGAGCCTCCCGGGACTGGCACACCGCTGAGTAATGCCCCTTTTTGCCGCAGCTCTTACAAATAGCTGAGCGGGCCGGGCAGCGCTGCCGGGGGTGTTTTGCCTGCCCGCAAAAATAGCAGCGGGGCCCACCGGGATGGTCTGGTGCTCTTCCGGCGCTGGCTTGCGGGGGGGGTGGGGGGTGCCGGCGGGAGTCGGTCGCAACAGGGGTCCACGGAGCCCAAGGGGCTGCCGCACGGTCGGGGCCATAGGTGCGGGCATTTTGTGAGGCCACGTCGAGGGAGGCCGCAAGGGCCCGTGCCTCTGTGAGTCTTAACGAGTCTCACTCTAACAGTCTTTGGCGAATTTGAGAAGAAGTCATACCTGCCACAAAAGCATCCCTGATTAGTAGCTCCGTGTGCTCGATCGCGCTCACCGACGGGCAGCTGCAGTTCCTTCCCAATATCAACAGTGCGCTGTAGAACTCGTCTAGCGATTCTCCGGGGATTTGCCGTCTCGTCGTGAGTTGGTGGCGTGCGTAGACCTGGTTTATGGGCCAAATGTAGACTCCTTTCAGCATGATGAGCGCCATCGGGAAATCCTCCACGTCTTCGATGAGCGTGTAGCTCTCCGGGCTCACCCTGGAATGCAGGACCTGCATTTTCTGATCTTCCGTGGTCCGGCCGGGGGCCGTTCAAAGATAACCTTCGAAGCATGCTAGCCAGTGTTTGAATACGGCCGCCGAGTTTGCTGAATGGGGGCTGATTCGCAGACACTCCGGGGCGATCCGGAGCGCCATAGTCTTTTTAAGCTTGCTTAATAAATTTTAGCGCAACAATTACTCACTCAAGTCAAGAAGTGATGAAGTCAATCGAGGCTTTATTAAACAAGACTTGTTCCCCAGCAGCTCAGTTACAGATTGCGGCTGCTGGGAGAACTCAGGCTCTTATACTCTGCCTTCTGGGCGGAGCCAGCAGGCGGCAGATCCAACCAGGATCCGGGACCTGTCAGCCAATAGCCTCTCAGCTTCACAGATACCGTACTACCCCTAATACATACCACCACAGCGTGGAAAAGGTCTACACCTACTTTGGACCACGAAGAGGTCACGATCGTGTGCTGTTACAGCGTTTCCTTGGGTTGAGCTGGTTAAAACTTTGACAGGGAGGGCAGTTGAGGACTGCGTCGGCAATATCCTGGCTGATGCCCGGCCAATAGACCGCCTCCTGAGCTCTGCGTCGGCATTTCTCGACCCCAAGGTGACCCTCATGGAGTTGGCCCAGCACCATAGCCCACATGCTCTGATAAATTACGATCCTGTTGAGTTTCAGAAGGATTCCCTCCATCACCGTCAGATCGTCTTTTACGTTATAGAACTGGGGACTTTGTTCCTTCTGTCAGCCATTGGTAAGGAGCTGCATCACATGCTGCAGCAGAGGATCCTTGGCCATCTCCTCATGAATTTGGACCACCCGTTCGTCAGAGGCCGGAAGGTTGGTGTCACACAACTGCACTTGTGCCTCTATGCGGCAAATGAAGTCACTTTGTTCACACGGTGTGGTAATGGACCTGGATAGGGCATCTGCAACGATCAGCTCTTTGCCTGGCGTGTAGACAAGTTCGAAGTTGTAGCGGCGTAGATTAAGACGAACCCGCTGTAACCAAGGTGTCATGTCATTTAAATCCTTCTGGAGTATATGGACTAGAGGCCTGTGGTCCGTTTCTACAGTGAATTTTGGCAGGGCATAAACACAGTCGTGAAACTTGACTATCCCTGTCAGGAGGCCCAAACACTCCTTCTCAATCTGAGCGTACCGTTGCTCAGTGGGCGTCATGGCCCTGGAGGCATATGCCACAGGAGCCCAGGACGAGGAGTCATCTCGCTGAAGGACCACCGCCCCAATGCCATCCTGGCTTGCATCAGTCGATATCTTGGTTTCCTTGGTTGGGTCGAAAAATGCTAGAACCGGGGCTGTGGTGAGCTTTGCTTTCAGCTCACGCAATCCTCTTCATGCTGTCACTGGAATTCCGTCGACTTCTTGACGAGGTCGCGGAGGGCCGTGGTGTGGGATGCCATATTGGGAATGAATTTCCTGAGGAAGTTGACCCTCCCGAGGAAGCGGAGTACCGCCTTCTTGTCCTCCAGGGTCTTCATGGCGTTGATCGCCGAGACCTTGTCGGCATTTGGCCACACACCCTGCTGCGAGATGTGGTCACCCAGGAACTTACTATCCGATTGACCAAATGAGCACTTGGCCCTGTTGAGCTGGAGACCATGTTCATGAATTCTCTGGAATACCTTCTTGAGGCGAGCGATGTGTTCCTGGGGCGTTGTGGACCAGATAATTACATTGTCAACGTGTACTTATTCCCCCATCGATGCCCTCCATCATCTGCTCCATGATGTGTTGAAATACTTTGGAGGCAGATATGATCCCAAAAGGCATCCGGTTGTAGCAGTTGCGACCGAACGGGGTGTTGAATGTGCACAGCTTGCGACTGGATGCGAGCAGCTCTATTTGCCTAAAACCCTTGGAGGCGTCCAGCTTAGTAAAGAATTTGGCATGAGCCATCTCACTGGTCAACTCTTCACATTTTGGTATC